>NC_071669.1:49951875-50264583 GCF_028554725.1 Zeugodacus cucurbitae
GTGTGGAGTGCGAAAAGATTTCAATTTAGTCTCACACCTACAATACGACTTTTTTTTGTTACTGGAGGATAACAACTGCATTGCAGGGAATATTGAAATTTTTCCACCACAAATCGCCAGTTAAATTTGACATAAAACGCGGGCGCGAACGAAGTGTTCACCTGAGTGAAAAACAAATAAATATTAATAATAATAAATTATTTTAATTTTATAAATTAAATATACAACAACAATAAGAAAATGTCCTCGTCGCAAGCAGTACGCTCATCGAAATACTCCTACAGGGCCACCTCAACTGGACCCGGTGGAGCTGACATCTCTATCGAATACAGCGCCGATTTGGCCGCCCTCTCTCGTTTGGAGGTAAGCAGCGTGGCCGAAAATCGCAAAAATTAAATGATTGAATAAAAATTGATTAATTAAATAAAAATTTATTAATTGAATAAAAAAGATTAATTAAATAAAAATTTATTAATCGAATAAAAATTGATTAATTGAATAAAAATAATTAATTAAATAAAAAAATATTAAATAAATGAAATGATTAATCAATTAAATCAAAATTTATTAATTCAAGAAAAATTATTAAATTAATAAAAATTGATAAATTGAATAAAAATGATTAATTAAATAAAAATTGATGAATTAAATAAAATTAATTAATTAAATTAAAAATAAAAGTTCAAAAAAACTGTTTTTTTTAATAAAAATATTTGAAAAACTCTGAACTAAAAATGTGTAAAAATATGACAATAAAAGTGCCCAGCGGATCCTCGAACATATTCAAGTACCCTTCTCGTGCGTACGCCACTTTTCGGCGCAGTGATATGTGAAATTTGTGGACGAAGTAAAAAGATTGAGGATTCAGCTGCAAAGCAGAGTGAAAAATGTGCTCGTGCGGATTTGTAGAATGAAAAGCTGGCAAATACACATGCATACTATGACTTAATTTACAAATACATACAAATGTATGTATGTATGCATGCTAGACGAATTATGTAATAAAACGAAAAACGTCAAGCAGCAGAGAATTTGTGAAATATGTAGATGCGTGTGTATTTTTGGTACGAGAACGAGTTTAAAAAAAGACACTATAAACCGAACCGTGTGCATACATACCTTTGTGTGTGTGTACGTATTTAGATGAGAATGTACTGAAAAATATATGCATATTTGCGTAAAATGATTTGTGACTGAACTGAAATGAATTTATGAGAACTTGTAAATATATATTTTGAAAAAAATATATAAATTTTTTAATAAAGTGATATAATGAAAATACACAATTTAATAACGCTTAAACGCGCGTAAAATAATTAAATAAATTTTATAAAATGTAAATGTTGTGAAAATGATGAATTTCGCTTTACTTGCAGGATAAAATCCGTTTGCTCCAAGATGATCTTGAAGTCGAACGTGAATTGCGCCAAAGGGTAAGTAACGGGTGTGGGGGTTATAATGATATATAAATATTTTTTTTTTTTTTTAAATAAGAGAAATTCAAACAAATGAGTTAAAATTAGAATATAACAATATAAAAAAACAGTAAAAAAAAAATTAAAATTAAAAAAGAAATGATTATTATTATTTTAGACTATTATTTAACTAAACTTTTCAATATTAAAAATAAAATATTTAAAAACTTATTTTCTAAATTATGTTTTTAGAAAATTGAGAAAACAAGTAAAAGCTTAAAAAGCTTTCCTTTGTTTATCATATTTTTATTCAGCGCTTTTTCCATCATTCTTCATAAAGCGCTATAAAGTTAGGTTATGTTAATCTTCAACAAACAGCTAGTTCTAGAACAAAGCGCATATATGATGTAGATAAGTAACAACAAAACAATAGCATTTAAGCTTTTTAACGCACAACGCGGCACCACCTGGTTTAAGTTGATCCTAAACCCTGAAATATTTTTTAATTCCAAATTTTATTCAATATTTTACTTAATTACAAACCTTTGAAATTTAGAATTCTAGCAGTTCCAACCAACCTCTTCGGATATCTTTTGTTAATATTTTGTTAAATAAAGGTTTGGTAAGCATATATTATAATAGCTATAACAACGAAATTAATATTACAAAAACTGTAGATCTTGATGTTTTTCTTCTGTATATACTGTAAAGTTGAGCGAGAAATTCACAGGGTACAGGTCTCGGCGATACAATCAATCCAACGGATAGTGTCCATGTTTTAACAAATACTCAAAATATAGTAATGAAGAGGATTTAGAGCAGCTTATTTTAAGTAATAAAAATGTCTCAGAGATGTCATTGTAGACACATCTTCGAAACGAAGATCATCTTGCTTCCACTTTTTTATAAGATCGTGTGGAGCGGCGATAACTTTTACGTTTTTATTTAAGTAAATATAGTCTCCATTCCTTCCTTGGTAGATTAGAAACTTTCTAAGCTTCAAATACTACAAACGCCTTACAAAAAAAATATAAACACTTTCTTCAAACCAAAATTGTTCAACGGTTCACAGCCAACTACCTGCTAAAGTCTACTCT
Organism: Zeugodacus cucurbitae; assembly: GCF_028554725.1. Classification (NCBI taxonomy): domain Eukaryota; kingdom Metazoa; phylum Arthropoda; class Insecta; order Diptera; family Tephritidae; genus Zeugodacus; species Zeugodacus cucurbitae. Next base: position 49,954,388 of record NC_071669.1, read on the forward strand.
ACGTAGCCTCAAATTCCAAATTCTTGCGAAATTACTTTTAAACGCCACTAAAACATTTCGATTGTTTCCAATTGCAAACGAAGAATAGAGAAACGAGCGAAAGTGGATTGCAAACAAGAAAAAATGTCGAAGAAAAAGTATAACTAAGTGAGTGCAGCGGCAAAAACAATGTGAAGCTACAAACAGTTTGCTAATTATAAATTACCCTTGCGTGCAGCAGCGAGCGATATTGTTGTGCATTGAACTTCAATCGCATTTCACTTGCACTGAGCTTGCCGAGGCGCTGATGACGACGGCTGAGATAAGCGCAGATTTTAATTGAAAGCTACAGCACCAGCGCCAAGCGGCAAACAGACAAAATGGAGATACAAATAAAAATAAAAAAAGAAAAGCAAAAACAAAATTTACAACGAAAGTAAATGCAAATGGCAGAGGCGGCAATAAATGCATGTAAACTATGCAATGGTTAAAGAAAGTAGCGTTGCTCATACGCCGTGTAGCACTCAAAGTGGTGGGGCGAAGGCAGCTTAGTGAGCATAGCAAAGAATTAATAGCAAAAGATAGCACAAAATGTATAAAGTATGGGAACTGGGAAGTGTTGCGTGGCATTGCGACAAATTTAGACAGCACTCCTGGTCCGGGTGAACACAAAATGTGGCAGAGAAAGCGTAAAATTTTATGAGCACCCAATAAAAATTTTACTGCAATTTTATAAAATAATAGAAGAGTAGCAGTAGTCTCGAAAGTGCTGAAATTTTTATTAAGTAAAAAAACATTTAAACTCTCCACCGCCAACAGCTGTTGCCTGGCAGCGCCGCAAAGCAACAAGCAAAGCACAACCAAGAGGAAATCGAACGATCCTAACACAAGCAAATAGCACACAAATACCACAGCGAAATGCCTAGCGCACGGCAAGCGAGCGGTGAGCGGCGAATAATGCTAAATTTAGCAGCGACATTCAATACAAATGATTAAAAATTTCACATTAAGCGAATATTAAAAAGCCAACGAAAAAATCTTTTCCAACACACACAGGCATGAGAATTCATATGCATATATCTTTATGAGTTTCCATATACATATAAATCTTCTCATACATATGTAAGCTTGTATGCTGTCGTTATGCGCCTGTGTGTGTGTGTGTTTTAGTCAAATATTAAATATTTTTTTACAAAAAAAAAGTTATTTTTTGTGGGTCATAAAAAGTGGCCATGACTAAAGGCAAAGCAGAGAAATTGAAAATTAAAAAACGAAAATAAAAATAAAAATGCTAAGTAATCCAATGCCGAATTAGCCAGCAAGCTAGAATTTATAAAAGATTTTTTTTTTTATTAAGTACTATATATATGCATATAGTATTATTTACGATATACAAATTGTATATATTTCTATGCTTTATATTCCCTGCTGTGTTTCTTGGACCTCACAAATGCTTTTCTGTGTCACATTGCCGCTTATTTGCCGCGCTGTCTTGCTCACTTTAGTCATACAGTTGTAGGCAGTTGTCAAAATATATGAAAAACAGCATGTTGCTTCTCATCTAATGAGCTTTTTTGGGCTAAAAATTGTTGGCGTTTGATGCATGCGTCGCTTGAAAACAAAACAAGCTACAATTCACTTGAAAAATAATCAAAAACTCGTAATAAATGTTTTTGAAATATGCACTGAATGTTTTCAACTTTATTCAGCGCTCTCTCAATTAATTATTATCAGTTAATAATATTAGAAAAAAAATTTCAAAAAACAAAAATCTCTAAAACCATCAAATAAATAATGTTGGAGCAAATACACCTAATTTCTGATTCAAAAATAAAGTCAAAGTTTGTCAAATTTCAAAACTTCTGTGTCAAAATAAAGTCAAAGTTTGTCAAATTTCAAAACTTCTGTGTCAAAACAAAGTCAAAGTTTGTCAAATTTCAAAACTTCTATGTCAAAATAAAGTCAGAGTTTGTCAATTTTCAAAACTTCTGTGTCAAAATTAGATCAAAGTTTGACAAATTTCAAAACTTCTGTCAAAATAATGTTAAAATTTTACAAAAATTTCCAATTTGTATGTCAAAATTTGTCAAATTTCAAATCAAAATAGCTGAAAAAAAATACTCTCTGAAATATTCCTCACATTCTCTGGGGTCCAACAAAGAAATTGTATTTTTGCATTAAAATATGTCAATTTTTTATTCTAAAAATTTTTTAGAACAAATGTACAATTTTGACACCGGGTACAATATTAACTGTATAATAAAAAATTTCCAAAATATTGTATTACTTTCTCTACTTTATAAAAGCTCCATGGAAAATTTTTTGATGAAATGTCCATAATTTCTATTTTATAAAAATCTAATTCTATGTTTTTGTCAAAATTTGACACTTGTCAAAAAAACGAGCTGTTAAACAAATACCTGTTCAAAATCTAGAACTTTTTAGGTTTTTGTTATGATATTAATGATTTTTTATTTTAAGAAATTCTTACGGCAAATGTCAAAAAACATGTCAGTTTTGTTAAAGTTGATTGAAGAGATATTGACCATATATAATGAATAGTTTGATTCAGAAAACGTTTCAAAAGGGTTGTTATGCTATAGAAAGCTTTCCTATTATTCCACTGACTCTCCACAAATGTTATATATACGAGCCTTGAAATTAATTTTGTAGCAATTAAAACCAAGAAATTGAGTTCTTATTGATCTACTGGAACAGTAACTTGGACTCTATATAAAAGTATTCAGTCGCGGAGAAAAGATGAATTATTTAAAAACCATAATATTCATTAAAGGCTTATTTCCATATCAAAATCATAAAATCGTTTTGGAGACTTATTATTATAAATACTCATACATAATTTCACTTCAAACATATGTTTGTCCTACCATAATTCCTTACGAGGTCAGCTGACGATCACTTAGATTGCTGTGGCCGCATATTCGCTGTCAGCTTTGTAGATGATGCTCGTCAACACACAGTGTTCTAGCGGCCAGTCTATCTATCTATGATTAAGTGTACCATATATGCATTGATGTATTGTATCTAATAATATGTGCGTAGGTATGAGTGTGTATATTTAAATGAGTCACTGCAAAGTGTGTGTCCATGTGTCACTAGTTTATTTTGGTAAAACAAATTTTCCGTTTCTACAGTTCCGAAAAACAATAAAACTTTTGTTCAACTTTTAATTTCACCGGTAATTTTGCCTATACTATATTGTATGTGTGAGATATATTCGAGATTATTTTATGCTTCCCAGAAGCTGTTGCTTATTTGGTGCATGTATTAATGAATTTCGCGCTGGAATAAAATTTCTGGTTGTTATAGTTTTCGAAATTTAAAGATTGCACCTAATTTATTGCGGCATTAATCGGTTGGTTCTGTATAGCACTGATATTTTGCAGCTGTAATTTTCAAGGAATTATAAATTATACATACCAACTTATGTAGATTTGTATTCTATGTAGTTATACATTAAAAAAAAAAGAAAAAGAAATATTCAACGGATGCTCAGAGTAGATATCAATGAACCCTAAAGCCATTATTTTAGTAAAAAAAAATTGATTTTTAGAAATCAATAATGGAATTAAAAATATATATAAGTGTTTAATATACATATATACATACACATATAAAGTTATTTTTGCATTTAATTCAATTTATATTAAAAATATAAATTATTTATGATGAATTAAATTTAAAACAATAGAAAAACTATGAAAAATATGTTTTAAAAAAATTTAATTTTTTTTTTAATTTGTAAAAAATTATTCCAGTATTTTTTATTAAAAATGTAAATTTTTTCCACTTAAAATTAAAAACAAAATTTAAAAAATTGAAATATAAAATATATATTAATTTTTTTACGAAATGTTTCTCTAAATCCCCAGAAAAAAGATGCAGAAAATCCATAAATTAAAAGTTTAAATTAAATTAAATTAATTTAATTTAATTATAATAAAAAATTTGGAATCCTAGAAAAATTTTCGAAAAAATTTGAAAATTTTCTCTAAATCCTCAGAAAAAGATGCTGAAAATCCATAAATTAAATGTTTGCCATCTACATATATACCTTCAAATTTAAAATAGAATATTTTTTATTTTATTTCTCAATATTTTACACACAAAAGCAACGCTGAGTTCGCCGCATTGCGAGAACATTCCATTTCTTTAGCCTCTATCCAAACACATATATGCATGTATAAATATACACACAAAAGCACCGTTATACACCTCAGAGTTTCGCCTAGTATATGCGTTTGCAAATCGTGCTGCGCCGCCATCTAACACTCCTCATAATAGCCGCCACAAATGACTTCCAAATGTATACGCACATACTACAACACAATGTTGCTTTATTTTATACGCTTGTGAAATTTGGAATGATTTTTAATGATATGAAGTAGGTCATTTTAAACAGAAAATTCTAACGGAAAAAAAATCTAAATGAAAAACCTACACACATTGTATTTGATATATTTCTCGGCGCTTTAATTAAAATCATTAAAATATTTTCCATGCAATGTAGCGTCAATACAAACACACACACACGTATCTATACATATAAGAACCGCTTGTAATTATAAGCAAAATAATTTTTATAATCTTGCACTTGTGTTTATGTGATACGTGAGTTCTTGAAGTTGCTTCGAAAATATACAAAATGTGTATATACATACATAAATTGATATATGTATATAAAGGCATTTCCACATGTTTAACAGTTTATAACACCTACAAAATGCTGTAAGTTCAGGCTGCATGTTGCAATTCTGCGTGCTTACACTCAACAAATTTTACATTTTTACGATTGCTGGCCTTTTGCCATTACAACATTTACACGAAAATTAAAAATAATTATTACTAAATGTCCGAATTGTGGTTATATTTTCATTAGTGCGAAATATTTGCTTTGCCTGTTGTAGGTGTTGATGGATGCTTTGTCATGTTTAGCTCATAACTGTAGGCGTCATTTTGATATAAAAGACATAAGGCATAACTGCAAATTACACACGAATTTTAATTAAATTTTGGACGTTGCAATTCTGAAGACGTCGTTGTCTGTCTCATAGGTCAGTTTGGAGTTTGTAGCAAGGAAGAATTTTATAAAATGTTTTAAATTTCTCTAGTACCGACTGTCTAAGTGTCAAAATGAAGCTCGAACATCTTCAGCGTTTTATTTTTTTTAATATGCGATTTGAAGCTTGTAAAAAAACATGAAAATTTACCAACCTGTAGTTTTGGGTCTCATATTTTAAGGCAAAAATGTATATCCCGACCAGCTATGCAAAATTTTGTAAAGTAAATCGTAAACACTATGCCTCGAGCCCCAAAAAATTGGTTTCCTAGCCTCAAATACACTTTCCAGGTCCATATTCCATTGTCATCTAGAAAACTTCAATTCATATCTTTTTAACCAAACCCTTGACTAACTCTATTTTCAGTTAGTAGAGATAAATCTACATATCAGTGGAATTCTCCATCTGACTTGAAACTTTTCTATACTCATTTTGAATTTTCGAATTTCTAAATCCACTTCACAACTAGATATTAACCGATCTCACCGATTACAGGTGATTGTTTAGTTTATAAAGGTACATCAAAATACAAAGAATTTCTATGGCTATTTCCCAAAATGTTTCATATTTTGTGGTTAGGTAAATTTCATGAATTTTTGGATTTCAAAATTTAATACATAACTGAATTTTTATAAAATAAATATTAATTTATATATTAGAAAATTTAAACTCAATAAAAAAAGATGGCTGAAAAGACCGATCACATCATGTCAGGGTAGGTGTCTTAGCTAAATTTTGTGTAGTATTCACGGTGGTAGCATAATTCATATTCAAGAACTGCTGGAGTACACTAGAGGTTACGAAAATATTTATTAGAAAATTTCGCTCTGCAAAATCAACAATATTACTATGATTGTCATATGATGGTGCCTACAACTTTCAAATCAAGGCTTTATATGGAGACTTCTGATAAGTATGAGAGGAGAAAAAGAGATATTATAAAATATATCGAATTTCATAAGCTTAAATCCTATAAGTTAGGAGTGGAAAGACAAAATCAAACAGAGTGTGCTGTTTTTGGTCTATAGATCTTTACATTCTTATACCATAAGGTTTGATATACCTGGTTGAAACCGAATAAAGTGTAATACATGTATATTCAAATGGATCTAATAATCTTAAGTTGTAGATATTGTTTATCTTCAGTAAGAAATCAGCTTTTTCCCATTCCTTAGACACTAAAATCATATTGAATCTGAAATGTGTTTAAACGAGTTCCTTCGTCTTACTAAATAGTAATGAATAAAGTACGGTTATTAATTATGGTTAGAAAAACTAAAATATTTTATTAAAAATTTTGGAATATGGAAATTTCGAATAATGAGTTATGAGATTATTAATATTATATTTTAGTTTAAGGGTTAATAAATATTTAAGATCGATAAATTCTCATACCAAAAAAATATTTCCAATATACATATGTTATTTCAAAAAGTCATTAATGCAAAACAAAAGAAGTAAATAAATAAAAAATAACTGTTCAAAACAAAATTCTTAGTGCTTATTTCAAAAATATAGATATTCTAACAGCTTTTATATGATTGTACTAAATGCTAATAACAATCGAAATAGGCAATGTGAGTAAATAAAAACAAAAAATATTGTTTTGAAATTAAACAAGAATTTTTCCAAAGCAAATAAATCCATATAAATATTTGTAGTTGAATGAAGTATACATAGAAAATAATAATAAAAAAGACAAATATGTAAGGCTAAATTGTAATAAATAATTGAAAAAACTGTCAATATTTATAAACAAATATTTTTATTAAATTTTTTGTTGTAAGAATTTCTGTTATTTTCAAAACTGTTGGGAGCATATATATTTTTCATTTTATATGAATATTTATTAAATGAATTTCTACAACTTTACAGATCGAGCGCGAGAAGGCCGATCTCAGCGTGCAGGTCATTCAGATGTCCGAACGTCTTGAGGAAGCTGAAGGCGGCGCTGAACATCAGGTGAGTTCACTCAAAAAACAAGAATTCTATAGTTTTACAATAACAATAAAAACAAATAATTATTCTTAATATTTTTTCTGCAATTCCTTGCTTAGTTCGAGGCAAATCGCAAGCGTGATGCCGAATTATTGAAGCTCCGCAAATTGCTTGAGGATGTCCACCTCGAATCCGAAGAAACTGCCATTCTTCTGAAGAAGAAGCACAACGAAATTATTGCGGATTTCCAAGAACAAGTCGAAATCCTAACGAAAGCGAAGTCCAGGTGAGTGTGTCGTTTGCAGGAAGCCAATAAAGCAATGCAATAAAGAAAGCTTTAGCTTGCTTTTTAGTAGTGCATCAGAAAAGTAGCTTAAAGCGCGCTTGTATAAAATAAAAGTTGTTTCTTTGAGTTTTAAACACATATACATACTTACATATATACAAATGTATATATACATAGCAAGATATGCAATACATATATATAAGTATATATACGCCTTTAATACTCAACCCGTTACACATTTTAACCGTTATAACACATGCATACATACATAAGTTTCTTGACAATTCATTGAACTTAACACTAGTAACCCCACTGAAATCGTGGGTCAACATGACCTCGTCTGTCCACGCTCGTAATTGTGTCAATATGTCAGTGAGTTAGTCAGCAAAAATTCCATTTCGTTTAATGTTTATGCAGAAACGTTGCATTTTATATGCGGAAAATATTTCGCGCAAAATAAATAATTGTGTGCAATGCGCTTGACATACAGTGTACAACAAAAAAAAACATACAAAATACATATAAATTGCAGTAAAGCGTTGAAAACCGTTGTTTATCTAAGTGAAAAAATTCTGTGTGGATCTAGAAATGCCTCAGATACATAAAATGATGTTGAAATATACAAAATGTTTATACACATGTGTCTGTAATTACTTGTATATAAATAGTATATAGCACATATGGGTATGTGTATGTATGTATCGGTGTATAAAAGCAAGCGATTGCGAAAAGTGTTCGTTGAAATCTCATATTTCCAAAATCCAAAAATAAAATAAATTGTGTCGAAATATTTTTCAAGGCTACAGATACACACAGTCGTTGGTAGAGCGGGAGTAGCGCACCGCAGTTGCGCACTCTTCGTAAGTTGTTAGACGATCTAGCATATTTACTTTGAACATTAAAAGCTTGTTCTCAATTAACTGTTAAACTTAAATAATTAAAATCATTGAAAAAATAATATTTTCAACGAGTTTGAAAAACAGTTTAAAAATTATTTAAAAAAAAATATTTATATTCCCTGCTTTTATGCTCACACTCCCACACTACACTTTGTAACTGTGTGTGGGCCGTATAGCTTTCACCTGTGGTCCTGCGCACTTCCATGCATGAATATCGACTTGATGAGCTTGCGACACAAGCTATTCGACCCACTCCCACTACTACAACACAGCTATAACAGCTCACTTGTTCGTTTTCTGCACAAGCAAGATCTTCACTACCTAGCGAAAGCTTTTGCCACAAAAGCTCTCAACTTAATGACCAATGAGCCACGCTGAAAATCTCAACAAATTTTCTTATTTTTTTCTTCTATTTTCTTGCACATTTTATTTATTGTTTTGTTCTTGTACTCAAATGTTCAGCACTTACACAGAACAAAAAAAGAAAATAAAAGCAAAAGCAAAAACATAAATATGTGTATATATACATAAATTGAGTCGAATAATGTGCGCATTTATTTTTAGAAAAATTTTTGAATTTTTCCTACACATTTTTCTACCTTTTTGCCGCACGGCCCACACAATGTTGCGCCGGTGGTTGTTAGCCGTTTGGCTGGTTCCGCTCAGCTTCTCCGCACTGTCGATCCAAATAAGTCTTTGATTTAGTAAATATTCAACGTGTTATTGTTGTTGTCTCTTTTTGACAAATTCACCTTTATGGAAATTTGATACTTTTTTTGCTGTGCGAATATGCAGAGCAAATGTAGAATTTATGAAGTATGCTATGAACTGCATAAGATGAGAAATATCGCTGGCTAAGTGACGGTCAGTGTTTTTGAATTAAAAAATATTATTATTTTTTAACAATATTCCTACCGAAATTTTTAAATGTTTTATGACTTTCTTATTATTTTTTTTAATAACCCATTATTTATCATAAATTATATTTTTCTTTAATTTTGATTTTTAATATGCGAGCTGGTGGCGCATAGAAACACCCTTAGTCGATCTTTCAGTTCTATCCGCAGCCAAAGAGTCTGCACTGAGAAAGCTCTTTCATGCATGTTTTCACTGATAGTTCATGCGCCCCTATAGAATATATATATAGTTAACTCCTTACTATCAGTCAAAATATGCATAAAATAGCTTTTCAAGTTCGCAAGGAAAGAAAAAAAGAATTTAATTCAGAATAACTTCGGTAGAATCGAAGATTAGATACCCTACAGAGAGAATTTGATATTCAAACGATTTGCAACTGTCCACTCTCTGCTTTTAGAACCTTATTGTGACGAGTATTCGAAGCTTTAAAGCTAAGTATTTGAGCTTTTACCAAAAGAAACCGTTATTTTAATAGTGGTAGTGATTAAAGGTACCCTTCTGATCACGTCTATTCTTTTAATAAGATTATCAAGATGAATTTAGGCTTCAAAGCATATTAGTATTTCGTAAAGAAAAGTTTCTTGAGATTGTGTAAAAGTCAAAAGACGGCCACCTTTATCTTAACAATATCAAACGTGTGGGTAAATGCAAAGAGATTCTGAAAGAATCCAATTAAAATTCTTGACAGTTTTTCATAAACTCAAAACCATCTAACTCGAGTTTATATCGCAAAATTAATGTCTTAAATGTCCAGATAAATAACGTCAACGTTCGACAAAACAACAAAGAATCCGTCGCTGATCATGTCTATGAAATTATCAGTATTCCTTACCACACTTCCATGTTCATAATATAGACTATCTTCAGCATCTTCTCTGAAAGTAGGGTATATAAACACAGTATAAGAAAAGAATGCAGTCGGTTAACTGAAAGATTTTGTATCTAAGGGTCAATGCAAAACTAAGCTCAGTTATATAAATTATACACAGCTTAACACCGCTTCGCATATAGCCGACTCTCGAGATACCGCTGCCATGCATTCTGCTGCCGCCTAAGTATTCTATGTTTATAAATAAAATACCGATTTTCACCACTTTCAATTGACTAATTCTTTCTCTTTTATATATACATTTCATTCCCTTCATTGATCTGTAAACTTATACAGGGCTGAGAAGGAGAAATCCAAATTCCAGGCCGAAATCTACGAATATCTCTCCCAAATCGAATCGTTCAACAAGGAGCGTATTGTAACCAGCAAACATGTCGAACGTCTGGAAATTAACATCTCCGAATTGAATGTTAAAATTGAGGAATTGAATCGCACTGTCATCGATATTACATCGCACAAGACCCGCCTCTCGCAAGAGAACATTGAATTGATCAAGGACGTCCAAGATCTCAAATCCCAACTGGACACTGTCTCATATTCCAAGAGCCAAGTTATCTCACAATTGGAAGATGCTCGCCGCCGTTTGGAAGATGAAGACCGTCGTCGTTCGATTTTGGAATCTTCCCTTCATCAAGTTGAAAGCGAATTGGAATCGATTCGCATCCAACTCGAAGAAGAATCGGAAGCACGTATTGACTTGGAACGTCAGCTGGTCAAGGTCAATGCCGATGCTATTTCCTGGCAAAACAAATACCAGACTGAAGTAGCCGCACGCGCTGAGGAGGTCGAAGAGCTCCGTCGTAAATATCAAGTGCGCATCACCGAACTCGAGGAACATGTTGAGACATTGATTGTGAAGATCAATAATTTGGAGAAACAAAAGACTCGCTTGGCCAGCGAAGTGGAAGTTTTGATTATCGATTTGGAGAAATCGAATAACACTTGCCGCGAATTGACCAAGTCGGTTAATACCTTGGAGAAGCACAATGTTGAATTGAAGAGCCGTCTCGATGAAAGCATTGTATTGTATGAGAATAGCCAACGTGATCTGAAGAACAAGCAAATTGAATTGCAACGCACCGTGCATGAATTGGACAAAGTCAAGGATGCTAACAACACATTGGCTCGTGAGAACAAGAAATTAGGAGGTGAGTACAAGACCAAGGCGACTGCCTTACATTACTTTACTCTTCCATAACTAATTATTTTCACTCTTCGCCACAGATGATCTCCATGACGCCAAGGGCACACTCAATGAATTGAACCGTCGTTTGCATGAATTGGAATTGGAGCTCCGTCGTTTGGAGAACGAACGTGATGAATTGACTGCTGCTTACAAGGAAGCCGAGGCTGTAAGCATAATCAACTAATCGTTATGAAGGCAAATACTTCATGCTATTCTTTGTTTTCTCTCAAACAGGGTCGCAAGGCTGAGGAGCAACGCGCTCAACGCTTGTCTGCTGACTTCAATCAATACCGCCATGATGCCGAACGCCGCTTGGCTGAGAAGGATGAGGAAATCGAGGCTATTCGGTAAGTCAAAAGTTTATATTTTTAATTTACTGATTAATTGTGATTTGGAGATTTCGTTATTATATACTACTATTCCACATCCTTTTAAAATGTGATTTTTGAACATTCCACTGAGTGAGAATAGAAGAATTTCGAGATGAATAGAAGAATTTCGAATGGTTCTCTTTCGTCTACAAACAATTTTTCGTTCTTGAAAGAAGGAGTTTTCCAAAAATATTCTGTCTGATGTTATAAATAAGATTGATCCATTATATACAGTCAGTGTCACAAATTCCTATCCTAATCCTTATATCAGGTATTGAACCAATAAAATTATATCTATATTGAAACGCGTTGAGTTCTTCGGAACGTCGTGTTTACCCAGACTCAGTCTTGTAACCTGTTCTGACCTACCCATCATTATTAATAAGACATGCGGGTCGTGTGCACAGGATAAGTCAGGAGTCAAAAGGGAAGGGTTATATAAATTACTTCATTTTAAAATTACTTCACAAGGAACTTTGAAATCGTTTCTGAATGATTGACAAAATTTTTTAATAATTTTGGTCTCGCTACTGTTGAGATCGGAGTTCTATGTTCGCTCAAAGTTTGTTAATGTTCCTCAGTGATTTATACCTTTTTCTCCCTGAATACCTAAAATACTTTTGAAAACAATTCCAAGTGGTTGGAATAATAGATATATTATATATATATTTTTCGCGGAGATCGGACGAGGACACATCACTACCGAACTCGGCATGCTTTCGTCCACGCTCCGTACATATGCTTCGAATAGTCAGTCTCTCATATAACCGTCACTGATATAAGATCAAGACAGACATACAGTGGCTTCCTTATGACCTCTTGGAAAAAGTTATTGAAATCATTCTTGACTCTTCGTATACAAAGGGTCCATCAGCCATTTTTGATTTGAAAATATCACTTTTTAGAGTACCTTCTAACTTAAATAGATTTATATTAAACTTTCGCATACTCTACGAATATATGGTATACACGCTGGCATTTTAATCCGGCAAAACTACAAACTTCCGCTTGACAAAACGTGAATGTGACGTGAAAGGTCATTGCATCATGAAAAACGGCTAAATAAAAGAAGCCGATATTATCACAACGGCTAATGACTTATTTTTGGCACCGAACCTAGCGACACTATCAATGCTAAATAGATTGCTTCCTATAAATTCATCGGAAGAAAGCAATGAAATGCATAAGAAATAGCAAAATAGACTACACTTCGTACTAAATCGATACGAATTGATCGATCGATTGCGGAAAGCAACGCTGTGTATTAACTGACCCATTTGCATCAGTACGATTTACAGAATTGGGGGCAAAGCATCGAATTAAGGCATTTTCGAAACAATAAACTCCCAACAACTTTTTTAAAGAACGGGAATAAATCAATTGAGATATCTGAGTTCCAACAGTGATTGAGAGTAAAGGAAAAAGTGAGTGTAATAATGGAAGCCTGGAAAGTTAAAAAAATAATGAACTTCTTATGAAACTTATAGAACCACAAAGCGTATTCCTGCAACGTTACACAATCAATTTTGCTTGCCAAATTATTTTGAGCTAACGGTTTTAAGGATTAACGACACAGCTCATTGCGCCTATCGTGAGAACATTTAGCTAGAAGGTAAATATGTGGAAGTTGTGGAAGTGGACTTGAGCTTTGAGTGTCATAACGCTGAAGCCGGAAGTTAGAGTCTAGTGTCATATGCTACAGAATCTCTCGGACTCAACTTCTGATATTGCATGCATGGTTCTATGCATTATGACAGCTCAAGAGAGGGAATACGGTGCAAATCAAATCTTATAAGATTCTACCACCGACTTCCTGTTCAAGTCAAAGCCAAAAGGCAGACAATCTCTCTCGAGTGCACGGCGATTACTTAAATTCATTAAATCTTTTTATAGATCACACCAAGTGTTCAGCGAATTTTGTGTGGCCAGCGAAAATAAAACCCAGCAACAAGCTCTACAGCCAACTGTGGCGAATGCATAAATCAGCGAAACTCGAAAATCGCGTGAATGTGAATGACGCTCGGAAGTGCTGAGGCAGCAAACGTTCGCTAAAGACAAAATTAAAGCGCAAGCAAACAAAAAAAATCAACGACGCCAAACAGAGACAGCGAATCGAACACCAAACAGTCGTCTGCATTGCAATCCACTGTGTACTGTGACTGCAGATTGCTCAACGAATACTTTTTTATACTGAAATCATTTAAACTAATTGTATTTCAAGTACAAGACATTTCTAATAGACAGTTGTACACACACAAACACCTACTTTCTCAAATACAAAAACAAAACAAACGAGACAAACACGCACTGCCTTAAGTAATACAGATCGCAGCGCACCCAACAACTGATCCTCCAACAACAAACATAAGCGAATAGCGCTCACCAAAGAGAAACTGAAACACTTGAAAACGCTGCGTCCCATTTGACCAATAACGCCGCAGCTGCAGACCCTTACTGCAGGCGCTACAAATCGACAAGTACGCTCTAGTACGTTTCCCTTGCTACAACACTATCTACCTTACCCGCACCCATTACCCCTTACTCGCCGACCTATCCAACTGTGGTTATCTGACCGAGCGCAGCAGCCGAGTCACACAAGAGAACCATGGCGCTCACATATAGATTGCGCCCCTCGCGCACCCGCCATTTGGCAACACACGCCTATGAGGACAACTATGGCTACACAATGAACTACTATCAGCCGATGCTCGATTATTTGGATGCGAAAACAAAGAAACTAAATGTCGATCCGCCGCACTTGCCGTGGTCAAGTGAGCGCGGTCTGCGACAATATCGCTCCTCGAACCCGGTACGTCGCTACGATGCGGACGAAGTGTTGCGTCTGTCGCGTGCCTGCGCCCATCGTGCAGATGAAATTTTACTTGATTTTCGCGTTAGGAAGCGTACACCATTCAGTGTGATAAAACTCGCCGACGCAGCGCGTGTTGACAGGCATATTGAACCGGATACGGTAGTTGAACGCTCGCGTGAACGTCGTCGTCGTCGCCAACAGGATTTAGAGGATCTAATACGTCAAGACACCATACGTCTATTACAGCGCCTACGTAGAATGGAGTTGGATAATGATTGTGCCCGCATGACGGACGAATTTAAACGTTCGATTCGTGGCAAATCCGCTACTCAAATAGCACAGGCGCTCATCTCGGAATCGGAACGTAATATCAAGACATCGAAACGTGAGGAGGAGGACTTTCTCGCACAGACATTGGTGCGTGCAAGTCGTGCTGCGAGTCGTGCACGCTCCGGTTCACCGGAGGGTCGCTTCTCCTCGCATGCCTATCATATGGAATTGATGGACGAACGTATGGTCGATAAACTCGATCATCGCGTCTCCTCCTCATTGTATAATGTTAAGCGTCAATTGTCGACGCTCAATCAGAAGACAGTCGAATTTTATGCGGACTCCAGGTGTGGTATAGATGATAAGTGTTGGATTTGTCGCAAAGTAATGCGTACACATCCCAAATTGAAGGACTATACCTATATATATTGGCAGCATTATTAAATTGATTGATTGGATGGGTATAGGAAAAACGAGGGTAGGGCCTAGAGCACGCGAAACACTCGAGACTTTAGAAGTTTGAGAGTTAGTTTGTAGCAACAATTAGTTTTTAATCAACGAGTCTAGTAAGTAGATATACTAGAGGCTGTGTTTGAGCGATTTGATTTGAGTTTAGCGAGCTCTGCGTAAGTACTATAAGTACTAAGGTCTAAGTGCTAGCGTCTGTGGTTAAGGGCTGCCATTATGCACTAATTCAAACTCAATTTAAATACTATTTACACCGTGACTCATACACTAAAAAGTCGCAATCAGCAGACACTTAAGAAAAATTACATTTCGAATTAACATAATATTTTACAAATCACCTCTTCCACCATGCTCGCCACCTCTCTAGCGGGTATAGCCGCATAACTGCAAGTTATTTAACATTCAAATGCATGAAATGCCTTTTGGGACGCAGCCTTATACAAATCTACACATACACATCAAAATCAAAATATTTATAAAAGCCACATTAAAGTGCAAATATCTACAGACATAAGTACACATTTGCGAACACAATTTCTTGCTGTTTTTCAATTAAAATGATTAAATTTTCAATTCAAAGCATTTGTTTCTTTATTTTCGTAATATTTACTCGCTCATCGCTTTTCAAATATTTTTGTTTTTCGCAACATAAAATTAACGCAAAAACAACAAACAGCGTTCAGCAGTGGCCAAAATTCACTTATGCCTCAACATTTTTGGCTTTGGGAACTGAAAACAAAAAAATAAGAAAAATATTTTTTTGCTGAATTTGCATTTGCAGTATTTTTGGCAGCAAGCGCATTAAATTTTTCAACGCAAAAATTCTGAGAAAAAAAATTCGAAAAAAACTAGCAAACAGTTTTTTTGAAAATGCTGTTGTTGTTCTATAAAAGCTAGAAAATTTGTTTTGAGAAACTTGCGTTAAAACACCTAATTTATTTCATTTATTTGTGCATGAGGAAATGGGTTGCAGTGCCTTCATATTTACTATACTTTTGTATATACAGTTATATGGTAAGAAATTGCAGATTTGGTCGATCGATCAGTTAGTGAAATTGCTAAGTAAATGTAGATACAGATACAGAACGCTGACAGCACCATCGATCACAGTCGTACTTAAATGAAATGTGTAATCACTGCAATCACAGAACTTTTATGATTTATGGGATGCAGATGTTTTACATTCATTTAATAAAAATAACGAAATTTAAAATTGTTTGAGTAATCAACCGAGTCTAAAGATTGAAGAGTCTAAGGAATCGTATAAGATCACAATAAATATATATTTTTTTAGACAATTAATATCTAAATTAGCACAGAAATATATTTCATCTATTCCTCAAAAGAGAGGAAAAAGCAAAGACTGAACGTCATCTTAAAGCCTACGTCTAGATCTTTATTATTATATAAGATAACATTATCTTAATTCGATAAAAATTTATTAAAAATCTAAAAAACATTAAATCAAATACTTTTTATTGAGAAATCAAAAAAGTAATTGAATCCAATATATTTTGAATAATCTTGCCTAAGATAAAGAATCCAAAAACTGGCAAATACTTGTGGAAGTGTTTCAAACGATCTCACAATGAAACAACTCTTTACTAAATTCAAAATTTTGTCAGCATCTAGCGGACTATTATATGATTCTACAAATTAGTACCACAAAATATTTTTATTTAAAGACCTAGGAATATATTTTAATCATTTTACGAAGTAATATATATGTTTCTTATTACCATAGTTATTATTATAAAGGTTATATTCCTTTCAAAGTGTTCCAAGCGATCTCCCAATGAAACAGCTAACTCACTCTACTCACTTTGAGAACCTTTTCTATAGTCTAATGGATTGTTCTTTGGTTTTACAGCATTTTTTTGCCAAAAATTTTAGTGAAGTTAATTTTTTAAAGTTTTTAATTTATATAAGAAGTCCAAAAAATTATACTCAAATCTTTTCCAAAAAAAAAAATAAATTAGTATTTTCAAAACTATTTTTTAGCTTCTCAAAAAAAGGAAAAAGTATTTATAATGAGACTTAGAAATAATCTGCAGTAATGAAATATTTAATAATATACATTTTAAGAAATAGCTTAAATGAAACCATCAGAAAATACTAGTTCAAAAATTCGACAAATTTAAATTGCTTTTGAATCAAAAATAATTTGTATAACTTAAAAAAAACTTCAAAATTTATTTGATAAAACAAAAAAATTAAAAAAGCAATATTAGGCAAAAATTTCTAAAATATGATAACCGTATTGAAATAATTTCAAAAACGTTCAAATTAATTTTTTAATCAATTAAAAATTGAAATCACTTACAGCATTGTGGTCTCAATGAAATCTAGTTAATATATGATCTACCTTAAACAATTACATATACGCAAGTGTTTATATAATATTTCAAAACAAAATACAAACTTTGCAGAATTTCAATACTAAATGACAAAAAAAAACATTGCAAAAATACTCGTGCGACCTTCAGTGGCAAATTTCAAAATTTTTTAATTTTCTTTATTTTAATTGTTTTTTTTTTCAAATCTTTCACTTTGGTCAATTGTATTTTGCTGTCCTTCAAAACAACAAATTCTTAAAAAAAATAAAAATTAAATTCTAAAAGTTTGTTTTGCAAGCAAAGTGATGCCTCATGACAGTTTCGTACGCAAACATAATGAAATTTGCGCAAATACAGGCGTTGCGAAAAGCAAACGTACACTACTAAATAAAATCTTAGAGGGGAAAAAGTACAAGCAAATTAAATAAATCTAAGCAAATGTTTAAGGGAATTTAAAGTAATCGCATATTTAGAGAAACATAGAGGTCGTCTGTAAACAGTTTTTGTGGATTAAATTAAATTTTAGTATGCAAAAAAAAAAAAATTAAATGAAAACATAAAATTAAAAATAATCACTATAAAATGAAAATTTGCGGAACGGAATGCTAATTTTGGGTATATGCATATAAATAAAGAATTACTACAATGAAAGGACTTAGAATATTCAAATTAAGTTTAGTTAATTTTGCAAAATATCCTCATTGAGATTTTCCCTTTACTCAACATTTGAATCCCTCTCTTTACTCTCGAACAAATATCCCATGCAACCCTATCCATTTAAGGCACACCACAACACCATTACTGCATTGCATTCCGCCTCCCACAGCATATCCCAAATCTGCATCGACTAGTCATCATTGCCACCACGAAGGCGACCCAAATATCCACATACCATTGCGGCAATCACCTGTGCCACGTTGCCAAGTAAAAATAACAAACCTGACAGCATCAACCATTCCTAAAATGCTGAGTCATAGCAAACCCGTTTGAGATAATCTCGATGTGGCATCACAACCTAAATAAAGAATGATTACAATAGAATTACATAATATTTATTTTGTGCGATTTAATAGCAACATCAATTGCATTAAAGACACTGCGAATTGCAAGCTAAATTTAGTTGGATGATGCATCGGAGTAAACGTCTGCATTGGCATTCGGGCAGCAGCCTAACAAACAGAAGATTGGAATGCGAGTAATTGTGACAAGTTCGCTGATTGACTGCATTGGAAACATGTGTATGCACTTTGAGATACTACATTTTGTACACACAGGAATTTCGAAATTGCACCTTTGTTCTGACATTTCTTTGTACATACATTTATTTGTATGTATGTATATATGTGCCTATGTCTATACATCATTAATTTCACTTTTTCATTAAATTTTTGGTATTTTGCACTTTCGAATTTTACTAAATTCAATGTATCTGAATGATTGATGGCAACAAGAATATCAAAGTTTTTTTTTTATCACCTGATAATTCAAATATCTACTTAATGTCGTTTCGGCTTTTTTCGAAATTAGATCTTCGAAAATTCGAACTTCCGAAAACTTGTCGGAAATCGAACACATTGAGAAGTTAAGTTTTAAATAGTCAATAAATTTTTATTTTGAATAATATTTTTTAATTTCGAAAATTCGAACTTCCGAAATTTTGTTGGAAATCAGACACCTTAAGAAGTTCGGTTTTAAATAGTCAATAGATTTCGATTTTGAATAATATTTTTTAGTTTCGAAAATTCGAACTTCCGAAAATTATTTGAAAAGTTATATATATATATGACTTAGAATCTGATTTTATAAAATATATAAAAAAGAAACAAGCCAATAATAACTTTGATTCTTTTCGACCAAATTGACATAAAAACTATATAAGTTGAAATTTTATTTATACTGAAATTGAAAAATCACTAACTTAATAGAAACTAAAATGATCTAGTAATGAAGTTCGCACTTGATGGGATCCTCACTATTAGCGCAAGAAGTCCCATTAATAAATTTATTTATATCATTATAAATTGAGTGTAAAACAGCTCCACCACTGCCTTAAAGAACTGTTCCCAATTAACTATTCCCTTAGAAGACAGAAACTAGTATATAAGGCAGAGGGCCAAAAATGGCAGATATTTGTTTAAATTATAGTCTATTGCCAATTATGTAGCTATTTTACTAGATATTTTACACTTATGTATAAACTAAGCAGATGGTCTCAAAAGTATGGTCAAGAACAAATTCGAAAACGGCATTCGTTGTATTCGGTAACAATAAAATTTAGCTAAAAATGAGGTAATTTATGGGTTACAATCAAAATCTCCAAATCACAAGAGTATTATATTTCAGCCTAATTCAAATATTTATCCAAATGCATCTTTACTCATAATTTAATTTTTTTCAACTCCCGCAGCAAGCAAACTGCCATCGAAATCGAACAATTGAATGCTCGCGTGGTTGAAGCTGAAACTCGCTTGAAGACCGAAGTACAACGCATCAAGAAGAAGTTGCAGGTGCAAATCACCGAACTGGAGATGTCCTTGGATGTGGCCAACAAGACCAACATCGATTTGCAAAAGGTTATCAAGAAGCAGTCATTGCAATTGACCGAATTGCAGGCACACTACGAGGATATTCAACGCCAGTTGCAGGCCACTTTGGATCAGTACAATGTGGCTCAGCGCCGCTTGGCTGCACTCAACGGTGAACTGGAAGAAGTCCGCTCGAATTTGGACAGCGCTGTGCGTGCTAAGCGCACTGTTGAATTGCAGTACGAGGAGGCAGTGACCCGCATCAATGAACTGAGCACCGTCAACGTCAACTTGGTGTCGTTGAAGTCGAAGTTGGAGCAAGAATTGTCGGTTGTCGCCGCTGACTACGAGGAAGTCACCAAAGAATTGAGAATCAGTGATGAACGCTACCAGAAGGTTCAGGTTGGTAGACAAATACTTAATCATTATAAAAATTACGGCTTGAAAACTGTAAACAACTGTATCACTACTTTAGATCGAACTCAAGCGCTCCATTGAAATTGTTCACGAGGAACAAGAACGTGTCGTCAAATTGGAGACCATCAAGAAGTCTCTGGAAGTCGAAGTCAAGGTATGACAAATTGAAATTATTTATAAGACTTTTATTTAATCACATAACACGAACCAATCGTCTAGAACTTGTCCATCCGTTTGGAAGAGGTTGAGCTGAACGCTGTGGCCGGCAGCAAGCGCATCATTAGCAAGTTGGAGGCTCGCGTACGCGATTTGGAATTGGAATTGGAGGAAGAGAAGAGGAGACACGCCGAAACCATCAAGATCTTGAGAAAGAAGGAACGCACCGTCAAGGAAGTCATGGTACAATGCGAAGAGGACCAGAAGAACATCATTTTGTTGCAGGAAGCTTTGGACAAATCGGTTTCCAAGGTTAACTTGTTCAAGCGTCAACTGGCCGAACAGGTAACATACTCTTATTCAGTTGTAGTCAAATAAAGTTGCTTTGAAATAAATGTAGGGAATTTTTTGGTAAGCTAAGTAGTTGGCGAGTTTATGAGAGAAAAGTTAAATAAAATAAATGTTTATGCTTGCATTTTTCTACACTTGCTTTATTATGCATATTTTCGCCGAGGTGTTGAGGGCTTTCTTTCGTTGGATGAATTTTCCTTCTTTCTAAATTTGCCGAAGTGTGTAAAACTTCAGCGGAGCTTTTCCATTATCGATAATATTGGTTTAAAGGACAACTCTGACAAACTGAGCATGTTTATCCAGTAAGGAAGTCCTCAAAGCTTAACGTATACTAAAGCTCAATGGCTCCCAAGTCTTTCAAGCAGTATTCTTCTAACTACCGTTAGCACATAAATGTTACATTTCTGAAATTTACAAGCAGATATCGAATTCAGTCAAATCTACGAATTCAGATTATTTAGAAACCGAACTTCCACTAAGTCTCACCCCTTTGTCGCTTTATTAAGATATTCTAGTAGTTTCTGTCGCAACATTTTGTTATCTTCCCTAAATCCTTTAAATCTTAAGCACTATCACTAACCTGTACTTTTTTTCTTCCTCTTCCCGCTTTAACCATCTCCAGGAGGGCATGTCTCAACAGTCCGTGACCCGCGTCCGCCGTTTCCAACGTGAACTCGAAGCTGCCGAAGATCGTGCCGAAAGCGCCGAAACCAATTTGAATTTGATCCGCGCCAAGCATCGCACATTCGTCACCACCTCCACTATTCCCGGCTCCCAGGTTTACATTCAGGAGACAACAAGAACGATCACCGAATAAATTATTCGCACACAACTTAAAATAAAATTAAACAAAAACAACTGAAAATTTTTATTATAATTTTAAAGTAACGGAATACATAACAACACCAACAACAAACAAGTAGAAGAAGAAGAAGAGGACCAACAACAACAACGACAACAACGACAACACCTTCGGTCTTCAAGCCGCTTATTAGCCTAGTAGTATGCTACCAAGACGGTCCCGTAACCACCGCAACGTAGCAGTTCATGTATTTTTAATTAATTAAATGAACAACAAATAAATTATCTAAACTAAACTATGTCCTATTTAATTTACAATTAATTTTTGTTACCACGCAAATTTTTTGTTAAAAGAGAATTAAAAAAAATCACAAAAAAAACATTAAAAATATTTATAGAATATAATTGAAATTTTTCTAAAAATAAATGTAAGCTATCCCTATTAATACGAGCGAAAGCGCGAGAGAGAGAGTGCGCACGCACAACAACAACAAAAGCGGAAACAGAATTCAAAGCGTTTCTTTTCGAAAATTCTCAAACACACCAACACATATATACTCGTATATGTAGTAGTTGTTGCTTTAGCGATTTTTAGGTTATAATTATTATGGCACACAAATTAAAAAAAAGAAAATTTATTAATTAATTAATGCTAAAACCAAAAACTCAACTAACGAATACTGCGTTTATTTTTCTAGTACGAAAAACATTTTGTAAAATGTATAGAAAAATAAAATACGAACGAAATTTAAGTGCACAAAAAAAACAAACGAAAAATACAACAAATTTCGGCGTAAATTCGTTTTCTATTTTGATATGGCAACACTACAAAGTCAAACTGGCACACATACACACACATGATGTATGTGTGTGTAGTACAAAGCCAAAGCGGTCAAACGTAAGTCGCTTAAAGCTTCTAATTTGCAAAAACAACAAAAACAAGTTCGACTTTGCAACTCGTTATTTGTTCCGTAATGAATTAGAATTTATTCACGCGCTTTGCTTACATACATACATACAACAATAATATCGATTTTCATCGCCTAAATGCACTAATGTACTATTTTGTTTAATAAAAATCGATTGTTATTAAATTAAAAGCAATTATATATTTATATTTACATAATTGCATTAATTAATTGCATACATACATACATACATATATACGTATATAGTTAGCGCAGTACTACAAAGAATAACGTCATTTTGTTCATGATTTTATTATATACTAATAATGATTATTGTATTTATATCGAAATGCTTTAGTAATACAGTACCATTACATACATACTACATACACACACAAACACATATATAAACCATTACTTATATAATTAAATGAAATGATGAAATAAATACATAAATTAAATTAATAAACTAAAAAAAAACAATTACTAAATGTGTCACGGCCTTTTTCATGCTCATCGAAAAAAATTGCTTGGTATCATGCTTAAAATTGTTTGGCAAGCGAAAATTTTGGTTGCTCGAATTTCATATGGTATATGAATAAGACTAAATAATTAATAATGTCATTGAGCGTGAAATCGTTATACTTTCGTTCCATATATTAAGTTAATTGGAGTTCCTTTAAGTGATTTCGAAAATACAGGGTTATATTTTGGTAACTTTCGAATTTAACAATCATAGTCTGGTATTGGAAAAATGAGCCTTAACTCTTACAAGTTTTATATATGTAGCTAAAATCCAAGCATTATGGATTTCCATTCAAGAATATAGATCCTGAATGATTATCTAAGGAAGTAATAATTTTGTACAACAGTTACATTGTTGCATTTTGTCACATTTTCCAGCTACTCATTTGACTTCCGTCACTCGTCGCCCGCGCTTAGGTGTATGTGTATGTGTAAAAGAGTATCTTCGAAATTGAGGAAATCATTTGTGGTCGGATTTCTAAAAGTCTCTCTTTCATTATGTGCCATTAAACTTTTGTGGTCAATTCTGCTAATAATTTCAAACTGATATTATCGCTGTTGACACCGAATGCCTCGACTGAAAGTGGAAAGCCTATACGCTAAATTAATTTTGATAACGAACCAAATCTCTTAAAAATAATCAAAACATTTTCATGCCTCAATATGATTTTGTAGGAATTATCTAATAGACAATAATTTTGATTTACAAGTAACTTCCATGAATAAAGCGTTCAAAAAAGGCTACTAGAACAATATTACGATAATCTATACAGGTCCATTAGCGACCTATGAGTTCGATTAACGAAATATTGATGACTCTTTCTGGTAAACTATCTATTTTATTAGAACACATATATTGCCCTATTGATTGAACCAAATTTACGGGCAACAATGTTTCCAATTAGAGATGCGTTACCATAACAACATTCCCATAACCATAACCAGAATTATAAATTGAATTTGGATTTTCCCTGTAACCATAAACATTTTTGGATATGAAACCAATAATCGACTATTGTTACGGTTTTGACTATAGTTATGAATATAATAGCACCTTTAATTCAACCTTAAATATTTTGATTTATCTTTCAGTTTGATGTATCAAAATTCTAATAGAGAGAGGCATAGATTTAAAAAGATCGTTTTATATTTTCGACTTTTTTAAAATATAAAATATTTGAATATAATCAACTTGCGCACAGTCTTACAGAAGAAATCTATTAATAGAACTCCAAGTCCCCAAACACATTGCAAACTATTTCTGTACTAGTTTGATGGTTTTATATTCCAAAAACATTAATATCTTCTCATCTATAATGATACTTATATATACTTTATCTAAGTCTACTTTATCTTAGTCCCCGCAAAACTAATACGGCTGTGTAAGTTGACGTTGAGCAACACCAAAAGCTCCGTCAGGATCGGGAAGGACCTCTCCGAGCCGTTCGATACCAAACGAGGTTTCAGACAAGGTGACTCACTATCGTGCGACTTCTTTAACTTGATGCTGGAGAAAATTATAAGAGCTGCAGAGCTAAATAGAGAAGGTACAATCTTCTACAAGAGTGTACAGCTACTGGCGTACGCCGATGATATCGATATCATTGGAAACAACACCCGCGCCGTTAGCTCTGCTTTTTCCCGCCTGGATAAGGAAGCGAAGCGAATGGGTCTGGTGGTGAACGAGGACAAGACGAAATATCTCCTGTCATCAAACAAACAGTCAGCGCATTCGCGTCTTGGCTCCCACGTCACTGTTGACAGTCATAACTTTGAAGTTGTAGATAATTTCGTATACCTAGGAACCAACATTAACACCGATAATAATGTCAGCCTTGAAATCCAACGCAGAATCACTCTTGCCAACAGGTGCTACTATGGACTGAGTAGGCAATTGAAAAGTAAAGTCCTCTCTCGACGAACAAAAACTAAACTCTACAAGTCCCTCATCATTCCCGTCCTACTTTATGGTGCAGAAGCGTGGACGGTGTCAACATCCGATGAGACGGCACTAGAAGTTTTCGAGAGAAAGGTTTTGCGGAAGATTTACGGTCCCTTAAACATTGGCAACGGCGAATACCGCAGAAGATGGAATGATGAGCTGTATGTGTTGTTCGACGACATAGACATAGTCCAGCGAATAAAAAGACAGCGGCTACGCTGGCTGGGTCATGTTGTTCGAATGGATGAAAGTGCCCCAGCTCTGAAAGTTTTCGATGCAGTACCCGCTGGTGGAAGCCGAGGAAGAGGGAGACCTCCACTCCGGTGGAAGGACCAGGTGGAGAAGGACCTGTCTTCACTTGGTATTACCAATTGGCGCCAAACCGCCAAAAGGAGAGATGCGTGGCGCACTGTTGTGGACTCGGCTATAACCGCGTAAGCGGTTTCTACGCCAGTTAAGAAGAAGAAGAAGTCTACTAAACGCTCTTCCCACTTTGGTCACCAGCGAAAGACATATGGTTGTTCGACCAACAAATATAGATTCACACTATCATCTGTTTATCTAAAATAGTTCCATAATAGTACCATGTAGTTTTTGTTTAACCCTCTCCTTATTATTTTTATTCTTCATGCCGATATCGACATAAAGAGTACTACAGTAAAGTAAGATAACCAGAACTAAAAAAGAGCAAGATAGCCATTGTTGGCAAACGATTCTTTATTCGTTCTAAATTTCTAATTTGGTTTAAAAGATCCTTCTCAACTTCTCTATTTGACTTTCTGGAACCATATTGATAATTTTTAATATTTCGTCATATTCAATAATTCGCATTGGCTTTGGCTTAAAAGCTCCCAAATATGGGCTTCGAATAGATCTAAATGTTTTAGTTTCTTCTTAATAGAGTAATTTAATATTTTCAGACCTTTGCCATAACCAGCCAATATAACTATCAAACGAAGTTTCTCGGATTGATCTCCACGGTCTCTTACATATAACCTATCAAACGATGTTTATGGAAAATATATCCACGATAAGAGACCCACGATAAAAGATCCACCTACAAAAAATATAAAACCCAAAGTTGAACATGGTAAAAGAAAGAGACGTAAAAACTCCCCACCAACCCATATAGACACTGGAGGAACTGCGAACTCAATCTAAATTTTTAAGAACTGCGTACTGAATTAATTGCAAAAAATTTTAAAAATAAAAGTCAATAAGTTTTTCACTTAAAAAATAATAGCTTTATTGCCAAGCTGGGTTTAGTATTAAGGCTTCAGTCACAAAAAGTTAAGCTCTCGCTTTATACGTGGCCATCTTAGATTGCCGCAACACCAATCGAACTTTCACCGACATATTTGATTTTGCCATAAGAGTCTTTCAAGAAAGCTGTAAGAAAAGTGAAAGTAATTTGTTAGTGAAAATTACAAAATGAGAGTAATTTATAAAGTATCGAGTTTCTGTATGAGAATGGAGTTAAATCGACCCCTAACGCAACTCGCACAAAATTCACATATTTTAACTTACCGGGATCGATTTTTCCAACAAAACTGCGTGGTGGCAGCGCAGCGGAGTACAGCGAGGTCAATGGTCCGTATTTCTTCACCAACAATGGATAACCGATTTCATAACCGTACAAGTTGAGCAGATCCCATTTGAGTGCGTTGATTTTGGCAGCGGTCGCCTTGGCGCCGGCGGCATTCGTCAGAGCGGCCGCTTGAGCTTCAACATTGGCGGGTAATGTAATAACCTGGGCCGCCGATGAACCGCCGCCGCCACCATATGATGAGGATGGTGCTGGAGCAGCACCACCATAGTGCGAGGCCCACGCGGACGTGCACAAGCACACAGCCATGGCCACGAAGCAAACCGTGAAGCGGAACATTTTTGTACTATTTATTTTCGAGTGATTTCGCGTTGTTCGGAACAATGTCTTCTAACGCGTGGTTTTTGCGCTGCAAATGGTAAACTAATGCGGCGTCATTGACACTGTTTTGCTTTTATAGCGAGTACTTGAAAATTCAGCGAGATGCGTGCCACCTTACGTGACTAAATCTAGAAATTCGAGCGTCAGCCACACCAGCTGGCTTGGCCAGTTAAAGGCCCCATAGATTATAGTCCGAATAGTTCAGCGCTAACAAATTTGCGAATAGTGCTGCGCAGTATTGTCTTCAGCAGCGCTCTGCAAGCCGTGTTAGCTGAACGCCGATAATTTTCAACTTCGACTAACTGTGTCGCGTTGATATTGATTACTCACAAAAAAATTGCAGAATAACTTACTTATGTTTATGTTCTTTGGCTTTTCGATTTGTAATGAGGGTGTTCTAGTAAGATGATACTCCCTGTGTGTTACCGCGCATAATAGTCTAGTTCTCGTAATTCATGAAGAAAGAACACAGAACGGTTTAAGCTTATGTCGTTAATATAGTTATGGATATTATTTATAATGGAATTTACATATGTTTCATAACCTTTAGAAGTTCAATATTATTCCCTAACCAAAGAATTTTTAATAATTAGCCTCACTCAGGCTGGTATTAAGATGAAAGTATATCGATAAAATTTTAATAAATACAAATTTATTATCTTATGTCTATTGTTTCTGTCCAGAGCTCTTAAATAAGCTCCACGACCTGTTTTAAACTAATTTCCGACAGAACTTAAGTTTACAATATACAGTCGTAAAATACTCAGACCACTAGCTCCAACACAACTTGAAAAGAATCGCCAATGCATTTTGGTACTTATCAATTTTTTAAGCGACAGTTCTTTGAATGGAATTAATAAACTCTAAGAATGAGTGTAAAGGTGGAAAAGGCCTTAACAGGAAACCTCTTAAAGACCCACTACAGTGGAACCAACATTAACACCAATTTTCAATTCACAAACATTTGGCGCTTCTGGGACAGATACCATTTTTTTAATATGTTGGAACCATAATTAAGGGTTAATAATAACACTCCATTAAAGTGAGGCCTATTAATAGGTTTCAAAACCCCATGAGACCTTTAGCCTCGGTATGTTAAATGCATGTATTCAAAACGTTAACGCACTAACTTAAGTAGTAAAACTAACTTCTAGCAAAAAAGCTGTTTCAAACAATTCTCATACCGAAAGCAGTATTCTTCCTATCAATCGTGAAACAAAAGTGATCAATATTTACGGGTTTATAGAGTACAACTTAAATTCAACTTCTTTAACTAAGATATGTTCAACTTTTAAGTACTTTTATGCAAATTTGGTAATACTTTCTCATAAGCTTTCTACAAGCTTAGTATGAAGTTCAAAACTTGAAGAGAAATCAAACTTCTGTTGACTTCCAAGTAAAGTCGACTAAGTGTCGCGTAGAGATTAGCTCTTATCATTTATATTAAAACTTCCCATAAGTAAACTTCCTGTAATGTTTCTAGTTCGCACATAAAGAAAATAACCCAGAATTACGAAGAAAACTGCGGTTTAGATAATATATAATATGTATTTTACTTCAGGCCTTTGTTATTATTTACTTATAATGAGAATCGGACGGCTGTCTGATTTTTGTCGCCGGCTAGACTCCAATAGGACGCCAACATATGAAGTCTATATCTTCTTCTATCAAAAAACATGCTTAAATATACATTCTACAAGATCTAGAAACGTATTAAGATATTTTGAAATCCAACTTATATGAATCATTTGAGAGTTTCAAAATGTATTCTTACAAGACTATCATCTAATAGCTAGAGACTAGCCACTATTCAAAAAGTCAAATATAAAACATTTCATATAGAGTATGTGCTGAAGATGATATGTCCAAGTCTTTGGATCATGAACCGTTCATATGTTCTATTTGGAAAGTTCGGTGAAATAAGAAATATTAAAAAAACTGAAAACCAAATCTGACTCTTCATCATCGACCCCACACTATTACACCAATAAAACCATTTAGATTCAACTTATAAACAAATTATTTATTCACCAAAAACAAGCATATCAAAACATTTACCAAACAATTATTTACACAAAACGCTCTCAAATAAAAATTTTGAATTTGGAATTTGGAATTTTTTAACTGGTCACATGCACACTTATTAGCACTACTAACTAAATTTATCGCCCTTATGAGTTAAGTTTAATAGCTGGAACCACCATAGGAGCTGCCAGAGCTACCATAGCCAGATGAACCATAACCGGCATTCTCAGGCACGTACAAATTGGCAACGGGGCCAGAGGCAGCAACTGGCAGGGTTACGGTGCTGTATTGGATGGGAGTTTGGTAAGTTTTGTAGCTGGTCTTGCCAGGATTCAGCTGGGTAACTGTAGCTGGGAGGACGGTATAACGGGGAGCACTAGAAGCGCTGCCACCATATCCAGAAGACGAACCACCATAACCAGCAGCTGGCGCGGGGGCGGCATAACTAGCTGGAGCAGCATAGCTGGCCACTGGAGCTGGAGCGGAGTAACTAGCAACTGGAGCGGGTGCGGCATAACTAGCCACTGGAGCTGGAGCAGCATAACTAGCAACTGGAGCTGGAGCGGCATAACTGACAGCTGGCGCTTCATTCACATAAAGAGCGGGACCAGCAGAGCCACCATAAGCACCTGAAGATGCAGCAGGAGCTGGAGCAGCACTGTAGCTCGATGAAATGACTGGACCGGCAGTGGGTGCTGAGGCGGAGACAACATATTTAGCATGGGAATACGAAGCGGAACCGCTACCATGGGCGGAAGGTCCTGGCGCATTCAAATATCTCTCAATCGCATCGATGTTCACCAAATTGGAGAGACCAGCCAAGCTGACTTGCTGCACCGAACCAGCACCGGCGCCGCCACCACCATAACCACCACTGGGCGCTGGAGCAGCACCATAGGATGGTGCCGATTGTGCATACGGATGTGCGACAGCAACGGAGGCGAAAAGCGCCAATGAAAGACACTACAAAAAACAAAGCGCTCATTAGTTTTGAATACGGAAATGTCTAGCAAGTGTAACGGAAGTACTTAGGGTGTTATGCCCCGGTGGCCGCGTACAGCCAGAGTACCACTAAAAAACTTACCATGAACTGTTTCATATTGGTGTGCATTGTGGATTGATGGTTCGCTCTTGGTGCCAGTTCTTTTGCTTCTTCCACAATTGGTACTAATAACTAAAACAAACGCGGCACACTTCTTTTTATAAGCAAACAAAAATCGAAAAGCGCAAAACGTGATTTCAAATCGTAAATACCCATAAACAAATATTTTGCGGGGCAACCAGTGAGCATTCGAAGCGTACGCTTACCGTTATAAATAACAAAAACAAAACAATATTGAGACTACAACGATTGTCTAAAAAAAATTTCACAGCCCACAGTGCTATTCTTGAGCTCAGCTTAAGTTTTCTCCAGCTGCACAATCACGAAATGACCTAATTCTTGGTGGTAGTGCAGCATCTCCATTATAGTAACGGGGGACGTGAGGGCTTAGGTTGATCATACAGCTTGTCTGAGTTTCGAGTAGTGCTTGGTACCACAAACTACGCCAATTTGAAACTCTGTGATGGCATGAAGCCAAGATAAACCCACCATTCGTTTGCGGCGACTATCGAAGAGTACAAAGTTTAATAAACCCATACCACTTACGGTTTTTGTAAATATGTATGTACCAAAGAGATTAAGAGCATCATGACTTAAAAGTGGTACACTTGCTTTAAATTCACGCTTTCTTATCACCTGATAAATGGTTGCACTTTGAACTCTGCAATTCTTGGTTGGAACGAAACGGTAATTATAACGATGACTACTTGCGTGATTACAAACGGGTCTTCAATTAAACAGATCTTTATATGTAAATACTATTAATATGTATGTCTGTGGATCAATGCTGTTACTCATTTGCGACGAGTCAATTCAAGACTTTTGAAGCTCGTTGAAATTGTTATTGTGCGAAATAAGAGAAATTTAGTGTTTCAAATTACGAATTCGTTGTAACGATACATCGCAAATTTTCTAATTAACTTTCTCTACTTTCACGATATACTTTATAATAATTTATTTGCAAATTTATTTCTTAAAATACACTGAAGACACCATGTAAGAAGGTTATGCTAAAGCTTCAATATTAGACAAAGATAAGATATATTATAGTCAAATCGAGATCAACATTAGGTAGTTTTTAAATCTACGCACATTCTATAGATTCTAAATTTCAGATATTTTAGAACTTCATCATCAAGTATCCAGATGACTTTCTGAAATGTTCCCTAAATAATGATTCACACGTATAGCACCGAACTTTTCCCTAAACCATTGTAGAGGAGATCGAACTCTCATCTATTAATGTTAAAGAAAGTATACATAAATTTTACCGATTATTTGGGATCAGTAGAAATTACCGACTTGAACTTGGACTTCCATTATGTTAATGAATTAGTAAAATCAGTCTTTCTTCCAAAAATGACCTGGAAATTAAAATCAATTAATGAAAACGTTTGTTAAATCTCACAACTGTCTTATCGTGAACATCTTTGAAAATGTAGATTTTTCTTGGAATGTAAGATTAAATAATTCGTACACATTAAAATTTCAACTTCAAACTATGTGACTTACTATTGGTTTCCTCTTGGAAAACCCAAGTGAAAATGAAAGGTGAAATTGTTTCCAAAGACTATACGATTACAAGTATTCGAAGGTGATATAAAGCTGCGAAATGAACACGATAAACATCCAAGTGTACTTCTGATATGAAATATGATTCTCATAAAAATATATCATCCAATCAGAAGCGACTTACAACATATATTTATGTTCTAGATAAAACATATTATAACAATTTAATAATAAAAGAAATTGTTAATATTTATCAAACTAAGCATGCCCGGAGATATGAATACGGGTTAGTTTCTCTCATAGATCCCATTAATTCCTAACTGAAAGAAACTTGAAAAAATCGCTCATTATTATGTAATATATATATTTATCTGAGAAAGCGTACTCGATTGGTATTAATTATTTAAATATTGAATGGTAAGATATGAGGGTATGATAATCGCTGTATATTAGAACCAAAAGGTCTGAGTTTAATTTAATGGAGAGGGATCAACAATAATGTAGATATAAAATCTGTTCGTAGTAAATAGATAGTTTTTTGGAAACAGAATTTTATATTCGAAACTTTTATTATTTATGGTTTCAAATTATAAGAACACAATTTCTCTATTGTTTTTCTCTAAATGAACTGCTTTCTATTGGTGGCCTACTATCAAGTAAGCTTTAACCAAAATACTTCCCTTGAAAGTTCTGATATTTATCGCATATATTTCGACCAAAAAGAAATAACTATTGCGATTCTGCACTAACAATATAAAGGGTAAATAGAATTCTCGAGCTCGAAATAATTTCACTTTAACTGAAGTCTATACCATTTTCAAAAAATCCATTTTTTTATTTTTTGCTTATTCGATAGATTATACTTTCAAGAATATCCTGAAAGCGGTAAGGTCGTAACTTGAATAGTTTTTGAATGGCAATGTTCTAAAGAGCGACCGCTCGCTGGTATAAGCAGCTATAGTCGAAACTTAAAACGCGTTTTTCTCGAAACGACATTTTCTCAAAATGTCTGACATCATAACTCAACGATATATTGACCGATCTACTTCAAATTTAAACTGAGTATTCTTGAATATGTTTACTATACAATATCCTACGAAAAAAAAAAAACATTTTTTACTTAAAAAAACGAAATTTTTTTCCGAACAACGCCATTTTGTCAATTTTTAATATTTTCCAAAAATCGTAGGTCGTTGTATAGGAAATATATTTAACTTTAATATCTTATCAGCAGTATTTTTCAATATTTTTGTAAAAAAAATGTGGTTGATGCACCGGGATAAAATAAATGTGGGACTGAACCATCAATCATCATGAACGACCAGTGAGCGCCCAGATTTCTCAAAAATTACGAAAAGTTTGTGTTAAAGGAGTAAATGTATTGTCGTAACTATTATATTTACGATTTACATGAACCTTCATCCTATCGTAGAATCGATAATTTGTTGAGAAATGTCGAAGTTCAAAAGAATTTTTTACCCTTAATATTAAGTAATTACTATGGTTCAATCCAGACATAGTAAATCAATTGCACATTGCTATATAAGTACTACTATAACTTATGTTCATACATAAAGGTTTCAAAATAAAACAAAATTCTTGAATTAAGGAATTTGCACTTGGAGCGTGTATTTAACGGTAATTTTTCTTCCTTGCATTTAACATTACTGTAGCCAATTGAATTAATAACTGGCCGCTTGGCTACCGTAACCGCCATGGCTGTGGCCACCATAGCCACCAGCAGCGGGCACTGCTGGTTCGGGTCCCACAATATTGGGCACTTCATAGGAGGGCACAATCAAGAGTTTGTAGGAACCAGCATTCAGTGGCACATTGGCAGAAGCCGCAGCAGCAATGGCACTCGGCTGCGATGAGATGCCAACCAACGACGATGGCGTACCAGATCCTGAGATGGAGTGCGCATCGACGGGGGTTAGCACGGGACCTGCTGGACGGGCTGGCGATATATTCCAAACCGATGGTGGGGGAATGTTATACAACACTGAGGGTGCTTGCGAGACAATTACATCGCCGCTGTAAGATGGAACGGGCGCTGGAGCTGATGCGCCATAACCGCCATGGCTGCTGCTATAAGGAAGCGCATGCGCAAGTGCGAGCACCGAGACGAAAGCACACTGGAGAAAGTAAAGTAAGAGTAAAGAAATACATTAGCTTTATTGCTGGAAAATTCGAAATCTCACAAGAGTACTTACGATGAAACGTTGCATTTTGGCAGTTGTTGTGTCTGGTTTTTTACCACCGCAATAACATAGACTACTAGTGGGCAATAGTATTTCAAATGCTTTTTATATGCCGCAGCCGAAAAGTCGCTGCCAAGCGTCCGGCCATTGGCTCTGCTGTTACGTGACACATTCAATGAAAATTCTAGCAACGCCGCCTAGGGGCCATGAAGATTACCGCCACGGCAGTATTGTAGACAGCAAGAAGTTATTAGCCGTCAGTCGGTTAGCAGGTTTCAATGAGAGTTTAAGCAAATAAATTTATGCCGTGTTGCGCAGCGAATTGCTTACACGTCTTGCAGACTGATAAATTTCGCTTACGCTGGTAGCTCGAACGTTTTCGTAACTAAAAACCTAACTGTTTCTGTCAACCAAGAGAAAAGTTTTTCTGCGAATTTAATTGACAATTTCTTGTTGACCGATGCACAGTTAAATGAGAATTCTTAATTGTGTTTATTTAAGTGGGAGAGTGTTTCAAATTAATTGATTTGGGAGTTTTTGCGACTTCCTACAACTATGACAGGGTTCTATTAGGATTCAAGCTTGTAGAAAAGTGTTCATTTAATAATTTGAAAATGTATAATAGCTCTTGACCAATAGAGATGTTGGGCTCGTTTTCAAAATAGCTGTAAATACAAAGTTGATATTTCTAATGGTTTATTTCGACTCTTACTTTATAATTTAAGGAACATTTGGTATCTCTTTTCCACTTTGACGCTGATAATCTAATTTCGAAGTACTTAGCTTAGCTAGTATATGTATACTGCTTGTTAGAGCAAACAAATTCTCTCTCAATATCCAGATTCTACAATATAGTTTCTTGTAGACGATCTATGGCTTTTAGGTCCATCCGTTTATTATTTAACTACTATTCCAACGCTTTACCTACATATTCCCCACAATGATCTTTATATATATTGTCTTTATATAGTAAGATATATTCTAATGATAAAACTCTACTAAAACTGTAACTGTTTTCCTTTTCTTCCATCCACCAAACAGTAAGAGGAGGTATCTTTACCTGAATCGGAATAGCACAACTCTGATAGCTATGTTCCTATATCTAATTTAACATTCAATTCAATATAATCTTAGTAATTCTGCCGATAACACTGGTCGACACAAAGAATGATTCAAAGATCAGACAATGATTTTCTTATAGGATTTTCATCGCTGAACACGAATATGACCTCCAAAAGTGTCCATCACGAGATTTTGAGCAAAATGGACTCAAAGTCTCAAAAAACCATGTTTCTGGCCTTTTTTGATCACGTGTAGAGAATTATGCTGACGTGCTGGAAGTCTCTAATTAGGCTTAAATTAAAGCTTAAACTGTCAACTATAAGAATCAAATCGAAAAAGTTCTGAATCAGTCAACAATTTTCGTATAGCACAGAATATCATTGTCTGATCTTTGAATCAGAGAAAAAGTTACTTTTTCTCGACCAGTGTAATCTGTGTCTAATACTTCCAAAAACTGTGGGAACTTGCGATGCTTACTTGCTTTAGATCTGCCTACAAAATTAAAATATTTAAATACTTTCGATCTTTACTATCTTGACCTAAGCGCTTAGTATATTTTTCTGCGGTCAGCTTTGAGTCTTCTATAAGTTAGAGCTCTGTTTATAACTTCAAATACTCAGCGAATAAAAAGACAGCGGCTACGCTGGCTAGGTCATGTTGTACTAATGGATGGAAACACTCCAGATCTGAAAGTGTTCGATGCAGTACCCGCTGGTGGAAGCCACGGAAGAGGACGACCTCCACTCCGGTGGAAAGACCAAGTGCAAAGTGACCTGGCTTCACCTGGTGTTTCCAGTTGGCGCCAAAAATCAAAATAGGAGGAATGAGTGGCACGCTCTGGTGGATTCAGCTATAAACGCTTAAAGCGGTTCCTACGCCAAATATATATATATATATTTCAACTTATAACGGATTTTTCGGAAATGAATAATAACAGATTCTGGGTTTTTTCGCTCTTCTTGGAATAAAAATTTAAAATTCAAAGAAAACTCTGATCTTAATCCAATAAGAAATAAAGTTCGAAGTAAAAACGAATAGCGGATACTTCTTGGCAGTTAATGACAAGTACCGCAGTTCTTTGGAAGCTTCTTAAAAATAGAAGAGCACTACACTAAATAGAGAATCTCAATCAAACATATACGATTTGTATATATTAGTATTCTCCGACATTTATGAAACACTTCACTTAAAAGATTTTTTTGAAATAATAAAGATGAAAATCCCAAATCACAAATATATAAAAAAATTTTGATAAAGTCTTTCATAGAAACATCAACTACTCGTACAACGAAATTACATCACCATTTGGTTTAAAGTGTATGAGCTCCCTATTTGTGTATGTTTATATGTTCTTAATAACTTCGGTTAAATAATAGAGAGTTCCCTATTATATATTCATGTATAGAATACCAATATAATTTAAAAAACAAACTCAATTAGGAGCTTTTATCCCCTCACTAACCCCACACTAAAGTCACTCCGAAAAAAGCGCTGCTGTTAACGCTAACTTCCACATTTTCCCACGTACGAGTATATAAGCAGTTGGTGAATCACAAATCTTTTGTTCTTTGTTCGAAATATCACATTTTATTTTTGGATCATTGATCGAACGCGCAGTTTTTAAAAAATATTATATAACACAGAAATTTAATATGCAGCTGCTGCAGCGGGTGCGGAGGCAGCATTGCTGCTGCCCGAGATATAACTAGCGGCAGCGGCAGCTGATGGACGACGAGCTACGCCAGGTGCTGATGCGCTATAACCAGCTGCTGCAGGAGCTTTGTAAGCAGCTGGAGCTGGTGCTGGAGCATGATATGCGGCGGGAGCTGGAGCTGGAGCTGAATACGCGACTGGGGCAGGAGCAGGAGCATGATAAGCTGGAGCCGGAGCAGCGTATGCAGCTGGAGCTGGAGCTGGAGCAGAGTATGAGCCACCGCTAGGAGCAATAACATAAGCTAAATGACCACCAGTAGCATAAGCACCATGACTGCCGATAGGAGAGAGTCCTGTGATATCAATAAGTGGACCGCCGGCTGATGGCAAGGAGAGGGCGAGTTGAGCGGCTTGTTGTGCACTTAGGTCGCCACCAACGGCTGCTAGCAAACTTCTGATATCAACTGCTGATCCGCCCGAGGAACCACCATAACCACCGGAGGAGCCACCATAGCTTCCAGCGGAGCCACCATAACCACCAGCGGAGCCACCATAACCACCGGCGGAACCACCGTAGCCTCCTGCTGAGCCACCATAACCACCAGCATTACCTCCAGCCGCAGCTATAGTTTGTACCGAAACGGCTGGCAGCAGTTGATAGGCATTTCCAGCGCCCGAGGAGCCACCACCGCCGCCAGAGCCATAACTTCCACCACCGCCCACGGCATAACCATTGGCAACGGCGACAATCGCTGCGAAGGTGCACTGCAAGGTGAGAAGGAAGAACATTTTATCATATATTTAGAATTAGGAGTCACAGCTCAAGTGTCGTCCACTGTTTGAGTACTTACAAGGAATCTATTCATTGTGCGTTATTTAGTTGTTTGATGTTTAGGTTAGTAGATTGAATGAATGTGTTTCAAGTAAATTTCCTAAAGTTTTTATAGCTAAATTAAGGCACTCGACACATCTGGACATTACGTGACCAAACGATTTCGCATTATGAGTCAGGGGTATGCGCGGTTATACGCCTAACCGTTTCCACATTGAAACCGTGAATTATTCTATTTTTTTTTTTGACTACATAATATGTGTAAGCATGTATTTAAGTATTTTTGAACGAGGCTTTTCGTATGTAACGCACCCTATTCCATGTTTTAACTATAGCCAGTGAATAATATTAGTAAAAAATGTGTCACATTAATTTGTTGTTGCTGCACGTTAAACCATTTGAAGTGCGTTATGAAACTGAATAACTATATAATGCTTCACAAGTTGAGCTTTTGCTACTATTATTGTATATATGTATGTATATATTACTATTATTCTAGGAAATTTATAAATGTGTGTTTATTTAGATATGAATTTATATATATATATATTTTTTAAGAGTTGAAAAATAGCACTTTTTAAACTAAGATATGAATGTAGACACCCGTAGTATAGTAGAAATTCTTCGAATTTGAATGCCTAATATACTGGTAGACTGTAGTATGCGGCTTACTTCTCATTTTGTAATCCAACAAGCAATGAATCTGTAATTTTTATTACCATTACAATAAAAATCTACATCTTTCATAAATTATTATAAATTTATTAAGTTGGAAATATGTTTCCCTGAAACTAATCTCAGCAAGCAGTGGTAAATGAAGCATACAGCAAATGAAACAAGAGAGACATACAGTACGTAGTAAGAATCTGTTCTCTTTTAGACTGGCGTAGACACCGTTTACGCAATTATAGCCGAGTCCACAACAGCGCGCCACGCATCTCTCCTTTTGGCAGTTTGGCGCTAATTAGTAATATCAAGTGAAGACAGGTGAAGACAGCTCATCGTTCCATCGTCTGCGGTATTCGCCATTGCCAATGTTCTGAGGACCATAAATCTTGCGCAAAACTTTCCTCTCGAAAACTCCTAGTGTCGTCTCATCTGATGTTGACATCAGAGCTTCTGCAAAGCCGGACGGGAATGATAACCGACTTGTAGAGTTTGATTTTGGTTCGTCGAGAGAGGACTTTACTTTTCATTTGCCTACTCTGTCCTAAGTAGCATCTGCTGGCAAAAGTGATTCTGCGTTGGATTTCGAGGCTGACATTGTTGGTGTTGTTGATACTGGTTCCCAGGTATACGAAATTATCTACAACTTCAAAGTTATGACTGTCAACAGTGACGTGGGAGCCAAGACGCGAATGCGCCGACTGTTTGCTTGATGACAGGAGATATTTCGTCTTGTCCTCATTCACCTCCAGACCCATTCGCTTCGCCTCCTTATCCATGCGGGAAAAAGCAGAACAAACGGCGCGGTTGTTGCTTCCATCGGCGTCCGCCAGCAGCTGTACACTCTTATAGAAGATTGTACCTTCTCTATTTAGCTCTGCAGCTCGTATTATTTTTTCCAGCATCAAGTTAAAGAAGTCGCACGATAGTGAGTCACCTTCTCTGAAACCTCGTTTGGTATCGAACGGCTTGGAGAGGTCCTTCCCAATCATGACGGAGCTTTTGGTGTTGCTCAGCGTCAACTTGCACAGCCATATTAGTTTTGCGGGGATACCAAATTCAGACATCGCGGCGTAAAGGTAGCTCCTTTTCGTGTTGTCGAAAGCAGCTTTAAAATCGACAAAAAGGTGGGGTCTTCACGGGTCTTCTCCAAGATTTGACGCATGATGAATATCTGGTCAATTGTCGGTTTTCCAGGTCTAAAGCCACACTGATAAGTTCCAATCAGTTTGTTGACGGTGGGCTTTAGTCTTTCACACAATACGCTCGACAAAACCTTATACGCGATGTTGAGGAGGCTTATCCCACGGCAATTGGCGCAGATTGTGGGATCTCCCTTCTTATGGATTGGGCAGAGCACACTAAAATTCCAATCGTCAGGCAAGCTTTCTTCCGACCATATTCTACAAAGAAGCTGATGCATGCACCTTATCAGTTCTTCGCCGCCGTATTTGAATAGCTCTGCCGGTAATCTATCGGCTCCCGCCGTTTTGTTGTTCTTTAAGCGGGTAATTGCTATTATTTTGTTATTATATATCTTAGCAAAATCAAGTGAATGAATGTGTTATCTTGGAAAACATATAGCCTAGTGGTGAAAATTAGTATAATTGCTCCAGAAATTTCTTCAGCCCTCATATACTATATTATTACTGGTTACAAGTAAAGTAAATCGAATTTCATGAATAACAGAAAGACTTTGTAAATACATTTTGGACATTTGTAATGGAGAACCTTCCTTTTTTGATCGGACACTCACCGGCGAGCGATTTTTGACCGCCAAAGAGAGGTTTCCGCTTAAGCGAAAGTCATTTGTTCTAAAACTTTAATTTGGTGCATGAAAAAGTGTCCGCTCAAGGAAGTTGCCCGTCTAATGGAGGTGCCCATTAGGGGAGGTTTCTCTGTAATTATATAAGATTTAAGAAATTTTACTGAAAATTACATCGAAAACCAAATGACTTTAAACTCTTGATTATGAGCATTTGCTCCACTGTACACTCCAATTTGTCACTCAAAAACTTGTCGCTGGACAACAACAAAATGTGCGGCACGTGCCTCTTCATACGTAAATAAAATATTTACCGGTGATGTGAAGAATTGTGAATTCGAACGCCTACATTTACGTCTGTTGCGTTGGTATATTTTATATACAAAAAACAAAAAATATGATAAAAAACTTTACGGCAAAACAAAAACGTAAATTTGATGCATACAAAATGTATGTAATAAATAAATAAACAAATAAATAAAAAAAAATATAATAAATAAAATTTGAATTGTGGAAGCGTGTAATAGGTACATAGAGCGCCGAGGTGTTGTAAGCAAAAATATGATTTTTTTTTTTCAAATTTTCATTAGCTCAGCGTTGCTTTATACACAACTACGGACCCATTTATTCACGGAAGTACCGTTGCAAATGCAAAGTTTGCAATTAAACCCAAAATTTCGGTCAATGTGACGTCTTCAAGTACACGACCTACTTAGCTGACCCGGCAAATTGGAATAAAAAAAACACAAACTAGTGATGAGCGATATTGCTATTTTTGAATCATTGTGATTTTATAGTGCTATTGCGGTCGCAACAAAAAAATATGCTTTTGTAATCACCGTTCCCAAAATTATCGAAATCGCAACAAAAATTGCTACTGTGATTGCTACTCTCCGAACTGCTATTGCCACTGAACTGTGATTGCTACTCTCCGAACTGCTATCGCTACTGAACTGTGATTGCTACTGCTATTGCAACAGTGATCGAATTAGAATCAATGAACTCCTATATGTACTGTGATCGAACAAAAGCACTGAACTTCTCTACTACTGTGATCGAACTCAAATTGTCGAACTGCCATTGCGATTGTAAATCACTGCTATTTACAAAAATTGATCGCTGTTGCTATATGCGATTTTTCAATCATAGTGAAAAAAATCACCGGTAGTGAAATATCGCTCATCACTAACACAAATCCATCTTTTTGCGCACACATTAATAGCCTACTTTTAGGCATATGACACTAGTTTTTAGAATAGACGTAATACTAGCGCTTCCCAAGCTACTATAAGGTATCAAGATCTGCGGCACGTCCCAGTTCACTTACATACTATGGGGTACGAATTATTTAAGGCGAAAATGGTTAGCTGAAAACCTAAACAAATCATATTTGGTAGACTACTAATTACGACCGAGACGCTTTAGCAAAAATGTTCAGTTTTCGTGCTGCTGTAAGTTTAATTCGCATCTTTCTTGGCTTCATTTTTTTCATATTTTGTGTTTCATAGCTAATCAAATCTATACTTGCTGTGCTAATGTTTATACAATTGGCTTCGGACTCGGATATCGTTACCGTTTTCAAGCGCAAGTTTGGCAAAGATTCATTGACAGATGACAACTGTGGCTGTGGAAAATAACTGTGTGCTACTTAAAGTCTTCAGAAATTATTTAACAAACGTGTTTTTAAGTATTATAAATAAGTAAAATTGTGTGAGTTCACTTTTATTGAAATATATGAATTCAAATCTCGAACTCTCCTACTTGATATGAACGTTACATTCTTCAGGTAAGTACCCACTAATTTCTCAATAAGTTTTACTAAATTGCGAAATTTGCAGTTTCAGCATATTCAAATATTCGTGACGAGGTACGTTTTAAAACACATTTTATATGACAAAGACAATAACTTAGAGTTAGGTTAGATCTTATGGATTTCAGGAACTTAGAAAAACGTCTACAATTTATCAAACAACGGCGGAACAGTAAAGGAATTTCTAACTCGCCTTCTTCCATGTATCTTGCGATACAACTTGCGTTTGGGCAATACTCAGTTCTACTATCATCAAACTGTTGTTGATGGATAGTTTCCAACAGTAGATTATTGCCCTAAACTTCTGCCCCTGATGGATTTTCCATCTGCATACTAAGCTTCTTTGATCCAGAAAACAACTTTTTCGGGCATACGCTTATGTGTTATAGGTAAAATGGCATTAAGAATCATACTTTGTATGAACTAGTGCATAACAAATGCTGATAGATTATGATATGTGACCAGAAGAGTCAAAACATTGTAAAATGTGGTTTAGATCATACACTCTTCTAGTCAGTAAGGTAATCAATGAATAAGCTTATGTCCGTCTCGTGAACAAGATCTATGACCTTCTTATATGTTTTTTGGTTAATCGAAGAGTCCTCACTAATTTTAAATACTACCAAATACATAGTCACTAATCCTACAGTCACTTGAACTAATTGGAACTAATTTTATCTCCAAAAAATTAAATAGAGTGTTACTACTTAAACTTTGTTAATTAAATTTTCTAAGTCCACTGATTTCGCAATGTTCTGATACATAGTACATAGTTCCAATAATCCTTTCATAAAGGCTAAATCATCCCTAAACAAGCTTGGCAAGCTAAAAAGTTCGGATGAAAAGAAG
The DNA here is from genome assembly GCF_028554725.1 of Zeugodacus cucurbitae. Lineage (NCBI taxonomy): Eukaryota > Metazoa > Arthropoda > Insecta > Diptera > Tephritidae > Zeugodacus > Zeugodacus cucurbitae. The sequence goes on from NC_071669.1 coordinate 49,996,850, forward strand.
ATATCGCTATAAAAGTCAATCACCCATCGAGATCAAATCAGACATGGTCGGTAGCACCTTGATCTTTACCCTTATGGAGCCTAAGTACCCAGTAACTGTAATCCTAATGTATTCCTGTATGATATATAGCTAAGGAAGGTTTTATAATTATCTTAATATAGATAGTAGAGCTCTTGGTATTCGACTGATCGACTAAACGAATTAACCGAATAGGGCATTATTCGAATAATAATAGTCGGTTTGCACTATTCGGATAGTCGTCAGTCATCGACTATTCGATTAACCGCTCATTTTCGACTATTCGGTTAACCGTTCGTTGTCGACTATTCGAATAGTGCAAGTTCATTAATTTTCTTATTTTTATTGAAAAAAGTGAAACATTAAAACTAACAAAAAACTCGCTATTTTTTATGTCTGTCATACCAAAACCGTTGTTGTTTCACATGCAAAATTAAAATATGACTACTACAACACTGCGTGGTATGTTTCTTGATGTCGCTATCTATACCCCTACCCACTTGCTGCCGAATTTTTTCGGTTTTTTGCGGCATATGCCTAGTACTGCAGTAACCGGTTACTTTTTGGAACCAGCTTTTTTTTGGGACACACTCGTGGCAGTGTGGGCGGTCGGTGGGTGGGGCTTTGGGGCATTTTGGGACAAAACTTCGACGAGTGGGTAGTCGGTTTTCTGTGAATAACCGGTTTTTATGGGTCGGTCAGTGGTCGGTTTTGCTCATGCCCTTCTGCCCGAACACTTCTCAACCGATTTATACCGCACATTGTATATATCTGGAAAATATGGACATATATCTGGAAAATCAAAGGCTTTTAGACTGCAAACAATTTTTATTTATTCGAATAGTGACAGTATAACTATAGAAAACTCTAGACAATATTTCATCACGTCTACTCTGAACAGTTTTTTTCCGTTCTTTATTGAAATAGTTGGTAAACCAATAATAAATTTAATTTGTTCAATTATTTAACGGAATACTACTGAGCAATGGAATAACTGCATAGCGGTTCAATTTGATTGATGCCTCTAAAGTCACCCAATTTATCGTTGGACATTAACTAAATTTTATGGGATCCATCGTTAATACCTTACAGAAAAATTGCTTTCTCAATGTGTTCCAAGATTTTTTTTTTGCCTTAACAGATGTTTTATCAATTGAGATCATTTTCAGCATTTTAACTCAGTAATTAATTATATATTTTTTTGCCCATTCTATTATAATATAATATACATAGTTTTGTTTCGTATAGACCCCAACAGGAAGATCTCTGAGGACATGATCTTAAGAACCTAACAACGAAACAACAAATAAATCTTCATAATAAATCGGAGACTTATTTACTATACTTTAAATCGAAAAGTACTTAATAAGCAGTTCTGCGCAAACTTACTCGATTATACCGGTATTAAAAATTAATTTAAAACTTAAATTTTCAAAAAAATAAAATAACTTTCAATATAAATAAAATGTATCGTCGACAATATACCTAAATCTATTTCACATAAAGTCTTTTAATTACTTCATAAATTAAATTCGGCTCTCAGATTTTATCATTATTTAACGACGCGCATTAATCATGGTGTGTATTCTCGACTGTTGCTCTTTGAACAACTTTTCGGCATTAAAATAAGACTGAACGGTGTGGAAGTGGTTAATGTAATGAAGAAATCGAAATGTAGTTACATTTATGTATAAGAAATGGAAATTAGGGAAATTGAAATGAACTTGTTGCAGCGCAAAGAAAATCGTTAGGTGCAATAAAGAGCTGGGGATAAGAATAAAAGGTGATTAAACGTAATTTTATGGACCCTATTCGACAGAATTTAACGGAGAACATAAATCAATGCACGAGATGCAATGTGCCACCGCAGTAACGACACTACCTACCTGCAGGCATATAAAAGGAGCTGAGCCGCTTCCCTGCACACAGTTGACCACGTGAGATGGATTATGCAGCATACATTCTACTGAGTAAGCAACGAGTCTATAACATACTTCTAATAGCTATGCATTAATTAATATTCTTTGGGTTTACAGTCATCTTCTCGCTCTGCTTAACAATCCAGCCGCTGCAAGCACAGTTCGGCGGCTCAGCTGGACAGGTGTATTATACACAGCAGGGCCCACCGGGACCGCCAGGTCCACCAGGACTACCAGGCACGATAGGCAATGCGGGCCCCCGTGGTCCCACTGGTGATGCGGGACCAGTAGGAGCAATTGGACCACAAGGTGTGCCTGGGCCCGACGGACGTGATGGTTCGGCTGGTCAACAGGGCGCTCCAGGTTTACGTGGCAGACGTGGTTTTCCGGGCTCGAATGGACCACCTGGACCAGCGGGACCGCAAGGTTTTATGGGACCACCAGGACTACCTGGACCGCCGGGTTCATCAGCACGTCACATGTCGCACGACATCTATGCGGAAGATGAAGACGACTACTATGATAGTGAGTGAAATGTTGAGCGTAAAAAACAAGAAGTAATTAATATTAGAAATTAAATGTATAAATGAAACAAAATAACTAACTAACGGTGTTTTATTAGTTTGTGTGTTAAAAGCAATTTCAACCAATTTCTTCTTGTTTTCAATGCTGATTGTTTGGAGCACAAGTTAAGACAAATGAGTGCTTGGCACTTATCATGATTCTTAATCGCTTTGACTCAATAGACACACATAAAATTCAACATCAAAACATCGGCTCTGCGGTCAGTGAGCTTTCAACAGGTCAACGCCTGACCCAGTTATATTTAAATCATAACAAGCATCAACCATTAATTTATGGTGCATCACTTTGGCGTCTTTGTCAACCCTGCCAACTTGACTTACTTATTTATGAGATTCCCCGAAGCACTTCATTGGTAGCTGTGTTAGATTTTTATCACATTAGTTAGTAGGCGATGAAGCATATGGAGTAAAGGCCATTAGTATTTCGTGTGTTTCGGTATAAAAGCAAGTTCTCGAAGTTAGAAGACAACATAAGCAAAATGAATACCACAAAAGTGATACGCGAACTCGGTAAGTCACGCCTATACAAAGAAAGTTCACTAAAATTAACTTTTTTTTAATATCTCATCCACAGCCATCCTGCTGTTGCTCACTGCCAGCTCGAGCCCGCTTGTACATTCGCTTCGCGCTACACCTTTGCACTTCGGCGTAGCCCGTAATGCGGACGGTGATGGTAAACTGGTAATCTACGCACAGGATGAACAACCGACCATACAGGAACCACGTCTCGATGCGAATGCGCAGTCAAGTGAAAGTGCTAAGGACAAAGTAACGACACAAGAAAGCGAATTGGAGAAGGATAGCCGCAAATTACCCGACTATCTATACTCGAATGCGATGCCGGTGATGGATGATGAGAGCATTAAATTTATGCTGCCAGGTATCGGTTATCCCATTTACACCGGCCAAACACCTAACACAGCGGCCATAATGGACAATCGTTTGACATCGAGTGATATGCGCCGTAATTATCCTTACTATGATAATGCTTATCCACGTTGGGCGCTTACCGATCGCTTACAAGTCGGTTTCAATTTGAACGGTAATGCTGGCTTAAATTTATTGGCCTCAGCTGGTAAATTGCCTAATGGTGGCATGAATCAAGAGAATTCTGGTCTACAACCACCTGCTACCATACTGCCTGTGGCTGTGGTAGGACCGCCAGGTCCACCGGGACCACCTGGCCCACCCGGTCCACGCGGACTTACCGGCGCAACCGGACCAGTAGGCAGACCTGGCCTGCAAGGACGTACTGGCCCACCTGGACCACCAGGTCCTGCTGCACAGCAGTTATCTCATGGCTTAAATCAGAATCCAAGCATTTGGTATGCATCAAAATGAAAATTAGTAGGAATAGAGAATGGCTCAAAATCAAAAAGAGAAATGGCTCAAAATCATGGAAATATATTGAACCACAAATAAATTCTTAGTTAACTTGGAAAACGTTTTTTTTAATTTATATATCCAGTATAGTGATTGATTACTAATTACGAGGGAGGTTCGATAAGTACTTAGTATATTAAAGTAAATTGAAAACTTTGCAATATAATTTTAATTGCGAATTATTGGAAAATCGAACATATTTCGAACACTTTCGAGTACCTTTAAATAACTATACTACGCTATAAGGTAACAGAGCACTTGTTCATTAGGTTATGTAGGAACTTTGGAATAAAAAGGGAAAAATAACATAATAACATAATAAAAATTTAAAATTAAAATTAACCCTTTCGCGGACACGTCGGCATAATCCGACACAACGAATGGCTTAAATAGCACACGTCGGTATATGCCGACATAGAAAAAAATCGTATATAAACACGTCGGACATAGGCGATGTCTACTGCATTGGTTTTATATGTAGTAGCTTATTGTGTGTCACTGCAGAAGCAATCAGATTTAAGTTAGTGTCCCAATTTTGAGTAAAAATTAAATCAATAAACCATAAACCCAAAACTGAAATCGGAATTCAATTATCGGTTTTATAAGCCAAATAAATGCATGTGTCATTCTGATAACATTTACTAAATTTCGTGTGTCCGCGAAATGGTTAAAATTAAAATTAAAATTTAATTTTTTAAAAGAAAATTACAGAAAATCTAAAAAGATTTAAAACAAAAAAATAAAGAATTTAATAAAGCATAAACAATTAGATTGAGTAAAATAATAAGAGATGTTTAACGGTAATAAGTGAAATATGTATGTAATTAATTCGAAACAAGTAAGGAAAGGCTAAGTTCGGGTGCAACCGAACATTTTATACTCTCGCAATTTATTGAAGAAAATTAACCAATACATATATGCGGAATAAAGCTCACCGTATATTTGGAAAACCTATAATAAGATATATGGGAGCTAGGAGACGATACTTTTGAAAAACCTACAATGAGGTATATGGAAATGTTAATACCCGATTTTAATAACTTTTGGAACAGAGACACACTATTAGAAGAAAACAATTTCCTCTGAATAAAATTGAGATATCTGAGAGATTTACCCATATTTTCGGTTAAAATTTATCCTTAGGCGCTGAGTTCAACATGTTCGATATCTGGAGCCTTGAAAAGTTATGGTCCGTTTTCGACAATTTTTTCACAAGTGAAGCCAGAGATGATATGCACTAATTGTGTAAAGTTTTATTCCGTTATCTTCATTGGTTCCTTATGTTTACATTATAAAGTGAAGGAATAAGATGGAATTAAAAATTGAGTTATAAGGAAAGTAGTAGTGGTTGTGAACCGATTTCGCCCATTTTTTGTCCGTGTTATCAGGGTGTCAAGAAAATATTATATACCGAATTTCATTCGAATCGGTCGAGTAGTTCCTGAGATATGGCTTTTGACCCATAAGTGTGCGATGCCACGCCCATTTTCCATTTTGTAAAAAAATCTGAGTACAGCTCCCTTCTGCTATTTCTTCTGCAAAATTTAGTGTTTCTGACGTTTTTCGTTAGTTAGTTAACCCACTTTTAGTAATTTTCAACCTAACCTTTGTATGGGAGGTGGGCGTGGTTATTATCCGATTTCAACTATTTTCATGGTGTGTGGTGGGGTGTGTAAGAGAACCGACTGCAGACAGTTTGATTTATATAGCTTTATTAGTTTGCGAGTTAAATACAAATAACCGATTTGTGGTTACATCCAAATATGCCCCCTGCTAGTGCGATCCTTTATTCCAAATTTTACTTTTATATCTTCATTTATGGCTTAGTTATGACACTTTATGTGTTTTTGGTTTTCGCCATTTTGTGGGCGTGGCAATGGTCCGATTCTGCCCATTTTCGAACTTGATCTTCTTATGGTGCCAAGGAATATTTGTGGCAAGTTTCGTCAAGATATCTTAATTTTTACTCAAGTTACAGCGTGCACAGACGGACAGACGGTCAGACGGTCAGACATCCGGATTTCAAATCTACTCGTCACCCTGATCACTTTGGTATGTGACTCTATATCTAACTCTTTTAGTTTTAGGTGTTACAAACAAACAAACGTGAACAAAACTATAATACCCTCTTTAGCAACTTTTGTTGCGAGAGTATAAAAAAGTATAGTACAATAACCGTCATGGTTCTAATTGGGTAGTATAATATATTTATCTAACAATAATTGTCTTACCAGATTCCAAATTTAAGACGGCGTTCTTCTTTGATAATTTTGGGCCAATTGCCTCTCTTTCGAATGTTTTGCACAAATGAGCGAATTGCTGGCTTCCCTTCCAGACCAGACTTCTATTATTGTATATATTTATAAATTTTCAAATCTTAAAATGCAGCACACTATTACACAAATTTTCATTAAAATAATTAAAACTAATCGCAAACCAAGCTTGAATCGACAAAATACTAAATATGAAAAATGAATGTAAATCGTTTAAAAGTATGACTAATCACAGTATAAACAGCAGAGAACCTTTTCGTGGATGAATAGGGAGGAGCCACATCGAATTTGGATCACTTAATTTTAATAATAAATAACAAAAACTAAAAAAACATATTATATCTCATATAACGCGAAGTAATTGTGCAAAAAAATAATAGTTGGATCGTCTTATTGGTAATAAAACATACAAAAATTCCTTTTTTAAAAAACTCTCTATTACAATAGTTGCTCGTTACATTTAAGGGTTTAAATATTTTTTTTATGAAATAAATAATAGTTTAACTGCATTATTGGTTAATTACAAAAAACAATTATAATGAAATAGATCAGTTTTAAAAAAGATTATCAAGATTATAAAAGGTCTAAAATCGAACTACCCTATGTGGTGAAAATCTCAGAACCTATGTGGTGAAAATCTCAAAACTCTATTTAAGGTTCTAAGTTTGCCGTCGGCCTAAAGCAAAGAAATAATCTACTATTAGAACAGAAGAAAGTAAGTGTTCGCATGAATCAGATATTCAAATCTTGCGTAACTAATTGTAATAAATAATTGGAAATAGAACAATATTAATAAAATACGTGATCGCATCTAATAAGTGAAAAACTGTAAGTGAGACTTATAATTTATTGAATATTAAAAGTACACTGTGCATCAAAGCAAATATGACATTATAGGAAAATTTCTAATGGCCTTGAAAATACTCGACTCACAGTGAAAATGGTTCACCCAAGTCTTATAACTGCGAAAAAATATGCAAAAGTAATATAAAGCAAAAAATTTAAATAAGGTTCATAACTGCCTTCCCTAAATAAAAGCGTTGGCGGACATTTTTTTTTCCGCTCAGCGTTAACGTCGATGCGCCATCCCTAAATAAAAGCGGCAACTTTACGTCAAATATCAAAATGTTTACTTGAATTGTTGTTGTGAAATTTTATTGAATAGAGAAACTTCGTTTTTCGCAGCCAACTTTACTTCTGAACGCTCTGTCAAAATAGAAAATTTCATCCGCTCAACGTCGCCGTCGCGTTATTTCGGTATGCGCCATACAAACTGACGCTTTTATTTAGGGAAGGCAGTAAGTTTACTTTATTCACAATATAAATACAACAAAAAATGTTTTTAATTCAATTAAATTTTTCTTTAAAATAAGCATTAAACAAAATAGACAAAAAAAATCATGTCACAGTGAAAATAACATTTATATATGCTCCCTGTTGGTCAAGCTTTGACAACTAGCAGTCTGTTAATGGTTAATGTTAATGTTAATGGTTAATCTTAAATGAGCTGATTTTGGTTGTTATTAAGTTAAATTTTTAATTTGGATGGCCTTGTGATTTGTTAATATTTATAGAGAATGCAAGACGAATCGAAAATTGAAATTGTTTAAACTGAAACGGCATATCGGTTGGGATCATCGGGAACTTTGCTTTTTACTTGCCACAATGATGGCAAAGATTTATACATTTCAATAAATTCACTCAGAAATTTTTTATTGTCCATTCTACTTTTCCGAGCACGTCTGTTCCGTCAGAAATTACTACGATTATGAGCTATTTCGCCAAACACCACCATACACGACAGAAAAGTTCGCAGAAACATGACATAACGGGAATGTTCGGGGAAATGTTCGTGTCGTGTATTTTTTGCGCTTTAGGCTGCGTGCAGTGATAAGCGATAAGAGCAGCGACAAGAGCATAGCGTCGAGTTATAGTTTTGTATGGTGTGCATAACAGAGCTGCGATAAGAGCGTAAATTGCATTTGCAATTTATGTTTTGTATAGTGAACAGCTAAAAAAATGAGTGATTCTGAAGAAGAAAATATTTTGTTGTTGACATCTACTGCTGCATATTATCATATGCATAATACTGAGGGGACAAAACGCTCGTTTTCGGCGCATCCTATAAATCAAGAAAGGCAAAATTTCGGAGAATTTCATCATCTTTATTGTAGCTTGAGACAGGATCCAAAAAAGTTTTTGAATACAGTAATACCCCGGACTTACGCGATAGGTGGGTCCGAGCGGTTGCCGTGTAAGTCGAATTCGCGTAAGTCGGGGTTCAACGTTGCATATAAATACATATAAAGTTTGTTTAATCGGGACCAGAGTTTAAAGAAAACAATAATTTAGAAGAAAAATGTTTAATAAGTGTAGGATAATCAAAAAATTTTACATTGTTATGAATAAAGTAAGCTAAACCGAAGTTATTTTGATGTCGAAGGCTTCATATATTCTAACAGTATTGCCTGACGAGTTAAATTTGTCTTCTTTTCACGTAAAATTTCCTCGTAGCATACCAGTAATTTTTTTATCCCTCGTTTTGTAGTAGAAATGCGTTCTTCATTAGAATAAATTTTTTCTAAAATTTGTAACCCCTTTTCAATTGAATTGAGCCCTTCTGTTAAGTTTGCAATTGTCATTTGATTTACCGATTCAACTGGGTCTAGCGAATCAGTTTGGTCAATATCTTGCTCATACTTACGCATTTCTATAACCTCGTCAATTGTTAGCTCTTGATTGTGTGAATCTAGCAATTCTTGAACGTCATCATTATCGACCTCTAAATTTAATTGCTTGGCGATATCGACCACTTCTTCTATTATGCTATCGATTTGTTCAGGATCTGAAATGGTTTCTCCTTGGGTTTCAGAGGTGAAAAAAAATGGACACAGTTTTTTCCAGACACCATTGAGAGTTTTTTGTGAAACCTCATTCCAAGATTGTCCAATAATTCTTACAGCATCTAAAACATTGAATTGCTTCCAAAAGTCTTTAACAGAAAGCTCATTGTTTTGTCTCATAGCTTCATGTAGATGTGCAAATGACCGCCTTGTGTAGTAAGCTTTAAATGTTTTAATGACTCCCTGGTCCATTGGTTGAAGCAAGCTGGTAGTGTTTGGTGGCAAAAATACAACTTCCACACGTGGATCGAAATTAATTAGAGTTGCGGGAGGATGACCTGGCGCATTGTCAATTAGTAGCATCACTTTAAATGGGATTTCTTTTAATCGGCAGTAACGTTCGACTTCAGGAATAAAATGATAGCCAAACCAGTCTTCAAAAAGAGAAGCTGTCACCCAAGCTTTTGCATTAGACTTCCAAATGACAGGCAAACCAGCTTTAGATTTATTTTTTAAGGCTCTTGGATTTTCTGAGCGATAAACTAAGAGAGGTTTTAATTTACAATCTCCAGCTGCATTCGCACCAACCATCACTGTTAATCGATCCTTGGCGGCTTTAAAACCTGGAAAAGTTTTCTCTTCACGCGCAATAAAAGTTCTTTTAGGCATTTTCTTCCAAAAAAGACCTGTTTCATCTACGTTGAAAATAGTTTGACTAGTGTAGCCACCTTCATCTATCATTGTTTTGAGTTTTTCTGGATAGAGAGATGCAGTTTCTTTATCAGCGCTTGCCGCTTCTCCACTCTCTGCGATGCTATGCCAATTACAACGACTCTTAAATCGGCTGAACCAGCCGTTACTAGCTTTAAACACTTCATTTTCAGCCGCCTCCCCAGCTTCTTCTTTTAGTTTTTCAAAAATCTGCTTTGCTTGAAAGCACACTGTATTTTGATCAACAGGACAATTTTTCACTCTTACTTGATTATCACACCATGACTGTAGCAATGTTTCCATCTGTGCGATAATACCGTGACGCTTACGGATGATACTTGAATTCAAAGATTGAGAGTCTTTCACAGCGGTCATAATTTTTTCTTTACCTTTTACAACCGTTCGGACTGTTGATTCCGGTAGGTCAAATTTCTTTGCCAATTCACAAATTTTCATTTTTGCTTCAAAGTCTTTAATTATATTCAGTTTACACTCCAAAGACAGTGTTTTTCTTTTCTTGTTAGGCTCAAATGACTCATTTTTCGTTCTTTTAGACGACATAATTAGAAATTATAAGTAAAACGCACTGCGCACTTAAAACAATTTCACGCGGAACACGTTTAAACCTATCGCAAATTGAACACTGAGTGGGCGGAGGGAGAGAGCCGATGCGCGAGTTAATACCTTCACCTATATATACAACGTGAACATTCAAACAAAGGGAGATAACATCATGCCACAAAAATCTACAGCAAATATCATGCCACCTAAAACAACGAATCACAGCACGCCACGCTACATCAGTATAAAGCTATAAATACAGTGTATCGGACGCACTGTGTGTTCTTCAACTTAGTTTAATATAAACCATAGACATAGTTAGATGTATTTTATAATACCTTTATATTAAATAAAGAGAAACCCAGGAGTAATATCCTGGTAAAATATATATTTTAGAATTGCCTAAATAGCATTCTTAATTCCCGCGGCAATCAAAATGAAAAACCGCGTATCTTCGAATTCGCGTAAAACGGGGTAGCGTAGGTCGGGGTATTATTGTACATGAGAATGACAAGCGATACATTCGATTACATTCTGTCTCAAATTTCGGATCGACTGCAGCAAGGCTGGCGAAATTACCAAATTTTTGGGTTAATCCATTCATGTGTCAGCTGCGATACCTTTATTCGGTATAGTATTTTATCCGATGAAGACATATTTTTCACAAGAGGCAATAAACTTAAAAAAACAAAGATCTTCATCTTAATTCTTATTAAGTCTTCCGTGTCCATCATCGATAAGAGCGAAGAAATTACTGACCTACAATTTCTACGCTCTTATCGATGATAGCCAGCAAAGAGTGAGTTCGCGCGCTGCTCCGACATGCACACTTGTATTAAATTACATGTATCAATGTAAGACGCTTCGCTCTTATCGACGCTCTTATCACTTATCGCAGCTCCGAAATGCACGCAGCCTTATTTAGTTTATGTCATTTACATCTGTATTCGTGGCCGCCAAAACTGCTTGCTCAACCATTTACCTTTGATTTGATTTGTGGTTTGAGATTTGAATATTTTTCTTAGGTGGAGAAATACTTAAATCTGTTTAAAAATAATTTTGTATAATGAATAATGAGGTATCCGCATACTCTCCTGCACGAATTCAACTAGATAACTTTGTTGTTGCTTTCAGACGAGCAGCGCCTAAAGATAGCGAGCAGAATTATCATACATCAACAAACATATTGGTCTGGTAGAAGTACGCCTTAACATTAAGCTTTCGCTTCAATTAAAGTGCAAGGAGACAGAGTTCAAGATATATTCCCTTGGACAGATTATCTACTACAACAGTTTTATTTAGTATTTTAAAACACGTTCTTGCAATTTCTTTAGGACTGTACCTTATTTTTCTTCAATCGCTTACGTGAAGTAAAGAAATCAGCTTCTCAATATATGCAACCGAATAAGATAATTAAAGGAACGATTCGGCAAACTATTTTTCCATTCACAAAATTATTCATTAAAAATTTGAAGAAAAAAACATATGTATGTACACAAATGAGGCAATATTGCTACCCATGATATTGGTAAATATCTTCTACTATATAAAAATTTTGAACAGTTTCGGATTATACTATTTCGAAAAAAAAAACATTAACACAAAAAAAACATAGTTTAATGCCTAAGACAGACATATGGTTTCTGTACTACGATATGTACTACAATAAAAGCTCAAGAAACCATATACCAGCATAGTGACACACATTTAGTATTGTACTATGTTTACATCCATCAGCTGCTACAAATAAATTCAAGCAAAATATAATTATGAATAACAGGCAGGGAAATTGATCCTGACTTAGTTATAATTTCAAGCAATCTTATATTATTGTCCAATATAATTATTACATATTTTTCACATCATTTTTTTTCAAATTTTGTTTTTTTGATTTCAATTAATTTTGAATTTATTTTATTTTCTGTATGTCAAAATGTGAGAAAAGATATGATTGTGACAGAAGAGCTTAAAGCTTTCGATGTGTTCAATGCAATCCATTGTAGTACATTTCACAACACCACAAAATTTCAATGGTTTCTAGAACTCTATTGTAGTACGGAACACCATTTGCTTTCAAACAAAATTCGGAACACCGGTGATACATACATGGTTTCTGAAGTATGTACAACATGTCACTCAGGGATAGTATAGCTTTCTAACGGTGAAAGAATTTTTCAAATCGGTTCAGTAGTTTCGGAGCCTATTAAGAAGTGGCTAAAAAAACGACTGCAGAAAGTTTGGTTTATATAGCTCTATTGGTTTCCGAGATATATACAAATAACCGATTTGGGGGCGGGGCCACGCCTACCTCACCAAAAAAATTACATCCAAATATGCCCCTTCATAGTGCGATCCGTCATACCAAATTTTATTTCCATAGCTTTATTTATGGCTTAGTTATGGCACATTATGTGTTTTCGGTTTTCGCCATTTTGTGGGCGTGGCAGTGGTCCGATTTTGCTCATTTTCGAAAGCAACCTTCCAAGAAATAAGTGTGCCAAGTTTCATCAAGCTATCTTAATTTTTACTCAAGTTACAGCTTGCACAGACGGACGGACGGACGGACGGACAGACAGACATCCGGATTTGAACTCCACTCTTCACCCTGATCACTTTGGTATATATAACCCTATATCTAACTCGTTTAGTTTTGGATGTTACAAACAACCGTTATGTGAACAAAACTATAATACTCTCTTTAGCAACTTTTGTTGCGAGAGTATAAAAATGAATTGCTGTTCGTTTGTGCCGCAAAAAAACGGGAACGGCCAAACCGATCTGGCTAATTTTAGTCTTGAAATATTCGTTGAAGGCCATAAAAAGATTAGAAAGTGAGTAAATATGGAAAAATTGCGAGGAAGATAATAATAAGAGAATTTTATTCGAGTTGACAAGAAAAATATAAAAACCGAAAACAAAAAAAAGTAATATTTTGAAGGTTATCATTGTTGCTTTGTTAAAATATTTTTTTATTATTATTCAATTGTATAAGGTTGTGTCGATAGACCAAAACAATTTGTAACAAGTAAGGAAAGGCTAAGTTCGGGTGCAACCGAACATTTTATACTCTCGCAATTTATAGCTATATTTTTATTAAGATAACACACAATTTGACATATATATTCGCCATAGAGTCCAATAGAAAATCATCATATATAGTATATGAGGGCTGATGTAATTCCAGAACCAATTTCACTCATTTTCACCTGTTAGTAGGCAAACAAACGGCGCATTCGGCCTTGAAATTACTCCTAAATTGCAAATGAACGAAATACCTGTCAGCAAAATCGCCAAAAATAGCGCTATAACGAAGATTTTCCAAATATTCAAGAAGTCGCTGGAGGTACTGCACAGGACTTTAAAAGATCTTGATTGTCGATGAACGTTTTTGGTGGAGCCAAGATTCTGTTAGCAGGTGAATTACGCCAGACTCTTCCAATTATTCCTAGATCAACTGTTACTGACGGGCTAATCGCATGCCAAAAAATCATTTCATTTGTGGCGACACATAAAGAATCGCCAATTAACAACTAACATATGAGTGTTTTTCCAACAATATCAAATTGCGATTGTAGAAGCAGTTAGAAATGGTAGGGTCGCCATTTCCAACAGATTTCTGTCACTTCATTGACTCGAAAGAGAAGTTTTCCTGACATGAAACCTCAATATGATAACCATAAATGACTGATTAAATGACCTATATATATATATATAATTGACGTAGGAACCGCTTTAAGCGATTATAGCCGAATCCACCAGAGCGCGCCACTCATTCCTCCTTTTTGCTTTTTGGCGCCAACTGGAAACACCAAGTGAAGCCAGGTCCCTTTGCACTTGGTCCTTCCACCGGAGTGGAGGTCGTCCTCTTCCGTGGCTTCCTCCAGCGGGTACTGCATCGAATACTTTCAGAGCTGGAGTGTTTTCTTCCATCCGTACAACATGACCTAGCCAGTGTAGCCGCTGTCTTTTTATTCGCTGAACTATGTCAATGTCGTCGTATAAATCGTACAGCTCATCGTTCCTTCGTCTGCGGTATTCGCCGTTGCCAATGTTTAGAGGACCATAAATCTTGCGCAAAACCTTTCTCTCGAAAACCCCAAGAGTCGTCTCATTAGCGCCATACATCAGGACGGGAATAATGAGCGACTTATAGAGTTTGATTTTGGTTCGTCGAGAGAGGACTTTACTTTTCAATTGCCTACTCAGTCCAAAGTAGCACCTGTTGGCAAGAGTGATTCTGCGTTTGATTTCAAGGCTGACATTGTTGGTGTTGTTAATGCTGCTTCCCAGATATACGCAATTATCTACAACTTCAAAGTTATGACTGTCAACAGTGACGTGGGAGCCAAGACGCGAGTGCGCTGACTGTTTGTTTGATGACAGGAGATATTTCGTCTTGTCCTCATTCACCACCAGACCCATACGCTTTGCTTCTTTATCTAGTCTGGAAAGCGCAGAACAAACGGCGCGGTTGTTGCTTCCGTTGATGTCAATATCATCAGCATACGCCAGGAGCTGTACACTCTTGTAGAAGATTGTACCCTCTCTATTTAGCTCTGCAGCTCGTATTATTTTTTCCAGCAATAGATTGAAGAAGTCGCACGATAGTGAGTCACCCTGTCTGAAGCCTCGTTTGGTATAGAACGGCTCGGAGAGGTCCCTCCCGATCCTGACGGAGCTTTTGGTGTTGCTCAACGTCAACTTACACAGCCGTATTAGTTTTGCGGGAATACCAAATTCAGACATCGCGGCATAAAGGCAGCTCCTTTTCGTGCTATCGAAGGCAGCTTTAAAATCGATGAAAAGATGGTGAGTATCGATTCTTCTCTCTCGGGTCTTTTCCAAGATTTGGCGCATGGTGAATATCTGGTCCATTGTAGATTTTCCAGGTCTAAAGCCACACTGATAAGGTGCAATCAGTTCGTTGACGGTGGGCTTTAGTCTTTCACACAATACGCTCGACAAAACCTTATATGCGATATTGAGGAGACTTATACCACGGTATTTGACGCTGTGGGATTGTGGGGTCTCCCTTCTTATGGATTGGGCAGAGCACACTAAGATTCCAATCGTCAGGCATGCTTTCTTCTGACCATATTCTACAAAGAAGCTGATGCATGCACCTTATCAGTTCTTCGCCGCCGTATTTGAATAGCTCGGCCGGTAATCCATCGGTCGCTTTGTTGTTCTTCAAGCGGGTAATTGCTATTCGAATTTCTTCATGGTCGGGTAGTGGAACATCTATTCCATCGTCATCGATTGGAATCACTTTGCAATTAAAAGTAGTGTGAGTTGTCATCATGCTGCGTAACATAAATCAATATCGAGTAATCAATATCGTCACCGAAGCCAAGATTGGACCAAATTAATTTAATGTATACCTTAGCCACAAAAACGTGTGGGCGGGTCTGCTAGTATATATATAAATTAAATAATAAATACAACTGAAAAACCAATTTAATATCATTCCTATTTGCCTTATTGTAAGCCAAAATCTCAGTTTATTCTTTCTTTTCTCGTCCTTCTTTTTTCTTTTATAACTAACAACTTTAATTCTGCAATTCAAACTTACATATACAGTGGAACTTCCCTAACTCGAATCACCATAATGCTCAAACAAACTTCGTGTTATAGAAATTTCATTAAAACATAATTTTTTCAAAAGGCTGTTAGTTATAGTTTTACCCACAGTTTTAGTTATTTACTTCGCAAAAGGTTTAATTGAAATACATTAAAACATGTATTCTGTAATTTTGTTTGTTGCACATGGCTATTGTTTGACTATTGACGTCTGTATCTCATGCTTTTGTTACACGATTTATGAAATCTATAAGTGTAAAGTGTAATATCATATTTTTTATTCGCCTCCATACGATATAGAGAGACTCTTTTAAAATCCTGCCTCGATAGTAAAATTTGAAATTTTGTATAATCGACCAGGTCGAAAAGTTCGATTTATGGAAGGAAATTTGTATGAAATTTGGCTTCTAAACGCTATTGCCAATTTAAGAGTTCGAGTTATGGAGATCTTCGACTTATAGAAGTTCGAGTTATGAAAGTTCCACTGTATTTCAGCTATTTAATATTTAAATACAAATAACTTACTTTTTATCCATTATATTAATGGACTCTCTTAGCAACTTTGTTGGGAGAGTATAACGATAGAACAATATATTGCTAAATAAAAATCACTTTGTTATATAAATGTATAATTCTCAATATACATTTTGATTTACGGTGATTAATTTTTTTAGATAGTTAAATTTTAAACAATTTTCACTGCCGAAAAATTAATCTAATTTATTTGCTTATAGTGATAGAGACAACAGTGTAAACAGCAGGCAACAAAACAAGTAGAAGGAACCCATAAAGCATATACAAACACGACACCTGTGGATTGTAAAATATCGCAGTATTGGGGTGTTTTCAAAAACAGGAACATGAGCTGCTTATTAAATTTCGATGCAGTAAACCAGTTAATGGGCAAACTCCGCCTCTTTTTCTGGTGCAAGGCAAACTCGTCTCACATAAGCCAAGAAGAAATACTAACAGATGTGGCAAAATCAACTCTCATACCAACGGCTTTTGTCAAATTAGAACACGATGGCAACTTACACGAAATAAGAGTCATGATTAACACATCCCGAAAAGTGACTGCAATTGCTGAAGAGCTGGTACAAAAATTGAAGCTACCAATCACATACGTTAAATCTTCTCCTATTTATAAAATCACAATAAGATCAAAAACAGATCCGGACTGGACTATCGAAATTAACAGTGTCAGTAGAAATGAATTACCGAAACAGCCATATGATGATAATAGAAGTGGCGAAATCGTCAACGAATTTGACCACTTACCTCTGGCCGACCCACACTTCTACAATACCGCTAAAGTAATGATGGAACTAGGAGCAGACGTATACTCTCGGCTTATAAAACCCGAATTTTTTAAATCCCAGAACGGAAACTTTATTGCACAGGACACCGCACTCGGTTTCATTGTAACTGGTACAAATGAGGTTTAACCCCAAACTTCATATTACAAAGCTTTCGGCATGTTTAATCCAAATAAAAATACAAATAAATTATGAAAAATCGCCCTTCTCTAGTACAGGGGGAGAATAATGCTAAGCACAAACAACCGCCACACTATTATAATACATACAGCATACTAAATAAATAGTTGATTTCTTTTTAAATAATCAAACCATGGAAATGTAACAAAATACATACATACATATACATCAAACCATGGAAATGTAACAAAATACATACATACATACATATATATAAATTGTACTATATAATCCTTATTATTAAAAAATACATTGATTAAATATGCATAAACTTTGTCTTATAAAAAAAATTACTTAAAATCATCACAATAATGATGTAAAAATATGTTTAATATTTACATACATATGTATTTATGTGAAAATTAAAAAGCGTTGCGCATAACCCGCTCCACCCTAAATTGAATATACTCATGTAATAGCATTTTCGCACATTAAATAATTGCTCAACTAACCGGCCTTTGCACGATTAAAGCGCTGATTTAGAAAGATTTATCAGTCCAAAAGGAAAATGTAAAATTAAACATATGTATATTTTTGAATCATAGAAACTAAACAAAATAGTTGATTTTGACATTACGAATTAAAGCACTTTTTACATATTGTTTTGAATTGTCGACATAATTCAATTACCCAGCAAGTCATGGGTACTGAAACTCCGACACATTCAAAGAAATTTTAATAACACCACTACATACACACATACACAACAAAGGGTAAAATGTGCATAAACATTTAACTCAACTCTTCTCTCATACAGCACCCTGAATGATAGAAAGAAACAACCAAAGTTCTCGTGTGTTTGAACAAGTTTTGTTTTGAGCTATATCATGGCTGCTTGTGAACTATTATTTTGCGTGTTTTATTTAATTCAGTGATCTGCAGCCTAATTAAAGTATAAATTATTGAAGCACGCATTTTTAAATAAGTAAAACGTAAAATAAAAGTTTTCTAAGGCCAAAATATGGAATTGAAGAGGGTGATACAGTAATACTTCATTGCACTATCAATACGAAGCTCGCAATAGAATGGCGAAACCATTGAATACGTAAATAATTTTTGATTATAATAAAATTATCTTACCTTAAATTCTAATTAATTTTCCACACAGATATTTCAAACCTCATATGGCGCGTTAAAGGTACGCAAACTTATTGGTGTCACTTATTGTAGCAGCGTAGAACTTTCGAAGCGATGGAATATGTGCTGCAAGCAAATCCAAAACTATGGACGCAAACGCTGCTACATGGAACACAAATCATTCACACACCAGATATTATGTTTAATGTCAGTTTTTTGCATGCAATTAAACCTTTTGGTCAACACAAGCACGAGAATTGGAACGACATGGTTTAGGTGCTTTTGAAACAGTTTATTATCACGATGTGTGTCAACTGGGTTTTGCCAATGAGCTAGAAGGCAAAGCAGTTTCAGTATCTTTGAGCTTACCGGCACTTGGCCGTGCTATTAGCAGCTAAAACACAGAAATTAAAGGGTAAATTTAAGTGAATGTTTGTGCTCATAGAAATTTAAAAACTTTTTGTATCTTTAATTAGGAGGACTTTTTTGATTCATTTTCACCTTGTATTGAGGAATCATAACGTTGTTGTATCGCTTTACAAGGACATAAATTCACCGAAATTAGTTCAATGGAAATACTACAGCAAGAGCATGGATGTTAAGACTTGAACGGTGCCGTGTTAGATTTAGAATTCCTGAAACATAAGGTAATTATTACCAACTTTTATTACAAACTTTATAAAAATTCAAATATTACTTTATATTTTATAGAAACCCTCCTCCCAGATGAATCTTGTACTAGTGAAATTAATGAGATCTTATAAATTAATGAGATCTTATAAAAACTCCGAAAGAAACCAAAAGAGTCCTCACATAATGTGCGCAGCTTACACTTCCAGCCCGCACGGGGTATCTGAGATTTGCCACTCTTCCTCCAGCCTTTGTCCGATAGCAAAAATTGTTCAACTATTCCATTCTTTATACATATTTATATAGTGTAGTACGATGATATATGTATAAAGTAAATATAATAATAAACACCTAAATTGCATGATATTTTCAATAAATATGTAATATAATTAATGAGTTTGTTATTAAATTCTCATTTGGGATTTTGGTAGAACTAACCGAAAACAGAAGGTATAGTTTCTGGGCTTTTGTGGGTCGCAGTACTGAAAGTTCACGTGGAGTTTTGGTTCGCAGTTTTGGTTCGCAGTTTTGGGTCTTTCACCCGTGATTGTACCAATACCATTCCCCAAATTGTGCAAGAGGTATATATACATTGCTAAATGATGAATGTAATGTCCAAGAAAGGGATGAACGATACACAATAGTTTCGGGTACTTTTGTCAATTCGCCCTTAAGAATGGCATAGAAACTTTCATTGAAACTGCGGGTACCGCTCCCTGGCATTTCGCCGGAGAATTCGCCGGTACCTGTCTTGCAGGGTACATGATTCAAGTGTTGAACAACGACACGACTTAGCGACGGTCGACTGCAAATGTCGCTTTGAAGCCAGCGTCTTGAACATTTTGACGACGGCAGCGACATATCAAACAGCTATTTCATTCTTGCCGTACTGTAACCTTACACTTCAATAAAATTTACTTATTTTGTTCAAATTAAAATTACAAAAAAGTACAAAAAATGTATAAAGAGGACGGTTTATTTGTTTTAAATAATCAAGTGTTATTACAAATGATATTTCAAAGATATTTTATTCTTCAGTTGGCAAAATAACGTCATACTTGTTAGAACTTTGAACCATTTTACATTTCATATATTAGTGGCAACTCTTCAGCTGCCATTGTTGTCGGCAAAATTAGAAACGAAGACTTCAACCATTTTGTCGCGAAGTCGTGCTGTTGTCTAAAAAGCTGTGCCCATAAGAACACGTGTATTTTAATATTTGACAGATGTCGTTCGTCGCTTGTCGTCGTCTAAAAGATTTGGTAAGTAAAAAGCTTTCTCACTATTTTTTGACAACCCTTCTGAGGTTATGTTAATAAAATCTAACCAGAAATTTGTGTGTTTCTTTTTAAAACATTTTCCAAATTTAATAAAATGAGTCGAGAAAAAATAGAATTACTTTAAAATACCAATTTGAAAAAAAAAAATGGAATTTCAGAACTCCATTCTTCCACAATGTGTTCGCAATTAGAAATCACAACAATATCATAGTATTATATATTTGGCAAATTTAGATGCACTTTTTTCTCGGCTCTTAGAACCACTAAATTTATTTTTTCATATTAAACTCGTTTAACCACCTTTTCAAATTACTTTATAAACATTTTGTTGCTTAAAATACACTAAATTTTAATTATAAGAACTTCTTTTCACAAAGAATGCTAATTTTCGCAACGAATAAACGAATATAAACAATCATATTATCATTTTGTTTACTTTTTCATGCATCGTTTGCCATAAACGATGACAAGTCCGAAATCAGTTTGTCTTCTTTTGTTTTGTTTTTATAGAAAAGCTATTGTGTGAAGAGCTTGTAGTATTAAAACAACAAAAGACACATCGGATTGCCTCTTTCAGCTGCCATGTAAAGTGTGTGTATGTGTGTGTCTGTGGAAGAAAGAATGGTCGAACTCAAACCCGACGGTAGATGTCACAAAATACGAGTCTTGATTAAACCAATTCGAAATAATTGAGTAATTGCAGGAATTAAGAAATTTAATCACTTAACTCTAGCCGTTTTATACACACCCGAAAAGGGAACCGTAATCGCACGGAACACGGAATTCGGTTGGGTTCTAATCGATACAAATGAGGTTTAACTCCAAAGACTGGAGTCTTTGATTCAAACATATGCACCTCTCCTTTTTCTCTATTACTGGATGAGGTATGTATGTATATAGCTATCATCGGTCTAAATTTTAGACCAGTGATCGGCTGGTATAATTGTGCCGACTTCGCATCGCACGTACGCTTACGCTCTCATTCCCTTCAGTCGTTGTCGAACCGTCATCTTTGTCTTTGGTCGAACCAGCAACGAATGAACATCGCGCATGCCTGTGGCACTTTGCATAAGTGCCCTGCACGAAATGCCTTACTGTTATGCATGTCGTTTAATGTTATAGAATATAATTATGGTTTTAAGCTGTTTAAAGACAGTAAGGTTTTTATGATCTAATATATTTGTTTTAATAATAAAATAACTAAAATTAAGAAATTAACACAAAAATGCATGGAAAATATTCTCAAAATGTAAGGTCCCAGAGTTCTCACTGGGTATCTTTTCTTTCGTGCTCACCTACTCAGTTACAATTCCTCTCGTGCCGAACTCTGGTCCATAACTCAACAATCAATTGTTGTAATAAGTCTGGTAGTCGGTTTTTAATTATGCTCTCTCCTGTTTTTGGATATTTTCAATTTAGTTCAAAAAATTATAAAGTGTTTAAACTGTAGGTAGTATACGTGAACAATAAATAAAGAGAGCTTTTAAAATTTGTTTAAGCATATTTTTCATACAAAAATGGTTGATAAGAAATCACAAAATAAATCAGTGATACCAGCTACTACTGTAGCCAACATTTAAATTTCAAAAATCAAAAAAAAATTATTTTTTCGAAATAAACTAATGTTTTTCATGTCAATATATTTAACAAAAATAAAAGGAAAAATAAACATACATTTGTACATATGTATGTATTATGTACCATTAATTATAACTGTAATACCATTCCCTTGTTAATTTGTTTTAATACTTCTAAAATTATAAAAGATTGTATAGTTAGCTGAAAAGGAACTTCTGAAATTTGTTTGCGTATTATTTTAACAGAAAAGCAATTCTTAAGAAACCAGTCATGGGCCTAATTTCACTTAAATTAAAAAGTACGGGACCAGTAGAATGCAATTGGGAACATTTGAGTTGCTCTCAACACGCAACAATCTCACAAAATAAATCACTTGGATGTGTAAGTTTGTCGACCGCTGATTCATACGCGAAATGATTGGTTCAGAACTGTACCGACCGGTTATCAATTTTAATGGAGGATACATACACAAATGTATGTGTTGCTGCAGGAACAACAATTGTTGTAGGTATTTGCATATATGTATATACATACTGACTTACTTATATTCAGAGATGTACTTACTTATGTTCAGCAGTGTTGCCAGAATGTTTTTGTGAAAAATCTATCATTTAAAAATGAAATCTCTAAAAATCACAAAATATTACGTAAATTCAGGAAATTTAGTTTTTTTGCAAAAAAAAATTTAAATATTTTAATAAAAAAATATTCAATTCTCTTTATAACTAGCAGACCCGGCCACACGTGTTTGTGGCTAAATTGTTCAATATAGTGATTGCAAAGTCGAGATTGATTTATGTTACGCAGCATGTTGACAACTCACACTACTATTAATTGCAAAGTGAGTGGTCATAGTCCAGGCAATTCTAAATAGTCCGTGGGATAATTGACTGCGTCATCCTGGTTTGTAGCTGTGTCAACTCTCCTTTGTTTTTTACCACCAATATAGGTCATTCAATCAGCCATTTATTATTTTTATTATGTCAGGAAGAACACGATGAATAAGCTCCTCCTTCGAGTCCATGAAGTGATAGAAATCTGTTGTAAATGTTATTAATCTGTCGATGTGTAAACTGAGACCCTACCATTTCATCAATAACTGGATGAGAGTGGCGTAAATCACCTGCCAACAGAATCATGGCTTCACCAAAAATATATTGGTTGTCTCGTAAATCTTTTATAGTCTTGTGCAGTGCTTCCATTCTTTAATATTCCTCTTCTTTAATATCTGGAAAACATTCGCTATAACGATAGTTTCGGCGATTTTGCAGACTGTTGTTTCATTGATTGGCAATTTAGGAGTAATTTCAGACGAATGTGCCGTTTGTCTGCCTACTAACAGGTGCCAAGTTGCCCCTATTCCCGTTATACCATGTTGGTGAAAATGAGTGAAATCGATTCAGGAATTACCTTAGCCTTCATATACTACATATTATGATTTTCGTTATTCTAGTGGACTTTATGACGAATGTATGGGTAAAATTGTATGTTATCTTAATAAAATTACATCAATAAATTGCGAGAGTATAAAATGTTGGGTTGCACCCGAACTTAGCCTTTCCTTACTTGTTTTATTGTGCTTTTGGTTATAACAGTTTTTTCATCTATAATATAAAAATGAATCGCTAAATGTGTTGCTAAGCGCATAACTCGAGAAAGCAACCTTCTCATGGTCCCAAGGAACATGTGTTCCAAGTTTCATTAGGATATCTAAATTTTTACTCAAGTTATCCGTTGCACGGACGGACAGACGGACAGACAGACAGACAGACATTCGGATTTTGACTCGTCTCGTCACCATGATCATTTTGATATATATAACTTACAAACACCCGTTATGTGAACAAAACTATAATACTCTCTTAGCAACTTTTGTTGCGAGAGTATAAAAACGAATTAATGCAAAAGCTTGTGTCGTTTGTGCTCGTCTTTGAATACCGCGTTTTTATGTATTGAAACGCTGTCAAATATCTTGACAATGAAGAGATTTTGAGTTTTAAAATCTTCAATTTGATTTAAATTTTATTTTTATAATATAAAAAAAATATTATGAAAATAAACACTACTGGCAACACTCATGCTAAGTCTCCGCCCATCCCTATTTATACGCAAAACACGCTCGCACACCCATGCATATACACTACTCTAAACATATACATATATATGTAGTAAATATCTAAACGAAACGAGATATGATTGGTTCTTAATTTTACTGCGGGGTATATACACACAACAGGGCAGATGCTGTTAAGAGAACATTAACATACTCTGCTACAGCTTTGCTGCTGTTAAAAATGTAAACAATGTTGGTTTGTTGACGGAATTTGACCTTGTCAAAATCTCGCTATTCGTTGCTCGCTACATTTAAAGTTTTTGATAATTCTTTATGAGACATTATAAATAAATATTAATTTTGCGTCATAATTAACTATATTTTGTTATTAAAAAATAACCATAATTAAATACGCCTGCAACCATAATAAAACACAATATATTGAATTTTTTTTTGTGCATTTCTGTGTTAATCACAACGCTCATTTTTTATTGAAAATTGAAAGTTGAATACAGCATTTATTTCAATTCAATAACAAGTGAATGACTTTTATAAGATTAATTTAATCCATTTAATAGTTAGTTAAATATTAATATAAGTAAGGGGCAACGGTTAGACAACATGCAATACCTTTAGTTAAGTACAAAGTTCGATAATTGCAAAGAGGAAATTAAATGCATTTTTATTTACTTTCGGTACTACAAAATATAATTAAAATATAAGAGCGAACAAACAAATTCAGTTGTACTACAATCTATGTAACCCCTCCAGCGCAAGAGTTATGGTCCAACGGTACAAAAATAGTTACGTTATTCATTAATTTGTTAAAATTATAAAAAGAACTTAATACTAATGTTACATAAGTAATTCATTACATGGTCTTACCACAATGCTAGTTTAATGTCAACACCAGCGTTTCTGCACAAAGCAAGGTTTACGGTCGAATTGAATTCAGTTAAGGAGACCATAAACAAAATAACTTAAAATTAATTACGACGTAATGTTACGCTTATGCGAGATTTCATAGCCAGTCATATTGAATATGATTTATTTAGACTTTAGTTGTGTAGAATAGAAGCAATTGCTGGCGCTTAAAGCTTTTCAGCTGCATGCGGCTTATGTGACTGCTCCAGCTCATTCAGACGCTGCATTAAAGTGGAATAGTGCTGCGCTAGCTGTTCTACTGACGCACGCTGCTGCTCCTCTGCTGTACGCTTGCATGTCAAAGTTGTCATATACATTTTCTTATAAAGTTCTACTAGTTTCTTAGGGTCCTTGCCGTTGAGCAGCATCTTTATCAATGTTTTTAATGTGTTTTGCAAACGACTCTCAAATAATAGCATATGTTTGCAGAACTCATCGTTCGTTGTGTTACTCTCTGTGGCGTTACTTGTGGTTAAGGCATATTCGAATACCACATTTGACTTGAGACACAAAGTAAGGGCAGCTTGTAGGTGTTTAATCTTTTGAGCAATATGCGGTGACGCTGTAATATAAGTAAAATTGTAAATATTCAAATTATATATATATAAAATGTATGTACTACATACTTTCAGCTAAGAATTCTTGCAGTGAAATACGTTCAAGTTGCACAACCAAATAATCGCTAGACTCGCGCAAGCTGTCTAATATAGCAGCGGCGCGCTCATAGTGATGTTTGCACAGTTGTAATGTGGTTTTTGATATTGAAGCGCAGTCAGTGCAGCTATTACGCAATTGACTATAATGAAATGATGCGATGCTGTAAGGAAAAAAAGTGAGGTTATAAAAAATTATAATTTCAAAAAAGGTAAAAGCAAACGCACCGCTTATGTATTAGACCAGAGCGATAAGTGTAGAGTATCTGTCTTGAGCCGGTATGCTCTAAATCACAAAGCTTTAGTGATTTCTGCAACAAATCCAATACTTGTTTCTCCAATTCAGCGCGTGTAGCCTGCGAAGCGCAAACACATTTAATATTTTAAATTATTTATATTTATATATATTATTTTACCTCATCAGCCGTGCTAAAATCTTGTAATTGCTTCGCTAAGGTAAATGTGGCAGTTGACAGCTCCCAGTTCACCAAATCCCACAGTTCCACACTGCATTTTCGTGAGCCCAGCACATCTTTGGCTTTTTCATAGTTCGAAAAGGCTTCATTGTAGAACATCTTCTGTTTGCGCACAAAGTCAATGCTGTGAAATTCAAACAATTAGTTAATATTAAGAAAAATTTGTTAAATTATATACATACTTCTCTTCAGGCAGATAGAGGTGCGCACGAAAACGCATGAAGCGACCCATATTGCAATATAAAAATGCCAGATTAACATTGTCTTGCACCTCGTTAAACGCTGAAATGCCGCGTATAAGGCAGTCATACGACTTCATTGCCAATTTCATATATACTGGTTCCTCGGATTTCTCTGACACTTTGTCTTTCTCTGTTTCGTCAGTTTGACTTTTGTCAGAGCTATCAGTTTCGGTAGACTCGTCCGGCGACTTATTTGTTTTTCGCTCCATATCTTTTGCATATTCCTCTAAAAAATTCAAAAGCAAAAATTTATTTAATATATATGAGACCTTGAAGTGCTTACCTTGCGCCCAAAACATGTACTTTAGACCCAGCTCATTGCGCACATTACCCAAACGACGCAACAACTCACTCTTGGCATCTTCGTCTGTGCCATTAACCTCATTAATGCATTCAATGGCATTCTCATAACATTTGCAGCTGGACAACATTAAGTGTTCAATATTAGCCACTGGAGTGATCAATTCAATGATATCGTCTACAAAGTGAGGTTAAGTTTATATAGATTAACAGAACTATATTTACAATTCCATTAACTACTTACCACCATTAAGGTCTTTAACTAACTCATTATTGATATTCTGTGCGATTTCCGAATCTTCATTGAATTGCTCGATGTAACTGTCAATGTCCTGCCAATTTTTAGCCATTTGGAAGAAACAATCGCCGGCGCGTCCCAGCAAACAACTCTTTTGCGATACTATGTCAGACATATACTTCAGCACCACCTGCTGACAGCGACAGGCCATATAGATTGCCTTTAAGCATCTACCGTATTTCTGCTCCACATAATGATATTCTGCGTAGGTGGCGTATGTCAGGCAAGCCTTCTCCAGCAACAGCAACTTCAAGTGCACATTCCAAGAGCCGAAATGTTGTGTATTAAATTTCGTGGCAATGCGTTTGTCTTCTGGTTGTGGCTGGCCTTGCGCTTGATTGGCGTCGACCTTGGCATTTTGACTCTCTTTCAACTCCTTGCCCTTACCGCGCTTCACTTTTGATTTTTTCGACTTTTTCTCCTTCTCACTATGTACCGAATGGTTGTCGTCGGCAGCTTCGTCAACGTCATTTTTAATTGCTTCATCCTCACCATTCAACCCCTGCTTGCTGAGGCTTTCATAAGGCAGCGGTATCGGTTTGAAGGGTTTCGCCATATTCGGATGTTGTTCCTCATGCAGTATACGTTGCTTTTCTTCATCCTTGGCACGCACTTCACTTTCTTTTATGAATTTCTCTTCACTGGTGTTGAAGAATTTCAAGCACGCGATGCCGGCACTGATATGCTCCAATGAGATGCGACAACGTTCCTCTGTGCTAGCCTGCAGCGGTGATGGCGCACGCGCAGCACGTTTTCCATTTTTCATGTGCGCATCAAGATTTAATTCTTTGAGCGTATCACAAATCTGTTTCATTGCCACATTGTCGCTGTGCTCAACATTTTCACTTAGCTCATTGTGCACGTCATTCAAATTGAAATCATCGTCACTACCCGAATCACCTTCTTCATCTTCTTCGTAAACAGATTGCGTGTCGGAATCCATATCGGAGTTATCGAATTTCGGCGCTTTGGGATCGATGCCGGCCGGCACGTGCAAATCGGACAGTATATAGTGAGAGGACGTTACAATCTGTGGATATTTCTCCTTGGACAGCAGCTTAATGCAGTTATCCAGCAAAGCTTTTATGTTGCCTGCCATCTTTGGTGTTATCTGTGTAGCCGTATTCTTCATATTACGCGCCACGGTGTAGAGCAGCATGGCTACAGGCACGGTGAAAGGATTTTCCTGTTTTTCTTCACACCTATTTGCTTCGGTGTCTTTTTGGCAGAGTGTTGTGAGATCATACAGTTTCACAACGTCATCATTGCGCCCTTTAAACAGCCAATAAGTATGTCCAGCTTTGGTTGCGTTCGCTTTTAAGAATGAGAGTATATTTTGTGCAACATTGCGCACTACTTGTGGTGAAAACTGTGAATTCTCGAGGTAAGGTAGATCCTCCGTTTTGATAATTTCATATTTCTGCACAATACCATCCAAGTGATAACACATGACCACCTCCGGCACATTACACATCAAATTGTCGAGCCAATAGTCAATACCGGTTAGCACATTGATGGGCTTAGCCATGTCACGTAATCTCAGACTAATGCATGGACGATTGGGTCCACCGAAAATCGGCATATCAGTACCGATGAGCATTCGTATGTCTTCAAATGTCCAGAGCACATTGCGATTGAAGACATGACTCGATTTGGGATCTGGCACATTCTCCTCCACTTTGGGTTCAGGTAATACGGGACCAGTAATGGGTAGCACCGGTCGTGTGCGTTGTGCTTCCTGTTCAGGCTCTTCAGCGCCCGATTGCTTCAAACTGTAGTAAAGGAATTTCGAGAGCAAATTTTTCGTTTGTAACGCTTCACGCGATTTGTCTTTCAGACAGAAGCTGTGATTTTTTTCACCATAAGCCAGTATATGCTCTAATATAAAAGTGCGTAGCCATTTCCAATCGTCATCGGCTTTACGCAACAAGTACTTCTGTATGTCAAACTCATCCAGTAGCAATGTGTTGCCCACCTTATGCACAATCATACTGATAGCGCTTTTCGATGTATAGGGCATCTTCAAAAGTCGTTTTATGTTTTCTGCATCAGTAACAACGTCCACTTCGCCAACACAGTCGGGAAACATGTGTGCAATGCTGAAGCTGTAGGTAGTAAATATGTAAATATGTAATATAAAAGACGTTATTGTTGTAGCAGCGTCAATAGAGGGTTGGCAAAGTTTGCCACCTCCACTCGAACTCAGTCAAGTTCGAAATGAAGGATTTTAAAAATACTGTCAAATGACTCACCTTGCAAAACCGGGCGATTGGTAGAGCGCTTGATGTAGTCCACTTTTATCCGATGTAGTCAACCAATTAGAAGGTGGCAAATTCAAATTGGTGTTACATTGTAGACGATTAAAGCTTACTGGCACCTGCACTGCGGAAAACTTAACCACTGCCTTGGATTTCACTTCCACCAGTTCATGCGGTCCGACATTCTGACACAATTCAATCTGTAAAAGACCAGATGAAATTGTAATATCTGTTTCCATTTCTTTGATAGTTCTTACCTCTTCTCCACTGTCAGTCATATTGTATAGTATTTATTAACATACCAATGTTTAAATTAAATTTATTTAACGCTTGATAAATGATTTTGTTTAATTTTCAATTTAAGAACGTCCAATCAGATGTTTATTCGCTTTTAACTTCGATTCGTTTCCAGAAGAATCACATGTTAAAGGAATCGTTACAATATTTACGTATAAGACATGAAGGAATTGAATAAAACCGGACCAATGCTGTTTATCGAGAGTGTGTTTGGGATAAAAATAAAAGTTGCCTGAATATGTTTAAGTGCACAGATAACTAATTTTATTAAACCAACTCTTCAAAAAATTGCATGAGATTTTTTATATTTATAATAAAAAAGTATTTATAATTTAAATATTAGTTGTTCATACAGGATTTCATTCAGTGAATTTATCGATAACTTGAAAGCCAAAAATCAAGGTGATGACAACACTTTTCAATAATCGACTGAACTTTGATTTCACTGTTTTCAGTTCGAATAAACTTCGAAATTTTCATAGCAACGATTTGTGCATAGCGCATTTAACAAAACGGTGTAGTGGAATTCACACAAATTGCTGTTGACAGTGAATATAACTTGACCAATATTTGCATTCCGTGTGTCAATAAAATTGGTATATATTTGCATAATGGATGTAAGTTAAAGCATATAAAACAAATATATTCGAATAACTACTTCCTGAAAGGATAATTCGGAAAATATAATTATGCTAATAATATTAATTTTTATTAACTAGATTGAAGTATTGTCAACAAGTGGCTCCAAATCTTTTGGAAGATGTCAAGTTCCGGCCAATACTACGGTTGGCGATTTATGTTATATTATACATAAACAATTCCGAAGCACACCGGCACCGGAGCGACAGTCCTTACGATTGGAGCCTCGTGGCAAAGCGCTCAAGGAAACTGATACATTGGAGTCGGCTAATGTAGGAAAATCTAATAAAGTTTACATTAAAGATCTCGGTCCACAAATTGGATGGAAGACAGTATTTTTGGCTGAGTACGCAGGTCCTCTTTTCGTTTACCTTATCTTCTATGGACGTCCCAGTTTTATCTATGGTGAAGCAGCAGATACACCAATTTCATTAACGGCACAGTAAGTTTGTCAATGTTGAACTTTCCCCTAGTGAGCTCTAGTGGCTGTCATTAACGCTGCACAACGCATAAACGTGAAAAGCAAACAGATAGCAACAATGAATACAACAACAAAAGCGGCGACCCAGTTTAACCTTTTTAATTTTTCACGTTTTGCTATGGTTCGTCTTCGCCGTGGTCGAGCGGCAGTCGCTGAGATTGCTATGCGAAGTTGCACAAGCGCTGATCAAATTTTGCATTAATTATTGATTGTTTTTTGCTCTGCAAACTTTAGGAAATTGCATAAATTTTATATTTTTAATACCTTTTACAGTATCGCAGCTGGTTGCTACATTGTGCATTATGTTAAGCGAGTTTTGGAGACTATTTTTGTACATCGCTTCTCGCACGCAACTATGCCCATTCGTAATCTGTTCAAAAACTGCAGTTACTACTGGGGCTTCACCGCATACGTTTCCTACCACGTCAATCATCCGTTGTACACCAGCCCCTGTTGTCTCCAAGTTTGGGGTTCTCTGGCTGCTTTCGCGGTATATAAACATACCAAAAACTTTATGAATGAATTAATTAAATGTCTTTCTTCCATTAGATATGCGAATTAGGCAACTTCTCAGTTCACATTGCTCTACGCAACTTGCGCCCACCTGGCACAAAAGTGCGCCGAATTCCCGTCCCTGATAGCAATCCCTTCACCAAATTGTTCAAGTAAGTGTAGTCTTCGCTTTTTATTTTTACTTTACTAATTTTTTTTCCAACTTTCAGTTTGGTTTCTTGCCCTAACTACACATATGAGATTGGCTCGTGGGTGGCATTCTCTCTAATGACGCAATGTCTACCGGCATTACTCTTTGCAATTGCTGGTGCTTATCAAATGACAGTATGGGCTTTAGGCAAGCACCGCAACTACAGGAAGGAGTTCAATGACTACCCGAAAGGGCGCCGTGCCATCTTTCCGTTCGTGCTTTAAATTTCTGACAGTAAAACATTATTGCAAATATGAACAATATGTTATGCTAACATAGAACATTTCCATTGCAATATATTTATTGCATTCAAATTTATATAAAACATTTGAACAAACTAATATTTAATTGTCATAGGTGTTAGATTTATTCTTACTCCGGTGTAGTCAATGCATATGCGAATATGTATGTCGTGTCGATACATATGCTTAATCAATTGATAACAAATAATAAAATGTGTAGTGGTTTTGAGAATGAAAGTTGTTTGATTATTGAATTGTCTCCACATGACAATTTTAATAAAAAATTGAAATTCGATTGTTGATTATGGTATTTGATAAGAATTTTATAATGATTGGGATATAGCAAGGTCATATATAAATACAATGATTTCCAAATAGCTGTTTAAGAAGCTATATCAGCAATAAGTTACATTTCTCAAATATGTTTTAGATAAGTATTACAGCCTCTCAATTTATTTTAATATTTTTATTATTGTAATATTTTGTTACTGTTTTTTGGCAAATTTCTTAAATTTACAACAATTATATTATTTTGTGACACTGTGCATTTCTGGAGCTGTCAAATTACCAAAACATATGGTTTTGTTGAAGTGATGAGACGGTATCACAGAGTTATCGATAAATGAATATGCCAAATATTTTATTTACCAATATAACTAGCCAAAGCTATTCTCTTGTATGAGTTCCTCCTGTTAATCAGATATATTCAACACAAAGTGTTAACTTAACTTTTTATTGCTGAAACCACTTAATCATACAGAAATCTTCTTCAAAAATAATTATCGATATTATTTGAATTTTAGTTTTCGATACAACAAACAATATTGGACAGTGCTTGCATGCTTTACAGCAACAATTCTACTTAACAAATACGAAAATATTGAAATAAAAAGCTTTTTAGATTTGTTATGAAAAGGAGCGCAATGGAAATGGAGCGTCTGACATATGAAACCGCAGTGAAAAAGGGTAATTACATTTTGCACTATCTTCGCTATTTTCTTTTCGCTAATTACGTGATAATTTCACAGCGCAGTTGGTTGAACGGAATCCTCAACCAAATGGCGTGCATATATTGGATCCATTGCGTGTGTCCATGCATAATGAGGAAGACATAATTTCCCTAGCAACACAAATACAAAATGCGGATAAGCAGTTGAAATCCGGAACATGTCAGAAGCTTTGTGTGATACTAGATCAGGTGAGATTAGTACAAGTGCTGATGGCAAAACATTGCTACAATATTTATGTGTTTTAGATTAAAATGCTGCAAGCGCAAGCTATGGAAATATTGAAGGAGTCGGAGGAGAGTCAATTATTACACAACGCCGCATGCAACTTCACGAAAAAACCTGGACATGTTTATCATCTCTATCAACGGCAATCCGGTCAGAGCTATTTCAGTATGCTTTCGCCCGAAGTAAGTGAACTCCGTGCGTTTGTATGTCTAAAATCAATTAATTCCTAAATTTTGTTTGCAGGAATGGAGCGGGAGTGTCGATCAAAAGTACCTTGGCAGCTATAGATTAGAGTTTGATTTATCCTGGACGCCGTTGGATAAAATAAACGAACGTGATGAGAAGATGAAATGGGCTGAGAAATGCCTGGCAACAACCACCTTAGCTTCCGGTCCCATACCCATGGCCATTGATTTTGGCAACGATAAATAAACAAATAAATGTTAACAATTTAGCAAATTGATGTGTAATAAAAATTCTAACTCTAAGCTTCAGAACAAGAAAAAAACATGTTTTAAGTTTTTGTTGTGCGACATTTTGTTACGTATTATCATCACATCATTTATTTTAAAGAAACGTTTATCTCTATTGTTACACTAAAACTAAAGCTTTCTAAAATGCTTATCTCTTAAATTGTTTATACATACTTATGAATGTATGTAAGCATGTGTATGTAATTGCCACTATTCCATCTTCTTGCGTTTAGACAAGGTGGGACGATCAAACACTTGTTTCATACCACCAGCTTTCTCATTGTGGAATTTGATGTTATTTGACGTCTCAGCATACCACGGGGAATCGAATTTCGTTGTATCTTGATCCACCAAATGTGTATATTTGGTACGTCCACAACGACCAAAGTTCTTTACTTGCATCACCTTAGGCAGAATGGTTTTATCGAAGTGATCTTCCAGTGTGGCTTGTGCAAAGTCACGTTTCAGTACATCATTCTCTTCGTCCAAGTAGAAAGCACCACGATGATAGTACTTTTGCAAGAATTTATACTTGCCTTTGGCAGCTTTGTTCGTGATAAGTTTGGGATTGTTACGCAGTTCCTGGCGACGTTCTTCTTCAGTCAAGTTACGCATACGATCGATCTCGAGTTTCTCACGTTCAGCACTGAGTGATAAATAAAAATTATTAATAAAATTGTCAATATAACCAAGATATCAAATGCATACTTTTCACGCTCTTCACGATCACGTTTAACACGTTTCAACTCTCGCAATTTCCATGCTTCGTACTCAACTTCATCGTTCTCATCATCCGTGCACACATCATCGATACAGGCTTCCGCTGTGTCCGGCTGCAAGGAAGAGGTTTGATGGTGTTGTGAGTTATTAATTACAAGAAAAGCAAATATGTAATGTACCTTAGCCTTTTCCAAATCTTTCTTCACGCTTTCCTCCACCAAACGCAATGTAGCACGTCTACGCTCCTTTGCTGATCTTTTAGACTCGGCTTCCAGCTGTTTTTGTTTTTGTGCTTCACGTTCCTTCTCCTGTATAGTGGCGCGTTCACGTTTACGTACGAAAAGTGGTTTTAAGCGAGGTTCGTTATCTTCCTCACTCTCAGTCTCTTCTTCATATTCAGAACTTTCGGTTTCTGAAGATTCAGATTGTTTTTCCTCTTCCTTTTGCAAAATCTACAAATAATATTAAATTTTTATTACATGATATATGTATGTAAGCATTTACATGAATTTTATTCTTACCTCTTCTTCCTTCTGCTGCTGTAACATACGATGTCGCAATTTCAGACGACGTTGTTCCAACTCATCTTCACTCAATTCTGAGTCCGAGTCCGACTCAGAGGCGAGTGTGATTTTATTTGTCACCGTGCCTTCGGGTTTTTCTGGTTCACTCTCTTCTGATTCTGATTCCACTATCTCTGGTTCGTGTATGTGTCTATGCCTTTCACGACGCTCTCGTTCAAGTTCTTCCGCATCTTCTGGGCGCGTACGCAAGCGCCGTAAACGTGGATCATCGACTTCTCCTTCATCACCTGAACGTGTCTCAGCATGTTCACGCTGAGAGCGCCGTTCAAGTTGTGCTTGCGCAGCACGCTTGCGATGATCGATGAAATCTTCCAAATCCGATTCATCAGAACTACTGTCGGCCTGTGCATATTCTGGTCGCTTGCCGGACACATAGCGCTGCACTTTCACCTTTTGCATAGATATTTCACCTGATATTTGATGAATAGATAATACTTAATAATTGAGAAATATAAATCTAAATGAGCTTACCTTTTTCATTGCGTACAGGCACAGCTCCGGCAGTACTTTGAATAGCAGCGGACAATGTAGCGGAACTCATTTTATTAATTTAATTTACGAATTTCAAATTAATTGTCTTGGCAAAAGTGAGGAGACACTTGAAAGTCTTTTTTCTGATAGCAAATTATTGAAGTGATATACAATTTTTTTATATTTCAAAGACCCTGCTCTCTACGTCAACAACCTCTGAATAAACAAACACTTCTTGCGTCACACTTTAAGTACTTTTTTGGAAGCTATTTATTTGTTTAATGAATATTTTATCCTGAAAAACAAATCTATGAAAGTGAGTTTGTTGGTAAACATATGTTTTGTAAATGTAATAGCTCAGGTACTTGTAATAGATCACAGGGTTGCAATTTTAACATAGGGTTGCATTTGGAGTTGTCCTTTAAAAATATTCTTTATATACAAAATATATATGATATCCAAAATATAATGATAAATAGCATTTTAAATATTTATTTTTATTTAAACATAAAGAATCTGGTCAGTTATAATTTTTATATCTCGAAACCTTTACGAATTTTGTGTTGTTACTCAATACCTCAGTTCTTATGACTATGTTGTTGTTGTTGTTTTAATGATTAGTAGCTCTGCTGAAATGGAAATCTCAAGCCTAGTTGTCGTCGCGGTCATCTTACGAGAGGCCCAATAAACATGCTATTTCGACAGGGTCGGTCCAAAGGGAAAGGGGTCTTAAATGAGTTGCGTTCGTTGGGCTTGCTAAGAGGTATTTGTATCGTGCGGGGACTCATTGCATGCAGGACATATTTTCTGTATGTCGGGGTTCAGTCTGGATAAGTAGGAGTTTAACCTGCTACAGTATCCAGAACGAAGTTGCGCAAGGGTCAGTTTTACGTGGCAACTCGAGCTCATCGTCTGCTATGGCTGGAGGTTTGACGCCAAGGACGACATTCATTGGGAGGGAGGCAAAGGTTTTAATGGCTCCAATGTGAATGGCGTTTAAGGTGTGTCTGAAGCTGTCCGCATTGGCAGACGTATTGTAGGAGTAATACCTTGATGCACCTGGGAGGCGGATCTGCTTCCAGCAGATGACTACATGATTGACTTCTGCGAAAACATCCTCGAAGTAAAAACTGCTTGGAGAACAATTCATTATGCTCCTTTACCGATAGCATAACGACCTCATTATGTAGGCGTGGAGACATCAAGAGGCATTCTGTAACTGTCTCGTAAGTCTGTACCTTTCTCTGCTGCGTCGCACTGCATCCAGACGACCATGCCGGTGTTGCGTAATTGACGACCGGCCGGCCGATAGCCTTTTAAGTGGCCAGCAACGTTTCTTTTTCCTTACCACAAGTGCTACCGGATAGCGACTTGAAGATATTGTTGCGGCTCAATATCGCGGACGTATGTGGAGTGAAGGAGTGCAGTCTGTCAAGGGAAACCCAAAGTCTTTGGGTTATTCAGGGAGGTATTGATATATCATTGAGGTGAATGTTAAGATTCAGTGTGTACTCATTCGTCCAGGTGGTAAAAACGGTCGCCGTGGATTTAGCAGAAGAAAGTGCCAGGATCCTCACAGTGAAGAAGCGAGAAAGTTCGAGGAGGCAGCCGTTCACTTTTGAACACATCTCATCAATTCCAGTGCCCGATGTCATTATCGTGCAATCATCAGCGTAATATGTATCTGAAACTCCCTCTGGTGGTTGAGAGAGTATGCAACTAGGTGACTATACACGGAGTCGGGTCATTCATACATAGAAGAGCAATGAACAGTGAAGGATGTTTAAACTAAAGGCGTTTTGGAAGGCCAACCAACGTCCTTCGCAGATGAAGTGGTCGAGTTGTATCATGTTATATCTAGACGTGATCCCGATATATCCAACATATGACTTCAAGCAATGAGATAATCGGATCTACATAGCCTGAACGGAACCGGATCTCTATCTGTTCAGACTTAAAGTTATACAAGCTACAAAAACCAAAACAAATATAAACAAGCAAAGAGAAGGGTGAAGGATTTTATTAGAGGTAATGAGGTATAGAGTTTTACGTTTTTTTGCAACAACAACATATGTCTTTATATTTACCTAAATTTCGAAGTGATTATCTTTAACGACTTGTAATAGCCGAGGCAACAATTAAAATTGACAAAGCATTGAGAACACGCAACGTAACAACAAAAAAGGCATGGACACGAGTAAGAATACCGCGAAAATGAGGTTTTACCCGGTCATAACCGCCCATAACGACTTTTGTATGCTGATTAATGCTTAAGATGAATGGCGGTTAAAGCTTTTATATACTATATACATATATATAGTATATAGATATATATATATATAAGCATATGTATACACATGTTGTTATATAACAAAGAAAAAAGAAGCCTTCATTAAGAAACAATACAAACATACATACATTTAGTAATTATGCTCTATATTATCCTTCAAAGAGGTCTAGTAAAATATTGCTTAATTAATAAACCAACAACAACAACATCATACTGTATGTTCATTAAATAATGAAAGTAAGAAAGAAGCTGCCAACGCGAAAGGCATAAAAAGCTTACGACGACAGTGTGTGAATGTCTGCGTCTCTACTTATTTATTTATTTTATGTTTTTTTCGAACATTTTCCATTAATTTATTGCCAATTAATTGATGATACATTTGTTATTTTCACTTTTCGACACCGACTCAAAACACAAGCGTCTGCATTTGTGTTTCCCTTTTTGAGATGAGTAAGAAACGAGAATTTTTATATTTACTATATTTCATTCATGAAATCGGTTCAGATGCTTCAGATAGCGATAGTGTTCCATTGCTTTATGCAACTCGTGCTAATCTTTTTTTTTTGTGTCTATTTTATTTTCACTCGTCTTGGTAATTTAGTAATTAAGCAGCTTGCAATATGTAACGGCTTATCTTAATCGAATAACATATGTATACATATGGACATTTGTATTTAACTGTAGACAATTAATTTATATTACACTTTCTTTATTGGAAAATTTGCACAAGGAATGTGTTTGGAGATTGGCGAGAAATTGCGCTGCAGAATAAATATTGATATTTAGAACATAAACATATAGATACATACATACACAATATATTTTATTTAATACATCCACACATTTATATTATGTATTTATAAGGTTATATACAGGAGAAAAAGAAAATGTTTTTTTTTTTAGGTTAGGATGCTGCTTCTATCTAATAACTCAAACATTAAATTTTAAAACTTCGTATTCCGTACATAATTTCATTATCCTAAACCTAATTATATTAAGAAAATATTATACCCCCTAACATGTTTTGCGTCAATTGCGTCATTCCCAAATAATTTAAAAAGGCTTTTGAATATACATAAGTCTAGGTTCGTTTATATTTTGAACGATTGTCTTGGAAAATCTACCAGCCTCTCTTATACAACATGACCAAAGAACGACTCGACGGAATTACTCGAAAATTGATCTTATGCTTCTTCTTTGTTACCATCTATATAGAGCTCTGACCAATAGGCCAATCGAAATGCTGTAAACCAGGTAATTATAAATTGTTTGAGAGCAACAAGCTCTAAAAAATATTTAGTTCTTGATAAGCTTTATAACAATGTCAGGTAGGTCATTAATCGCTAGTCATTTCATTGTTTCCCAAAGTCAATTCAATATATCCAGTCAAATTAAGTCCTTTCTAATTCAGCTGGGACCTCTTGTTTTCTCTTATTTTCTGGTACATTTGGGTGGTTGAAGCTTTATTTCACGAGATAGAGCTTTAATTGCCAATGAAGTACAAAATTCGTATTGGCTCCATTGGCCAATTTAAAAATGACACTTTTATGCTGATGAAGAAATCATGGAGCATTTGAACAGTAAGGAAAGAGAAGATGAAGAGGCTGAAACTGGAGATGTATGTCAAGTACCCTCTCACGCAGAAGCTTTTGAAGCTCTAGATGTAGTTTTTAAGTGGCTTGAAAGACAGGAGGAATCGGATCCCATACAGTTGTTACAACTGAAATTCAACAGGAACTTGACTGCAATCAAAAGATGTTTGACGAAAGATTCCATCATAAGTTATTTTCAACCAAAATTTTAATTCTTAAATTTCCGAATAATCGGGAATCTATTGATCTTGAGTGCGTTTTATAGGTTGATGTTGTACCTGCTGGTTATGTGGATTCCAAGAAAGACGGAGACTAGGCTTACCTAATTTATTATCTTTGCCTTTTTTATTAAAGTCATAGAAACGTATATGTGTTTAATCGCATGAAACGCAATTGTACGAAATGTAGACATAAATATCTAAATGTCACTCCTTTTCTCCGAAATCGGTAAATGGGTTTCTGTATTTGATTTTCTTGACTTCATCCATTTTCAAAAGGATTCGCCAGGTACTTCGTGAAGTTGCCGTAACATAGGATGGTATTTCGAACGCTATTAGAAACCACCATGTCAAGGAGTAAGCTGTGAATGGAAAGTTTATATTAAATTTTGGAATT
Organism: Zeugodacus cucurbitae; assembly: GCF_028554725.1. Classification (NCBI taxonomy): domain Eukaryota; kingdom Metazoa; phylum Arthropoda; class Insecta; order Diptera; family Tephritidae; genus Zeugodacus; species Zeugodacus cucurbitae. The sequence goes on from NC_071669.1 coordinate 50,036,329, forward strand.
TTTTCCAAGATCGTGTCTTAGCTAAAAATAACAATATTAATGAAATTACAACTACTTTTTTGGACCAAGAACTCGAAGGACAGCAAACAATATTAGAGGAAGACTTCCTATTGTTATGGACTCAAATTATTTAGGGATTGTCATAGTTGTAAATAATTCACTTTCTAAACAACGTGGCTTAAACTTGGGAGTTCCTTTGTAAACACATATGAATATAGTATATCGAAAAACTCCGAATTTATAACAACATAACAAAGAGCCCTATACTGGCAGTTGAGAACTCTAGGGTTATTAAGTGATGGGTATCCTATAACGAATAGTTCTAAGGAAATATTATTTTTTATTTAGTGCGAAAGATCGTAACATTGAAAGAAGCATCAATTAATGCCTCAAATAATAATACCAGTTTCAGGATTTTTTGCATTTAAATAAATACCTAGGTATGCAGGCATAATTAATTTAAACACCTACCTTGTTACAAATTTAATTTTTATTGCGTCTCAGTTAGAAGTATGGTATTACAGGTATAAATATTATATACCTAATACATATTAATTAAAAGAACCCATATATTCTGCACACTAGACCTTGCGATCAATCCGCAAAACCTTAATTATACTTGAAAATGCGCAAAAAAAAATTCGTTGTAAATGCGATCAATCAAACACAAAAAAAAAAACAGCGAAAATCAGGTTCGTACATAACAAATTCTTTTCTTACATCAAACATCCTCATTCGCGTTCTTTTGTTGTCTGAAGTTTCACGTGCCCGAGGCGCCGTCACATTTCATCATTTCTTTCACCTTGTGAAATGTGCGTGAATCCTAACGATTATTCGATTTGATTAGTTTAGTGGTGTCCAAAACAATAGTGAAACCGGTGTGGCAACAAGAATGAAAGAATCACTAATTACTGATCATCGAAAGTAAAAATGTAAATTTACATAAATACGCAAACAGCGGTGGCGGCCGGCGTGTGCTGCGCTCATTGAAACGTCACACAGCACCTGTGTTGAGAACCCTAAAACGACAATTTGCCGGCAGCAGGTAAGTCGAACGACTTGATAAAAACAAAATCGACTAGTGACGTCGTTAAGCTAGTCGCGTTGATTAGAGTTAAAGTGATTTACATATGGTATTTACAATAATATAATATATGTAATATATATGTAAGTAAGTACTTAGCAAGTCCATGTAACAGTTGCTGCTTTGAACCGCTTAGAAGCGGTTTGAAACCGGTGAGCACATCATCAGCTTAACAATATAATGCAACTGCATATTTGTTTACATTCGAGCGTGATTAACATATTCACATAATCAAGTATCTTTACTTTTGGTTCAATAAAAATCGAAAATATTCGGCGACCTTGAATGGAAAATGGTTTAAAGAAGCTGTTGTGTGGTGAATCCCCTTTCCAAAAACCTACATGAATACAATTGAAGCTTTCATACGCAGAGCAATATTAAGAAAAAACTATTTTATGCTCCAAGTGGGGTTTTCCCAAACATAGTGGAGTTTCTAAGTGATTTTGAAGTTGTACACGCATACTATATTATTTTATTCTTTAATTTTGACCGTTCTTAAACCGTTTACTTCATCTTAGCCCTGTTGCCCACACAATTTATCTGTGCTTTTTTTTATTAAATTCCGAGAAACGTAGCTGTGGTTTAGTCTAATGAAATCGATGTCAGAACCATCACCCAGCAACTTTACGTTCTTCAATCTTGAATTCGATTCAAGATATCTAGGGACAAACTAGCCTCGGAGGATAATTCCTATCATTGTGGATTCGTATTGCTCAGGGATTGAGGTATTCGTCCTTAGTTCTGTGCTCATTATCACTATTTTGAACAACCTCTAATACTCTATTTAAACTTATAGTCATAATCGAATATCTTATTCCTTCGGATAGCTACATAACGAATACTACTCTGACTTAGTTGCTTATAATAAATTGATTTCTATTTAAAGCCGAATTAAGTTTTTAAGATTTGGGTTCTGAGAGTAGTAAAATATTGAGCTGTAACAATGTCACAACTAACTCACGACATATTGACCTATAAATTATACTGAGGCATGTGTTCAAAACAGTTGGGTGCCGCGAGTTCACAATGGAAACAATGCACGGATTTAATGAATTGGACATCGAATTGCTATTGCTTCCACCATATCCTTCGGATACGCGCCCGAGAGGTCTCGGACCTCAAGAGAATGGTGTCTAAAACAGAATTAAGCGACAATGTTAAGGTCAAGATTTGTTTTGAACCAAAATACTGCAAAACTGATATCGGAAAATTGTAGACCACTATAATCTGTGTATCATCATCGATATCATCTATGTATGTTGATGAAATCGAATTTCGTCAAAAAATGTATTTTTCTTCAAAACATATTTTTCTATAAAAACTAAAAATATACATATATTTTTAATTCACAAAAACTAATTATACCTTTCAAAATTTATCTACATTTATTTATAAACCGATTCATTCATTCCTAATTATCACAGTGCCATGCAAGGTTTTCTAGTAAGAAGCGTACGCATGCCAAGAATTTCAAAAGCCCATGCTAATTGATTTAACGCCATCCAACCATTGATCCGATCTTTATTTACATTTAGCTTAATGCTCTCATACCTTTATCAAAGAACTTTTTTTTAACTCTTAAACAGCGTTAAATAAAATTTCTCATTCACTGTAACGGTGCGTGGAGTGCTTTTACATGTTTGTTGACTCTTCTTATTGTTAGGCTGCAAATAAAAGGTTAAGGGAAGGAAATCACAAAATAGTTGTAAATGCATTTTTATTAATAGTTGTTAATATAATTAATATTGACGAATTAAACTGTGTCAAGGTTAATCACTTTATACTGATAAACTCTTCAAACTAAGATCATAGTTGGGATTTTGAAAATAAATCTGATTATGAAATAACTGCTTGCAAATATATAAAATTAAATCAGTTTCTGAAAGAATTGTAGATAAATTTCACAAATCAGGGATTGCTTATAAATAAAAACAAGTAAGGAAGAGCTAAGTTAGGATGTTACCGAACATTTTATACTCTCACAATTTATTTATTTAATTTTATTAATATAACACACAATTTGACACTTCGGCATATATATGGTTTAAAGTATACTTCAAAGTTCGGGTATATTAGAAATACGCGTGGTTGTGAACCGATTTGGACTATTGCCTCCATGTTTGGACTGCATAAGGTAGTAGCTAAAAGCTTTAGTAGTTTACGAGATATGTACAAAAAACTTAGTAAGGGCGGGGCCACGCCCACTTCCCCAAAAAAATTACATCCAAATATGCCCCTTCATAGTGCGATCCTTCATACCAAATTTCATAGTTTAATTTATGGCTCAGTTATAGATAGCTCTTTATATCTTTTCGGTTATCGATTTCGCCCATCTTCGATGGTAACCTTCTTATGGTGCCAAGAAATACATGTACCAAGTTCCATCAGGATATCTCCATTTTTACTCAAGTTACAGCTTGCTCGGACGGACAGACAGAAATCCGGATTTGAACTTTACTTTCACGAAGATGCTCTTTATATTACTGTTTTCACTTTGAGCAGGGATTCATGTGAGCCTTATTAGGTAATAGTGAAACATGAGTTTCGAGAAAATCAGTAATCTGGAGGTCCAGAGGGAATGCTTTTATTTTTAAGGAGGAACACGATCTAGACCTCGGAGAGTTTGAAAGAGTTCATAGATTGTTTACGATGATAGAATACGCTTCGAAAAGTAAGAGCAATTTACAAACAAATCTAAAATCTTCAAGAACGCCTGGTCCGACCCAATAATCTGCATAAGAAGATCCAACAAATCAGCTATAATGATTTTTGATGCAGTTCCAATTTTTTGTTCCCCATTACCCATATTATTTGGATGCAGGTGTACTCAACTAAGTCCTAATTTACTTTTAGTGGTTTTGAGAACACTGGTTATTAGTATTACTTATTATTATTACTACCAACGTCAAGTTCCTTAGCGTTATGTTCTTTAAGATTCTACTTATAGTAAGAGTTGTTTATTACTTATGTAGCTGTTTCCATCCACGCAGCTTCGTTGTAGCCGATTAATTTGTACACACGCAATTCTATGGTGCGAAAATCATACGCGCGACTCGGCTCATGTAAACAAGATCGCACAACAATTAAAAAAACGAAGAACCACAGAGCTAAGAAACTTTTAGCATATTCTATGTTGTTCATTTTTCCAAGTCGGACACATGCCCAACGAAATGATCATAAAATTAATTATTTCATTTATTAAATGATACTCTTACGAAGAGTACTACGGCAAGATCGATTGGTTCTTATGCAGACGGTGTTCTTTCTCTCATAAAAATGAGAATCTTCTTTTTCATAAGGATTTTTCATTATTTTGATACTATATCTGGATTGGAATAAGATTAGGCAATAAACAGAAGGACAGAAAGATATTTTTTATCTTCGATCGCATGATCAAGTGATCTCGCATATTTAAGACATGATCTATACGCTCTATGTCTCGTATATAACTGAGCAACTAGTTAATGTCAGAGTTATTAAATTTTTGAGTCGATATATTTCACTCACATTTCGAGGATATACATAGTAAACCTTAATCTAAGTAATTTCTATTCTACAACCCTATCTAACTATACTTATGTAGGAATCGTATGGTATGGTTCTCGTAAGTACTCGTACGTCAACAAATCTACGAAAACTTACACATTAAGCAACAACAAATAAAACAAAAATATAAACGACGCTTAATGTCTAATTGTTTATTATTATATCTATATTGACTACTACTAACACAGCCCCACAGCAATCACAAGAAACGCTACAATACAAATAAACATACTTACCACTTTGTACCCGGCTCCGCTAGCTGAAGCTTCGAGCTTGTTTCAACTTATGACTGCGTCTAGCTTGCGTGTCTCTGTGTGAGTTTGCATGAAAAAAAATTGAGCGACCGGCGCTTAAGCCCTTCGTGGCTTGTCTGCGTCAACAACAACAATTGATATTATCGATCACACTTGCTGTAACTGATCGATATACGAATGAATGCGGCAACAATTGGCGCTTGTTGTTGTAGTATGAGTTGATATCGTGCTCTCAGCGTGACAAATAAAAAGCTAGTCGATTTACAGGAGCATATTCAATTGTAGTTCGACAGTCCATCGACACGTTCGATCGTTCGAAAAGCGCATAATTGTGAGAGTGTGTTAGAAATTGAAAGATAAATAATTAAAAGGATATTAAAGTGCAGGAAGTGAAGGATTAAGTGGCTAAAAAATTAGCTTAGGTCCGAAAATTCTTATTGACAGTTAAAATTTCAAAGTTGGAAAATATGAAAGTGCTTCTAAAGTGTTAGAAAATATTTTTCTATAAAATAATATACACATTTTACTTTATATGCTGTCCTTGCAAAGACATTTTATAGTGTAAAGTCCTTAAAGGTGCTACGTTAATGAAATACAAAAATAATCGCGGCACAATACTACAGTTACAATTCAGAACTTTTCTCAAACGGATATTTTAGTGGAGTTTGCTGTGTATGAAACATTTTTTAAAGGTGAGCATTTTAAATAATTTTTTTAAGAAGACTGCTTGATTTTCATAAAATTTTTGGGCTTTAATTAAAAATAAATTTATCGGTTGAATTTAACATTTGAATATCAGGAAAAAATATATATTTTAATTTTTATTTTTTATTTTTATTATTATGGACTCATAAATAAATTATTAAAAGACTCATAAAAATTAAACATTTTAGAACAAATAAATACATAAAATAAAAATTTGAAAGAAATGTAAAAAAAGTTTAAAGTTTGTTTACAAATATATTGTCGTTGCAGGTGATCGAAATTTCATATTTTATTTATAAATTTTTTTTTACAAATTTTTAATGTTTTGGGTTTTTGATTTTTTTAAAATAAATTTGATATATCTAATTTTGTTAGTAAATATTTTTCCATTTGAAAATTAAATTTGATTAACAAATAAAAATAGTTTTCTTTTTTAATTATTTAATATTTTATTATTTTTGGATGTGCCAAATAAATTTGCAATATCTAATATTAGTAGTTGAGTTATAAACAAAATATTTTGATTTTTTTTCCAAAGGTTTAAAATTTTATTTATAAAATGTTTTTTAAATATTTTATTTAGAAATCAACTACTAATTTGTATAAATTTTATTATCTAAAGTTAGCAATATATTAATTTTTTTTAGTTATAATATTGCATAGCAAAAAATTCTTTAAAATTCTTAAGAAAAAGTTGATTTATTTGTAAAAAAAAAAATTGAAATACACAGGCTTCATAATTTTTGATTTGAAAAATAGTTATTCTATAAAATGAGATTTAAATTTATAATCATTTCTTAAACAACATATTCATAAATATTTTTTCTTTATTGTGGATTAACCATTTGTTGAATAAAAATACTTAATTTTTGTTAAAAAATTATTTAAATTCATATTTTTTAAATTTATTTTGAATATTTTTCTTAGAAATGTTAATTTTAAATTTAAGGATATACATTTAAAAATATATATTTTTTTGGTTAGAAATTATAATATTTATTTTTAATTAATATCTCCTTAAACTTGGCCACGAGCAAAATATAAAAATAATTCTATATAATTAATCTTTTCATGCAATTTCCTTACATAATTTCATATTGCATTATTTAACTGCAGAACTTTTGCATTTTTAGTTCATTTGTGCAAAACAAATATATTTGCATTTATTACTATACATTTTTATTGTAAAATACAGATTTTTTTTAAGATTAACACGCGACTTAACTCCATACACTTGCTCGAACAAATTGAAAACACTTTAATTACCATGTGCTTAAAATTTAAATGAACTAAATCGTTCAATCGAAAACCACTTTTGTGCGGGCAAATTTAATGACAACTTAGTTATTATAGCTAATAATATTATGTAAATGCTAATTATTAGGAATCTATTAATATTTTTGTGTTCCCCAAAGGGTTTCAGCACCAAACCACGCCTATTAGTAATTTAAGGGCTATTAGTATTGTAATTGGTATTCACTTTGTGGTCAGCTTTATTTACGACTTCACAGTTATATTCTTTGATAATTGAATATTAATTAATACTTGTTTAAAAGGAAAGACTCTATTTTTGAAGTAGCTTAAGTCGAATTAAGTGAATACAAAGAATATGATTATATCAATTGTTGCAAATTTGTGTTGTCTTTTATATTAATTTATGATTTAGAATAAAAAGTTTCTTATTAAGAAGAAATTAATACGAAGCCATTGCTCCGATTTTCAGGAAATTAAAGTGTTTATCTTGGCTTAAGTTGACTTAAGTTACTTTTTCATTTCTCCAAAGACTTATATTTTTATAATGAAGGCATTTATACTCATTTAATTGCACAAACTGTTAAATTATTATATTATAGTTTTTAAAATTTGCGAAAAATCGTGCTAAACACCTCTAATTAACATTCAATTAACATATTGTCACTTTTAATTAGCGGTAAATATATCGCAAATTATTGAACGTGGGAATTTAGCAAGTTAGTTTTTTAAGTTTATTAATATATTAAAAAAATAGTTTGCTAGTTTTGAACTGATTCTGTCAAGAATACATACATATATATTATAAATAGTTCATAATTACTCCATTAAATAGACTTTGGTTGTATAACTATAGTTATGATAAATTAATAAGAAATGTCGTTTTCTTGTAATAAGTAGTATTCAACTTCACATAATATGTATTTAACGAGACATGCAAGGTTTTAACACTGTGCTACAAATTACATCGTGCATATGGTGGAGTTATGGATAGTTAGGTTGAAATACAAAGCAGTGTACAAAGTGATAGAAAGATATTAAAATATAAAACTTAATTAATTAATCTTGGTTGGTCGAATAAAAAGAGAGGTCTTTGTGACCAAGGGAGGTCTCACTGCAACCGCCTTTATATAAGTTCTTAATTTGACCATTTTGTCCTGAGCTTTTTCGACTATATCTGTCAAATTTCTTTTAAATTAGAATATTGGGAGCAATGGAAAATATCCCGTAACGGCTGAATGGCTGAAGGCTGGTCATTAACATCCTATCATCCTCTGCATATTAGCGCTTCCACTTTATCAAATTTCTGTAGTTGAGATCTTACTCTTATCCTTTGGTCATCACAACAATACTGCTTAATTCTCAAGAATTCCTAAAACAAGGAGGCTTTTATTCTGTACATTATCAACAATACTTCAAAGTAATTTGTGGTATGTATATCAATCTTGCGACCGGTATAATTTGTAGAACAGTGTTAACATCATGAATATTTCTTGATATGTCAATATTAATTACAATGATTAATAAAATGCATTTCAAGGAACAACTAATTTCTTTATAACATATAACTGTGGTTACCTAAGGCTAATGACCATTAATTGCGCGTAACTGTGATGTGAGTTATCTGTCAGGTTATTTGTAGAGATATTAGTTTTATCAAATTGTTTTAATATGAAGAGAGAGGTAGAAGACATAATTTATTTAAAATATATTTCTTTATAAATACGAGTTTCTAAGAAACCATAAACGTTGTCCCAAGATAACGTTGGACAACGTGGTGTATATTCAGTGGCGCAATATAATTCCAACGTTCGCGAAATTTGTGATAAGCTAATTTAGAAATAAGGCTAATCAAATCTAGCCCAGTAAGAGAGGCACCATAGAGATGAACATTAAGAAGTTTAGGATAGGAGAGCATAAGTATATAATAAATGTTGGCCTCTCTTTAAGGATTATAAGTCTTTATGCAATTTAACGAGCGTTTTAACCAACAATTGTATAATTGTTAGGTATCTTGGTGTTATAACCCGGATCTACCAAACTCGATTGGGACGGTTTGAGATTTTGAAATCATATCTGGATATATGTTGCAATAACAACCTTCCTTACAAATAAATAACTGATAAGTTTAACTGATTTTTTGAATTCCATACAGTTTTTTAATGAAAAATATAGGGATAACCGTTAGGTACACTGAGTAGAATCTCCGGTATTACTATTTCCAAGTGAGCTTTGGAGCAAACACTTTCTTATTATAAGGTAATTGGCGAAATCCAGCAAGAATACTTGTTTTTATTTGATTCCAGAAACTTATATAACAGTGTTAGCCCTATAATTACATATGTAATCAAGTGCTCTATGATCTATTATCTTAATCTAAATATTAATTGTTTGAGATGCAAATTAATAAATAAGAAGAACACGCAAGCCTTTGCTGAAAACGTGACACAAATAAGTATCTTGAGAAACGCTACTTAACGCTTAACATCACACCATAACAACATCTCCATATCGTGATAGCGACACGCACTTAAATTAAAATTTTATTGTGATCTTCATTTAACGAGAGAGCGGATCTCTATTACATACATACACATATTTGCACTCTTCAAAGCTTCACATTACAAACCAAGCGCCCTTTAATTGATTCAATCGAGATCTGATGGAGCAGAACCGCGTCGTCTATTTATTTAGACCGGACCTGTTGCTCGTTTGTGGATGCTATTGATTTTGCTGTTGACTTTGGGGATGACGGCGCTTTCTGAGCGCTTGTCTCCAACTAAGCGTGCACGTGTTGTTTATAGTTGTTGTTGTTTTCACACTTTCTTGTTTTAACCGGTTCACATCAGTATATCTGCCGGCATCCGGACGTTAACCAGTTAAATTTGCTTAAATCTCACTGAGCAGTTATTGATTATTTCTGCGCAGAAGTGAGTCTCAGTGTTTCAACATGCTGAAACATTTACAATTACTACTTGAGACTGGGCTTGTTTGTTGGGCTCGCTTGGTTCGTGTAAGCTTACATATGTAAATAAATTGTAAGAAATATTGAATAAGAAATGTGCTCACTCATTTAGTTTTATTGCAGCGGGTGTTGACACTGCAATAGAGAACGTCACAAAATTATTTTTTATGCTAATAAGATTGAGTAAGGTTGAACAGAACTTACTATAGACTGGGAGATTATATAGACTTAATGACGATTCATATAGTAACTGCAGTCCGCTTTCGATAAAGTCACTAAAGAACCCTATTTAAACCAAATGCCAAGAACCAATTTCAGAACCAGAAATAGTTCAGGAAATTTAATAAATTTCGGGATCGCCAAAATATTATATGAATTCGAAAATCACAAATCCATATTCGGGATCCCGAAAATATTATTTGCATCCTGAAATTCCGAAATATTGAATATAATCCAAATTTATGAATTCATTAAGAATATAATCCTTGAATGACAAATTTATTCTTTGTTATTCTAAAACAACTGTGATTTGTCAACTTGTTTAAGGATGTTAATCGCCAATTTAGTCAAACATATGTATATCAAAGGTGTTATTGGGGTTGGTGGTATGTGATTTGCGTCGAACCGTATAGCCGGTTAAAGCCGAAACGATGATAGCGCGCCACTCCTCTGTTTCCCTCGCAGTTCGGCGCCAGTTGGAGATCCCAAGTGTAACCAGGTCCCTCTCCACCTGATCCCTCCAACGTAGTAGAGGCCTTCCCTTTCCTCGGCTTTCTCCGGCGGGTACTGCATCGAACACTTACAGAGCTGAAGTGTTTTCGTCCATTCGGACAACATAACCTAGACAGCGTAGCCGCTGACTTTTTATTCGCTGAACTTTGTCAGTGTCGTCGTATAGCTCGTACAGCTTATCGTGCCATCGTCTGCGGTATTCGCCGTTGCCAATGTTCTGAGGACCATAAATCTTGCGCAAAATTTTCCTCTCTAAAACTCCTAGTGTCGTCTCATCTGATATTGACATCGTCCAAGCTTCTGCACCATAAAGCAGGACGGGAATGATAAGCGACTTGTAGAGTTTGATTTTGGTTCGTCGAGAGAGGACTTTACTTTTCAATTGCCTACTCAGTCCAAAGTAGCACCTGTTGGCAAGAGTGATTTTGCGTTGGATTTCAAGGCTGACATTGTTGGTGTTGTTAATGCTGGTTCCCAGATAAACGAAATTATCTACAACTTCAAAGTTATGACTGTCAACAGTGACGTGGGAGCCAAGACGCGAGTGCGCTGACTCTTTGTTTGATGACAGGAGATATTTCGTCTTGTCCTCATTCACCACCAGACCCATACGCTTCGCTTCTTTATCCATGCGGGAAAAAGCAGAACAAACGGCGCGGTTGTTGCTTCCGATGATATCAATATCATCGGCGTACGCCTGCAGCTGTACACTCTTATAGAAGATTGTACCTTCTTTATTTAGGTCTGCAGCTCGTATAATTTTTTCCAGCATCAAGTTAAAGAAGTCACACGATAGTGAGTCACCTTGTCTGAAACCTCGTTTGGTATCGAACAGCTCGGAGAAGTCCTTCCCAATCATGACGGAGCTTTTGGTGTTGCTCAACGTCAACTTTCACAGCCGTGTTAGATTTGCGGGGATACCAAATTCAGACATCGCGGCGTTATTCAGTAGGTCGGAGAAGTGTTCCCTCCATAATCCCAGTATGCCCTGGACATCGGTTACAAGATTACCACCTTGGTCTCTACATGAGGATGCTCCGGTTTTGAAACCTTCTTTAAGTCACTTAATTTTTTCATACAATTTTCGAGCATTGCCTCCGTCTGCCAGCTTCTCAAGCTCTTCATACTCACGCATTTCGGCCTCTTTCTTTTTTTATGTGCAAATGCGTTTCGCTTCCCTCTTCAGCTGTCTTTATCTTTCCAATCCCGCTCGTGTTGCGGTCGTTTGCAACGTTGCGAGGTGGGCAATCTGTTTTCTCTCCGCTGCGAGATGACAATCGTCATCGTACCAGCTTATTACCATATTATTATTATTAATGAACCTTTAATAAATACCGATAGGACTCGGAATCTCGAAAATATAATATATTAGCAGTAATGTTTTGATCACAAATTTCGTCAATCTTCAAACTATAATCTCAATATCATGATTATAAGTAAAATGTTAGTAAGTACCGAAAATTTTCGGGATACCGAAAATATTTTATAGGAATCCCGAAATGTTCCCGCAATGATCCGAAATCGAATGAATTACTTTATATACACTTTCTTCATTGCCAATGGAAATGTTCCTATTGAACTTGACTTTTTTAACGCCAAATACAAACAACGCTTAATAAAGAAATGCCAATGCGTAGTGTAAGTTTCCGCCATGCCACAGCGATGTGTCTTAATAAATACATAAATGGCATAGTGTCAACATTACAACAACATTGTGCCACAAATAAATTATTACTTAATTACGCGCTTATATGATAGCAAAAACACATGTGGCCCACACTGCCACCAGCAATTCAATGATATTTTATTGATTTTATACAAAATTTTTTAATTGCAGGTTGTTAACTAATTGTAAACTCAACACAGACTTGCAACGGAGATGTAAATAATTCGCCCCCGTCAATAAGTGAGATTAATTGAAAGCGAATAGTTTCCAAAATAAACGAAATACATACAAACAAATATATCTATATATACTACGAGTATTAGAAAATTATATACGTACTACGCACGAACAAGTTCCTGTTATTTAAAAAATATATATACAAATCAAAAAATCCCAAAATGTCCCCACTAATGGCCACTTTGCTGAAGCTCTTGTTCCTTTGCGCCCTGGCGCATAGCAGCGATTCGCTGGCGGTGCCCGATAACAACGCGCAAAGGTATCAACAACCACCAGCGATCAGCGCCACAGCTGCGAAACCATCTCCACCGTATTTACTCGTGCGCGGCGATTCCACATTTGCCTCGTCAGATGACGCGCTCTCTGTTTTGGATGCCACAGACTCACAGGCGGAGAAACGCAACTTTGATGTGGCGGCGCAATTGCTAATGACCATGTACAATGAGGAAATGAGAGCGGCTGAGAGCTTTGAGGAAATGGAGCAATGCAACAATCCCTCCCACAAAGCCGTTTTCTCCGGCTACGATTATGCGATATTGCTCTCTATGTTGATTATATCGCTGGGGATTGGCGTTTTTTATGGCTTCTTCCACAAATCGGGCAGTTCATCGGAAGACTTTCTACTCGGTTCGGGTATGTCTATATTTCCGGTTACACTAAGCTTGACGACGAGTTTTATCACGGCCATTGAGTTGTTGGGCAACCCATCGGAGATGTATTTGCAGGGCACGCAATTCGTGTTGATTGGTGAGTAGAGAAGGAAGCCTCGATAAGACCCAAGAAATAGCTGTAATTTTCTGTTTCACCCTTATAGTTATTCCAATGATTATGGTCATACCGGTTGCTGTGAAGATATTCTATCCCATCTATTTCAAAATGGAACTGACAAGTTGTTATGAGTATCTTGGCATACGCTTTGGAAAGGAGATACGTATTTTGGGCGCTGTTCTATATGTTATACAGGTAAGGGTCCCGGGTAGTTGATCTAATTTGAGTCTAAAAGATCTCCTTGAACATGGCTCTAAGTCCTCAAAGGTGTTTATTCTCAAGTAGGTTGCGTTTTAGATCCCATTTAAGACTTCAAAATCGACGAAAGAAGCCGTAAGGATAGAACATAAGATCGTTGGTCTAACCACTTTTTCTACATCTTAGATAGGAATACTATATAGTAAGAAAGAACTCTAATTTTATACTAGAAAATAGTTTTAATCAAACCTTAGTTTACTGACCAACTGACAAGTGACCATTATAGTTTTTTTCGAGAGATCGGCCTATCAATGAGCAATTTCAGTCCGATTTTATTTACTATTTCAGAAACTGAAATGAACCTTTGTTGGTCACAATTAATTTTGAAACATTTCTCTGGAGATCGGCCTTATAGCATGAAGTATAAGTTCTGAACCTATTTTATATACTATCATATTCTATCAATGGGGTAAATGGAGTATTAAGAAACTACTAATTTAAGAGATATCAGTATATTTCTTTTAACTATGTAAATTTGCTGGAAGATATGTTCTGATTCCACAACTGAAAGAAATACTACAGACTTGTACAGTTTATAAATGTTTTCGGTTTCGTTTTAAATTTTTCTTCTGATATTACCGAATTTAGGCCCATTTGGTAACATACTCATTTCTTTGTATTCTCCACAGATGTGTTTCTACACCGCCGTAGCAGTGCTGGCACCGGCGATCGCACTTTCTAAAGCCACAGGCTTAAATACAAAAGTTGCTGTGATTCTTATTTATTTAGTCTGTGTCTTCTACTCATCTCAGGGTGGCATGAAGGCGGTGGTAATTGCCGATACCTTTCAGGTGAGCTCACTATAACCTTTTTCCGTCAATTACCTGTATTAAAAATGGATCTTTTATATTTCAAATTGCAGGCTGTCGTTTTGGCCGTCTCCTTGGTGCTAGTCATTGCTTTGGGTAGTTATTATAGCGGTAATGCTATTGAGATTTTCAACACGGCAGCTGATCGACATCGTTTAGAGTTCTTCAAGTAAGTTACACACGATCTACTAACTAGAAGTATACATTTTAATCGTCTTATTTCAACCGTTTAGCTTTGATTTTGATCCCACAACGCGGCACACAGTTTGGTCCGTTGTGATCGGTGGCTTCTTCTATTGGACCTCGCTATTCTGCACCAATCAGGCATCGGTACAGAAGTGCATGTCATTGAAATCGCTAAAGTTGGCGAAAGTGGCTTTGGGTTTTGCCATACTCGGACTTGTTATAGTATTCCTCATGAACTTCTACACCGGTCTGATGATCTTCAATCATTACGCTGATTGTGATCCACTAACAGCGGGACGCATCACCGCTTCTGATCAACTATTGCCCTTCTACATCATTAGCACTTATGAACATATCTACACGATTGCTGGCATTTTTGTAGCGGGTATCTTCGCGGCCAGCTTGGGCACCGTGGCGTCTGCGTTGAATTCGCTCTCCGCAGTGACGTGTGAGGATCTACTTGTGAATGGCATGAATATCAAGATTACACCGGATAAGGGTGCGCTGTACGCCAAATGGATGTCTTTGGGTTACGGCATATTATCTTTCGGTTTGGTTTTCATCGTAGAGAAGTTGGGTGGCGTGCTGCAAGCGACTCTCACATTGAATGGTCTCATTGGTGGAGTCACTTTGGGTCTCTTCGTGCTGGGTATTGCTTTTAAGAGCGCCAATACAAGAGGCGCTTTCTATGGTGGTTTGCTGTCGTTGGCTATAGTCATTTTCATTGGTGTGATGGCGCAAATTGTTAATGTGGATCCGGTAGAGTTACCCTTGTCAGTGGAACATTGCGATTGCAAAGTGAATGCCTCCTCTTTGATTTTGCCGGAAACTGTGGAGACAGTGACGCTAACTGGATTTAGGTAATACATTTTGTAATGCAATGTAATTACTTTGATTTAATGTAATCTATTTTCGAAACACTAGTTCCTGGCCAATCTTCAAGCTCAGCTACATGTGGTACTCGATGATCGGTACTTTGCTCACAATAATCTTGGGTTTGCTCATTTCGCTCATCGTTGCTGCTGTGCAACGGCATAATGTGCTCAATATAAACTCGACGTGCGAGGAGCAAGTGCGTAGCAAACCTGAGACGCCACCACAATTCAGCACCGAGATCAAAGTGACCGCAAAAACGGAGCCGGAAGCTGCTGAGAAATCAGGACATATTAATCTGGCTATACGTTTGGACGATGAGTGAAACGTGTAAACGAAATACCTGATGTTTCGGGTAGCATAACCTAGAGGCTTATAAAAATTGAGAACACAACAATTTGACAAACGATTTGTATAGGGAACGTTGCAACAACGTTGCTTTATGTACAAATTATTTTCAACAGACTTACCACATTGCAACTGAGTACTTGTTATTAATTATTAATAAACTATATTTTTTCGATTTTTAAATGATTACAATGCAAAATGTAACAATTAAATACAACCAGTCATTAATTTAGTCCAATAAGTGTATATAAATATATTTAAATACTATATGATTACATTAAAGTAATCATCAGATTATAGAGAATTAGTTCTTAGAACATAGTATTAGTATGAAGACGAGACGAATTAATGAATTAAGTCACAAGTGATAAAATGTAATTAAACAATGCACAAAACAAAGAATTGGTTAAAGTACAAATAAAAAAAAACAACAAAATTATATGTAATCATTACTTTTAATATTATTTTTAAAGACTTCAATACACATTGTTATTGTTTTCTATTTATAGTCGCAAATAACTGTAACAATGCTAATATTGTGTCACACATAACTGAAAATATATATATGTATTTGCATTTGCGAATGCCATCACTGATCCTGTTAACTATTTGTTTACACTCTGCGCAAATATCTACAATTACTTGGAATGACATTAATTACAATCTCTGATAAGAAATTCTATGTGCGAATTGCTTTTGTTTTACAAAACATATATATTCATATTGATATAGCATGCATACTATATACCGACATATAAATATACAAATGTACAAAATAATAGTTGTAATGGAAAAATTAATAAATTATTATTTAAAATAGCAAATAATATTTTGACTTGTTGCACTCATTCATTGAGCTTTTGTTATGGAACATGCGAGTAGTATTTTTAGATCTGTTCTCGTGCGTGCTGCTTTCCGACATTACTAATATTAAATTGTTGTTAGATTTCAGAAAAAAAGTAAAGCACATAAAATGTATGTACCCGTCTTTATATAGTATTTTCTACAATAGGCGAAGCAGCTACTCATAAATGATTTGCTAAATTCGTATAGACCCTAATTGATCGAAAACAAAGAACCCATAAGTTCGAAGGTGATAGTTGCCACCCTAAACATATTAAAGGAACATGTTTGATCAAACCACCAACGAATTGATGATTCTGTGCAGTGGTTAGTTTCTGTGGTGTTTCAATAATTTCAATCCTTCCTCCAAACGACCGTCATTTAGGTGGACTGTTCGTAACGAGCCGCATCCAAAAGTATAGAAAATCGAAATCGCGTATAAGCGCTCTAATTGAAGAGCTGTGTCACAAATAAATAAACACGAAGGTCTTTCCGGTACTACAGAAATGGTATCAGAAAATTTGAAAATTGCCCCAATCGGTATATTGCTTTTAAGAGAACCGTATTCAATAATAAATCCAAGAAGATGTTTTTTATCGATGAACTATTAACAATAAGAAATCGTTGAGTTTCGAAGGGAGTAAAATTGTCGAATATGTCAAATACAAGCATGATAAAATCAAAACTCACTAAACGTTATTAACTTACAAATGTGTTTATCTCACAAACTACATTATATAAACCAAACTTAGCTTTGTCAACCGATTATACACCAGGAAAAGGCCGCCCTCCCCCTACATAATACATATGGAACTTCTATAAGTCAAAGATCTCCATAACTCGAACTCTTAAATTGGCAATAGGAGTAATATTTCATAAAAAATTCTTTCCATAAATCGAACTATTCGACCAGGGCATAAATAAAATTTAAAATCTTTTTAACGAGGCAGAATTTTTAAAGAGACCCTCTGTGTCTGATGGATATGATATTACACTTAAGGATTACATAAATCATGTAACAACGGCATGGGATACAGACATCAACAGCCAAACAATAGCAAACTGTAACAAACGAAGTTAAACAAAACATGTTTTAACGTATTTAAATAAAAATTTTTGCGAAGTAAATAAATAAAACTGTGTATAAAACTATATTTTACAGCTTTTTGAAAAATTTATGTTTTAATGAAAATTTCTATAACTCGAAGTCTCTTTAACTCTAATTTTTTTGTGGATTATGGTGATTCGAGTTAGAGAAGTTCCACTGTATTACGTTTAAAACTATTAAAAGTGCGTTAAATTACTAATGAGAAACGAATGAAACAGAAGAAATGGCAAAAAAGAGCTGCACTCCGATTACAATAAAACATTAAAAATGGGCGTGGCGTCGCCACAGGTACTACTCGATCGATTTCAACGATTTTTAGACGAAATCGGTTAAAAATCACGCTTAATTCCCATATAACACAATTTATTTAGAATTTTATTAACAATCTGATTCATTCATTTAAAAATAAAAATATGCATGAAGAACCATAGAAGATACCAGAACAAAACTTTATACAAATCCTGGATTTGAAGTGCATTTAAAAATTGTTGAAATGAAACTATAACTTTTCAAGGCCCCAGATATCGCACTTGAAGGCATCAGTGCCAATGGGTAATTTTTTACTGAAAATACCGGTAAATCTCTGAGATTTATCTAGTAATGTGTCTCTGTTCAACAATGGGCGGAATCTAGTCATAACATCGC
This sequence comes from Zeugodacus cucurbitae, assembly GCF_028554725.1. Lineage (NCBI taxonomy): Eukaryota > Metazoa > Arthropoda > Insecta > Diptera > Tephritidae > Zeugodacus > Zeugodacus cucurbitae. The sequence continues at coordinate 50,054,607 of NC_071669.1, forward strand.
CTGAGATTCCATATAGCTAATATTAGAGTCCTGTATATATCAGTTAGTATGGATGTGCGTTACCTTAATAAAATTATTTAAATAAATTACGAGAGTATAAAATGTTCTTAGTCCTTCTTTTCTTGTTTAAATTGGTTTTGGGAATTCGATATCATCAGCATTTATTATTATTTTTGCAATAGGTTATCGGGTTTTTAATAACTGATACTTAATACTTTGATATTCGTAATTTGCACTTCAATTTATTGCAAATTAAAAATTAATTGAAAACTATTTCACGCAATCAACCAGGTATTTAGTTTTGGAATAGGTTGTATAGTTCCACACTTTACTACTGGGTTATGGCAATATTAGCACTACTTTTACATCATTAGGTAACATACTTTTAGGCACAACTATTAGATGGATATATTTCATTTAAAAAGGCAGCTCTCACTACTGTTGACAGATTGTTAATCCATTATTATATAATTACCCTCTTCCATCTTTCATAAACGCTTGACAGATGTTCTTCCTCTATATCTCTTTATCATACCATCGAACCATTGACAAATTTTATGACAAGGTTGTCGATGGTAGATATACACTTAGAGTGATTTTAAGCTTCTCCAAGGCATAAAGCCTTTCCCTTCCAAATACTTACAGCTTCTACATATGCCATTTATATTTTATTACCATTTCAATTTTTGTTCCTTATTTATTTTTACGTTTATTTGCAATTTTAATTCACACTGGATAATACAAATCAACATATTTATTTTTTAAATAATTACATATTTTAAATAAGTTCCATAATATTACAATTACACATACAATATCTTACATTTTTCGAAAACTTATATTTTTAAATATAAATCATATGAATATTTACACGCAAATTTATAAATAATTACTTAAATTTATCACCAAGTTCGCCGTTTAATGCGGTCACGTTACACTGATCTCTTCGTCACTGTCCGAATTGGAGTCGTCGTAATCGTCGTAGTACATTTTCATGAATTCGGGATTTTGGAACGGCGGCATCGTGTGCGGATGGACGTGGGAATGCGACGACGTCGTAATGGGCGAACCCGGCAAATGCACACCGTTGCTGGTGCTTGTGAGCTGGTGGTGTTGGTGCGCAGACTGCATATGCGGACTCAGCGCCTCACTCATGAAGAGGCCGCCGGGATGTGCGGCAGAGTGCAGTTGCAGGGCATGCTGCTCATTGCCGCCGGCGACAGCCACAGCGCCTGCCAGATTCAGCATGTTGATGCGCCGTTGCTTCGCCTCGTTGATGGTCGATTCCAATTTGAATTTGAGATCTGCGGCGGCCAAATGTTTCTGCATTTCGGCATTGATTTTCGCCTGAAACTCGGCGCTCGATAAAGGTGGCATGCCAACACTGCTGCCACCAACAACACCACTATTGCCGCAAGCACCAAGTACCATACCGGTACCGGTGTGTGGTGGTGATGATGCCGCCGATGAGGAGGCGTTCGATGATTGATCATTCAGATTGGCATTCAATTTGGCGGCAACGGTCAGCAAGGGTGGCGGTGAACTCATTTGCATACTCGGCGCCGAACTGAAGGCGACCGCGGCAGCAGCGGCGGCAACCGCTATGCTGTTGGGTATGTGATGCATCAGCGGTGGCGAGTGTAGCGAAGCAGCGGTAGTGGTTGGTGTGCCGCTTGGCGATTGCATGGATTTGGGTGTGGTTGCGCCGTTGTGTGTTGGTGTGTCCGCATTGGCGCGTTCCTCTTTCGGCTGTGGCGAGAGGCTGTTCGTAGGCGGTGATGGAGGCGTCGGTGATAGCGGTGAGATTGGACGATCACATTTCGCATCGGACAAGTCGGGATTTGGGTTGTTCTTGTTGGGCAATGTCTGATCACGTGAACCACCGCTCGCAAGTAGTTCGCGCTCTTTGGAGTTGCGCCATTTCATGCGACGATTTTGAAACCAAATTTTTACCTAAAAAAGATGAAGAACAAATGTTGGATTAGAAAGTTGTTGATTGATTAGTTGAACATGGTTATGAAAGAGATCAGTTTTTTTGCAGAGAAAATTAATTAGTGTTGTCAGACAATCAAAATGTATGACACGTTTGCTCAAAAAGGAACTAAAACTGTCCAAAGCAGGCTGGAACTTTAACAAAATCAAATCGTTACGGCATGTGTGGGTTGGAGATTTTACACATTGTAGCAATGAAAATTTAGGAAAACTTACACTGGAAAAAATCAGTAAGTAGTTTCTGAAATTTTAATCATTTAGATAATAAAATGTTGAAATGATAATTTGGTTCGATATTTAGTTCGATAAATACAAATATAGAACCTGTGCTCATATAGCATAAATCTCCATAAGGAGAATTGAAATAAGTTACAAACTAAACCATTCCAATTCGTAGAGTTTTGAAGTCCAATCTCTGATTCTTTAAGTCTTCAAAAAGGAGATCCAGGTTTTGTTTTTCTGGAATAGGGAAATGATTCGAAGATTCTTTGCATTCCCACTGACTCCTTCTTCAGACTATTGACTAACACTTTTAGCAGAATGTCTTTCACAACATCATCAACGAGCATTAGGATAGACACTCAGTTCGTCGAGCGAAAATGTTTACTTTGATCCAATTTTTTCATAGGCGAAAGTAGTAAAGATTCCAAGATTTAGATTTAAAGCGATGTTTGAGTTAATCTTGAGAGAAGCACTACTCCATTCTAGTAAAGCATGTGTCTTGTAATGCTTTATTTATGTTCCTATGGTATATCTGGATAAAATAAAGTGACGGATAAAAGATCCACTGAAGACTAAAGTTGGCAATAACTCTTCAGGAAGCGGCAGGGCGGAAAGTTGACGTACATATTGGAGCATTCGTTAAGGAATTAGGCGCTGGATTTAGGACCCGGATTGGAAAAAATGTGACTACTAGGAATGAATGAGAAAAAATCTTGATATCAATCCTTTTTAGAGGGTTTAAACTTTTTATAATCCGACCTATATATACACATAAACCTAGATAATATTCTAGAATTACTCATCCAGTTTTTTTCAGTGCATTCACAGCTCATGTTCAAGTTTTTGAGTGGCCGTCAAATTTGTAAACTTTTCATTGCCGTCGGACACATCAGCGTTCATCCATTTGGCCTGGTCAGCAAAAGAGTTAGGCTGAAGTTAAGTTTTGACATGTAACGTTGCACAAGAGCCGCCAGCAGCAAAGTGCTTCGAAAGTTTTCCGTTAACATTGCTCCGCAACAGCTCCACATTTGTTGGGCCGAGCTTTTATGGCCGAGCCTGCCACACGCAGACATAAATAAAATTCGTATAAAAAATGCAAATAGAGAGAATTTTATTTCCAGCCAACAAGAATTTATAGAGACATTAAGCTACAGCATAGGTTAGAGTTGGTTGGCTCAACCATAACACAACAACAACAATAGCAACAGCAATATAAGTTTAAAACAGTAATTGATGCATATTTAGAGAGAGAGAGAGAGTGGGTGAGCAGCGGCGGATGGTGGCTGGCTGCTGGTTCAAGTGTTGCACGCGGCGTCAACAGCCGCCCGGCAAAACTTTTCGGTAAACTTGCTTCGGCCGAAGTGTTGCTGCCTACCCCGGCTCTAGAGGGCGTTAAATTGTGTACTTAATGCATGAGTTTCGAGTGTCATATGTTGTTGTGCCTAATCCAGTGTTGCTGCTGTTGTTGTTGTTATATACTTCTGCTCTTGTTGTTCTATTGTAGTACTTAGTATACAATCTTAATCGCCTGCATGTGACAAGCGACGAGAGAAAAGGCGGTAACCGTGCTGCCAGTGAACTGTTTTTGAATTATTACCAACGGTAAACAGCCCCAGCCGGCACTCGACTGCGCATACTTGTGGTGTCGCTGTGTGTGCGAGCGCGTGTTGTATGGTCTTGATACTTTTGGGAAGATTGAGTGACGAGGCGAAGTTTGGCGGACACCGGAAAAGTCTAAAGTGCCATACTAATACATAAGTTTATTTAGTTTGCTCGGCATGCGTTTTATTTAATCGATGTTGGAAGAATTCGTAGATTTTTTTGTGGAATTTAAATGTTTGAGTATCACTAAGACCCAGAAATGTACTAGAAAACCTTCTTTACTTGATGGAGGGTTAAGCTTACTCTGTATACTCTTCTTTCAATGGGACATCGATTCATCGATTCACTTCGCAATTTCGTACAAAATATGACCGACATAGTGATTAGAAACTATCAACTGTGAAGATATTTATTGAAAAATTTAGAGATACTGGATCAATTAGTGATCTTAGGGACTCTAAACGTTAACAGTAAATATCGCAGACCAAAGGTGAGGAAGGAATAGTTTGTGTTTGAAGTAAGCGGAATTCGACAACAGATACTTCTTCACCTCTTCAAACTAAATATAAAATATTAGATAGTTGTTTAACAAACGGACCAGTTAGAGAGAGGTCAAGAACGATGTTATTCTTAAAGGGATAACTGTAATACGATACATAAATGTATAAATGAATTGATTTGATCTAAGAGAAAGTCATGAAAAAGTTTGAAAACTAGTTGAAGCACGATAAATATATTTTGAAGCCATCAAAAGATAGTTTGTTGGGTTATATAATTTATATTATTTTTAGTATTGAAAGTAGTAAGTATTACGAAAAATGTATCACATACGACAATATTAAGCGAAAACAGTCGTGGTCGAAGGCCGGTGAATCGTCCCAAACAGTTGCCAAGCCGGGATTGACGGCCAGGAAGGTTGTGTTTTTGGTGGGATTGGAAGGGTATCATCCACTATGAGCTGCTCCCATATGGCCAGACGCTTAATTCTACCATCTACTGCGAACAGGCCGGATCGCTTGAAGCAGGCGATCGACCAGAAGCGTCCAGAATTGTTGTTGTTGTGTTCGACCAGGACAACGCCAGACCACACACTTCGTTGATGACTCGTCGGAAGTTACGGGAACTCGGATGGGAGGTTGTATCGCATCCACCATATAGCCCGGACATAGCGCCAAGTTCCTGTCCATGGCGAACGCCCTTGGCGGTGTAAAGTTGAACTCCAAAGGGGCTTGTGAAAAGTGGCTGTCCCAGTTCTTCACAAATAATGAGGGGGGCTTCTACGAAGGTGGTATTATAAAGTTGTCGTCTAGATGGAAACAGATTATCGAACGAAACGGCGTATATCTAAACTAAATCCGATCACTGTAACACTTTTTTAAGCATTGAATAAAGTGCAAAAAAAGCGGAAGGAAGATATTTGCCAACCTAATATCTAAATTTTTATACTCTCGCAACAAAAGTTGCTAAAGAGAGTATTATAATTTTGTTCACATAACGGTTGTTTGTAATACCCAAAACTAAACGAGTTAGATATAGGGTTATATATACCAAAGTAATCAGGGTGAAGAGTGGAGTTCAAATCCGAATGTCTGTCCGTCCGTCTGTGCAAGCTGCACCATAGGAAGGTTGCTTTCGAAAATGAGCAAAATCGGACCAATGCCACGCCCACAAAATGGCGAAAACGGAAAATACATAAAGTGCCATAACTAAGCCATAAATAAAGCTATGGAAATAAAATTTGGTATGAAGGATCGCACTATGAAGGCGCATATTTGGATGTAATTTTTTTGGGGAGGTGGGCATGACCCATGAAACTTGGTTTGTAATAGTTTCCTTTTCCTTTGTAATCGTTTCACAACCGCGCCTACTTCCTATATACAAGAACTTTGAAGACTATCTGAATCGCTTACTTTACAATATATAAAGTAAGCATTAGTGAAGATATCGGTGCAGAACTTTGCACAAATACTATGTTTATAGTGTGGCAGCCCCATTCTAAAAATCGCCGATCGGACCATAGATTTTTAATGCCCCATATATCGAACACCTCGGTGCTTCTAACCTAATATTATGGTTTCCAACTTTCAATGGACTTTATACAATATATATATCGACGAATATGTGAGTCAAATTGTGTATTACATAATATAAATAAAGTCAAATAAATAAATTGCGAGAGTATAAAATGTTCGGTTACACCCGAACTTAGCCCTTCCTTACTTGTTTATACTCCAAATGTAACTTTCATTATTGGCTTTCTTCAATACAAATATGTATTTATTAAAGAATTTTGCAGCTTTAATTTTATGTGTTAAAATGTATTAAAACCTGAAACACAATTAAGTAAATTATTCTCCCATTTTCAATTATTCCTGCCTTGAAGCATAAAGTTGTGTTTTCTAAATCACCTTAAGGCACAAATTTCCATTTCAATACCTGCTTGTAATAAAAATAATTAAATGCCAACTAATGCTATAATGAAGACTAAAATAACTGAAAACTCATTAAAAAATTAAAATCATGCTTTCACAAGCAAAGCTGGAAGCTATAAAAGCTGTGCAGATATACTTATATACATATATGAAAATAAGTTTGTATGTGTGTCCGTAGCAAAGAAAACATTACAAAATAACTATTCATGAAAAGTTGCTAAGGATAAACTGCTCCCAACTGGCCACAGCAACAAAAACAAAATATTATTATATAATATATATGTATATTTACTGTTTGTATGTATGTATGAGTGTTAGTGCACAACAAAAACAATAAAGCATACAATGCATATGCTTGCTTGGCGCTTAAATTGTATGCTTTATAATTAATTCCCATCAAAAACAGACTTTCACAGCATCAAAGTTGTGAACCGAGTTGTGTGTGAGCGAGCAGCGGGTGACTCGACTCGGCTCTTAGTGGCAGTGGTGGGTGCGGGGGCAGCATCCAAGCGAGCAAGCCCATAATCATTAATCTTATCGCCGCCTTGGCTTATTATTTCAATTTGCTAAGCAATCGGCCGCTTGCCGACCAGGCACAGGATGTGAGTGAGTGTGTTAGAGTGTGTTGGTGAGTGAGAGTGTCAGGGACATTGGTGCGTGTGTGTGGGTGTTGCTGTTGTTGTAGCTGTGCGTGTGACTTGCGGTTCTTGCCGCTTTGCTTTACTGCTGCGGCCAAATGCGGAAAGAAACTCAATGACCGGAAGCATGCAAACAAAACTTCTGAGGCTGAAGGCTGTGAGCGGCGCGTGGCACGTGCACCAATTCCTGCGGCGTTTTTAGACGCGAAGGTACCGTTATGCTTGTGCTTTAGTTATGAGACTAGCGCTGCTGCTGCTGCTGCTGCGGTTAATAGACGCATTTAAATAGAGTTCAACAAATCTGTTTGCTTATTGAATTTTATTGCTGTTGTTGTGCTTAGTATAAAGGCAACAAAAACTGCAATCACATTGATTTTCATGGAGCAAAGCTTTGTTTGTTTGCGTTTGGTTACCGTTGTGTGCGGGGTATGGGGAGTATGCTTTGAGTGTGTTTGGTTATTTATTTATTTAACTGTTTAAACGATTATGTGAAAATCCAATTACACGCCTTGTTGATCAATGCTTGATCAGGTTTATTAATTCATTTCATTGTTGAGGACGAGTGCGAGTATTGAGTGTGTGTGCCGATTATGAGAGTGTGTTTAATATTTATGATTGTGTGTTAACAATTATTGTTGAATTTCAGAGCTTTCATTTGCGACTGCTGAAAAGCTTGTCAATAAATTTTTGAAATACAAAAAAAAAAAAAAATAAAAAAATATGTTTTGAGTTACTAAAAAGCTTTTAATTAAAGATTAAATTTAAAAATATATAATTTTCTTAACGCACTGATTCTCAAAATTATTATTTTTTACCTATATATCCACATATTAATAAAAATGCTCAGCATCTTCTCCTGTGCCTTTGAAGCTGCCAAAGCATCTGTTTCTGAAATGTCTTAAAAAAGGGGGAAACACTTTTTGCTAACGGCATCAAAACGCTAATACAGCGTTTAATTCGATTCTCAAAGCATTTCACCATAGCACTGGCGGCAGTCGCCAAATTAAATCGAAACCTAAAACGGAAATGTAGTACATCTTAAGGCGAAATTGCCAGTTTATTTGCATATCACAAGCGATGAAAAAGCAAAAATAATATACATTATGTATATAATAATAATAATAAGGTAAGAAGCTATTGAAATGGCATGAGACCACATGCAGGCAATGGATTAAAACGTTTTATGTGAGCGGAAATCGGTTTCGCGTTCAAAGCCAAATTCGCATATTATCGGTTTCATGTGAATATGAATTGAAATCGGATAATGCTTGCAATTAGGGTGATTCGGTTTATTTTTGATTTATAGAATATTATAATTTAACCTACTATTATAACTTTCTTAAAGTTCATATTTTTTTACAATGGTTAAAATGCACACATATTTTTCATCAATATTGTATATATTGAATTCTTGCATCATCCTTCAATGTAAAAAATATTCTATGACTAAAGCAACTAAAGGTAATTCTGCCGATGGTAGTAAATCACTGAGTTACTATATATGAATATACTTTTGAGCCCTACATTACACTCAAAATGAAAATTTCGATCTGAGATAGATATACCTGATCAGTCCTTATGGTGCAGAAGCGTGGACGATGCAACCAACGATACCCGATGAAACGGCACTAGTAAAAAGATTCTGCGAAAGATGCATGGTCCCTTGATTTATGGAAAGATAAACTCTAGGAGTTATACGATGACATGGTTCAGCGAATAAAAGGACAGCGACCACATTTATATAACAGATTTCGTATCTAATACAGACTCACTCCGTCACCACTAAAATCAGATCTAAGTAACTTGAATGAACCATGATATACAATATATATGATCAAGATCTGTCAATACATCTACATTCCACCGATTTGGGAATATTATTTGCCTCTACTACGATATAAGCGTACGAGCTCACTCAAGACTTTGGAAATTATCAAAAGGGGTCGATAAGAGATTGGAGGTATATACTATGGAATTTATTTCATAAATGTTTCGGATGTTTTTCATATTTTTTAAAGCTTTCATTTAAATAATGCTCTGAACCATAGTCTATCTAATGTGCTTTCTTTGCTTATTTCATTGAAATTTTTGTGTTTCCTTGACCAAGTTAACTGATTTAGATATTTCTTCATCACGCATTGACCATAGAGAGATGGTTCTACATTTTTGTTACAATTACGAAGCTAATTAAACTAACCTTATTGTAAATACTTGTGCTGTTTTCACTTTTCAGAAATTGTTGTAAGGTAGTAATTGTTATAGTGTTAACTTAAAGGATCAAACCTAGTTAGATTATCTATAGAAGAATTATCGATTGAATATTGAATTTTACTTGAAATTATATACATACCTATATATATACCTAATATGCACAATTTCTTTTCACACTTATCATTTCTTAATGAAGTGAAGTACCATTTATCAAATTATAGAGAAAAAATTACGTTTATGAAACTGAATATCCAAAGGTAAAATCTAAAACTACTCTTTAAGGTCTTCCTCTTTGGTATATTGTATAAAACAGGCAACACAAGTGCCACCTTAATCTAAAAACCTGGAAAAAAACAATCTGACATGCTTCGTCGCACATGTGCAGCAATTTGAATACCCCCAACCATACAATTTTCCATATTCTCAACTCCTATATAGCACATTACCCCCCTGAAGGCATGCGCTTATGAGATTTTTTTTGCTTTCCATTTTATGGGCATGTGAGCACACTTTTCAGCTTCTCCAACGCGAATGACATGTCCAAAACAAATTCGTCTGTTTTTGATTTGCTAAAAATACAATATTGAGAATACACCAACAACAACAACAACTACAATGCTACAAGAAATAGACAACAACAAATCATGCGCTTACAACACCAACACGCGGCACGTCTGTGAGCCACCCTTTTCTATGCCGCGTTAGTATGTATTCGTGAGTGGGTGCGTTTATGCAGATTTCTATTTGCTTGACTAAGTGCTGGGATCTGAGATTTAAATTCAATGTTAGAGTACCAAAAAGCGCGCACCAAAGCAAAAACAACAACAAAAATGTGCGGATATTTGACAGGAGCAGCAGCTGGAGTGGCAGGGGCAGGAAATGAAGAATATTCGCCTCTAACGGGGTGCGGAAGGGGTTGCGGGGGTCTGCGCTTGTTCGATTATCATTTCACTCAATTCATTCTTTATTTGGCAACTGCATTAGAGCCGATTGTAATCTTTTTATTGCTTTTGTACTCGTATGTGGCGGCTTCGAATACTTTTTGTATGTTTTTTAAATTGTTCGCTGCTAGGATTTCGGATTTCGGGTTTAGCGAAATTGTTTGTTAAATTCGTTTATTATATTGACTATGTGTGTATTTACGTGTTTCGGCCATTGCGGTTATGCTATGCGGTACTTTGCACCCGAAATGGGGATCTACACACACACACACATGCATTTAAATGTATGTGTATCTGTGTGTGTGTGTGGTAATATATGATGGAGGGAGGGGGGAATTCTGTTTTTTATTTGCTCAAACGCTTTACGCTGACTTTTTATGGTTCTGCAATTGATTTACGCTTTGAACTGTCATTAGAGCTCGGTTTATTTGCTTGCGTTTAAGTGGCTGACGTCAGCGCAGTCATGTGTGTGGTGCATGCATGCGTGTGTGTCTACTATAGTATTATTGAGTGAATGTTTTTAATGTGTTTGATTATTTATTTGATAAACATGCATGCAATGCATAGTGCTTTTTAATTCAATGTGATTTCATTAGTCAAATGCATATTTATTTGAATACTAGAGTGGAGGAATTTAAGAATTTACTCGAATATACGCAGTGTTTTTTTAGGAGAGGAATAGATCTTAGCTTGAGGTAGACAATCTTCAAACAAAAAATTATAAATTTAATATGAAAAAAAGAAACATCAAAAGAGTAATTAAAATAAGGATATAATAACCGATTACGTATAAGTACTGTAACCAATTGTTTAAGACCTTAAGGTTAGATTAAGAAACACACACAATTTAGTAGTATAAGTTCAACCAATCACCAAAAAAGTGGAGTGGATGTTGTTGTTGCTGCTATAATACCAGAAATTATTCCCCAAATATTTTGGGAGACAGTCCTTTATCAATTAAGTAGTAGGATTCGTGTCTATTACATAGACCTGACTGTCGTGAACCCTGACTGTTCATGGAGACTGATATTGGTTTAAAATTTGGGACAGATATGATAATTAGCTAATACTTTAGCAATTGCACAGATATTTGAATATATATGCATATCCCCCATCTCAGTTATGGAGGATAATATCAAGAAAGTGTGAGAGAGAGACTATTTTATGACTCGATACATTTTATATTAAGTCCCTTTCGGCAAAGAACCGCTCCACAGCAACTGTAAATGTTATGCTTTCCCAAGAAAGCCTTCTTAAATAATCGCTTAGTAAACCTTTTAGATATATATTTGTCTACCAATGATTTTTCTTCTTTCCAAAATTTCATTATTTACCGAAGTGTCCCTCAAAACTCGATTTGAGATCCGACAACTATAACGATAGACATAACCTTTTCAAATTCACATGTATTTAGATGGTATTGACTCTAAATCTTAACGATATTGAAGTTTTGTACTGAATTATTATAGAATTGCTGTTTCTTAATAGTGCATGTCAAATTTGAAGAGATCGTCTCAGTTTCTATAAAAATTTAAACGATAAAAGTAAGTACACAAAATCTAGTAGAATGAAAGGTCGGTGAATAAAAAACTACTACGACTTTTTCATAAGTAAGTAAGAATCATAGTCAGGGTTGTTTTATAAACATATGGATATAAGAGTACTCTTAAGAGTTCTTCGGTAGATTCACAAATAGTCAATGAAAATCAGAATAATTACACTCACAAAAAAAATATGTCGAATTTGTAAAATGTGTCCTCCATATTGGTACGCCATTTTGAATTTCTGAAAAGTAACGTCAAATTCATAATCAGCGACACCGAAAACCCCTGAGTGACGAGTTTCAAGTGATTCCAGTGAATTTTTCAAAATGTTGGATCCGCCATTTTGAATTTTTGAAAACCAACACCGGATTCGTAATCGAACCGAAAACCCCCGTGTAGCGAGTTTCAAGCGAATCCGATGAAGTTTTAAAAACCCTGTCCGCCATATTGGTTTTCTGGGGTTATGTCAAAACCCTGATCTGATTGGGCTAAACGAACCTCAGATTCGGATTCAGCGACCCCAACAACATAAGGCACACATAGTAAGACCACAGGTCATGACAACAATTGTTTTTTGTGTGGCTGTGTTATTTTAAGTGAAGTTCTACTCTACAGTTTTAACGTTTTTCAATTCAAGAGATTAATTAGTAAAAGTGCCGACCAAAATACCGCGTTTAAAGAAAAACAAAGGTGAGATAGCTAGCTACTTCTAGAAAGAAGTTTCAAAACAGGGTACCTCAGATAAAATAGCAGTTTCCACCTTATCTTTTTCAGTGATCGATGATAACAGATTCCTGATTCCAGTATTGATTTACTTATCCCCTTCTAATCCACATACCCAGTGTTTTAATATCGGAATGTTTCGTTAGGTGTTCTTATTGAATGGTTTAAACTGAAAATTTTACAAAAATCATTTATACAAAAATTTCTATTTTTTCTCTGTTTAAATTCTTTTGTTGTTTTGTTTTGGCCCGTAGTCTTAAGACAGGACTTTTTAATGTTATTATATCAATAAATCTAACAGAGGAGCTTTTGATGGGATTATAAGAGAGAGCAATATTAGTCGGTAATTTGGCAATGAATTTCACAAGAAATGTGAAGTAAATATTCTAAAGTGGTTAAGAACTTCTTCTGTTGAGGAAACAATTACGTTTACTCATAGGTAATCGTTTCAGACATAAATTCAATTCAGAGATTGCTTCAACTGACTACACTTTTTGTTGTAATAACACTAACTTCATCTAACAAATTGAACATGCTTAAACAAACACAACCTATCGAGCACTTTAAGATCGAAACCCGAGCTTTAACAGCATACTAGATTTCCAGTGCAAATTCACAAATTGCACGACTAAGTAATTTGTAAATAATTACATTAAAACAACGGAACTGGAAAACAGTTAGTGAGTACACAAGCGTCACACAAACACTGCAACTGATGGGGTTGTCGACGCTAGGAACTGACAACAAACAGCAAACCGCAAAAATTCAAACCACAAAAGTCAAATGGCGCTGCACTGGCACGGCACTTGCACTTGGCAAGCACAATCAATGTTGCCGAATATCAAATCGACGAACACAGTATACAGTACTAGAAGCAAACCCCTGTATATCGCTAACGCACTTAATACACCATTAAGCGCACATATCGAATGTCATTCAACACATCCTTAGTGCAATTTGGAGCAAACCGTGGCCTTCCCGGCGCTCGTTCAACGCATTTAGCCGACGGGTGAGGGTGAAACGGTGCTGGCAATCTGGCTGCAGCATTTGGCAGAGATGAAAAAGACGTCTCATTAGGGAACATATGCTTCGATTAGAGTGTATTTAGCGATGAGCTAACTGAAGCGAAACGCAACTAACAACGTGCATACATACATATATATATATATATATATACTCGTATATACAAGGATATATGGAAAGTGTAGCAGCGATGTAGGAAAGTTGCAAAAATGTATCTGCGTATGTGTGTGTGTGTTTGTGTAAGTGACGGCTCGCGCAGCTGACGCCTGTTTAGTTATCGTCTCTCGTTTATCCCTTAACTTGCATCTGCGCCTTAAAGCAGGCTATACATATGCTATTCCACCATGGCAGTGCCCTTTACGCTAGCAGAACAACAACAACAATGAAATAAGCATTTAGCAACTCAATGCTTACAGTCGAGAAGTCAATTTTTCGAGTAAAAGGATACTTTGCAAGTAATTTGTATGCGTACAACAACAACAACAACAGCAGCAGCAGCAGCAAATATAACACTAACAAGTCGGAAATAACAGTAAATGTGGGGAGTGTCAGAAAAATGTGTTACACGTTGAAGGATATTATTTGATTGCGCGCCACACACACACACACACATACACTCAGTGTAATAACTGTAATTTTGGCAGTAGTTAAAGCGTGATTGCCTCGACTACTTGCAGCCTCTCTGCGACTTTAATGTGACGAATGATGAATATTTTATGGTTGATTTCAGTTGAGCGAGTGTGGACTTATTACTTTTTTTGTGCGTTTTTTTTGTTGCAAGCAAATTAGTCGTCGCAATGCATTACGTAAACGATTACTGTGCAGTTATACCAGTTTAATATATCATATACACATATATGTATACAAATTATAGCACGACTTATCTGTGTCATAATCAAGTTCACAGCGGCTTACGTCTTAATAATAAATAGTCAGTGTTTTTTGTTTTGCAACTAGTTAAGATTAATTGCGATTTCATTTCATAAGATTTAAATAATAATGCAATACATTATGCATTACTATAGACGCCCCATTGTGTAGGTCATCGTAAATTGACTTTTAATTGGCAGTTAACGTTCACTAAGTAAGTCTCTGGCCATTATGCAAATGCATGCTTTGATTTTTGTTTGTTCAGCTCAAAAATTATTAATTTATTGAATTTAGTTTTATTGATGGCTTAATTAAATGTTAAAATTTTGTAATGATTAATGTTCTTAGCAGGTGATAAACTGTTGACACTAGTCGAATTAATTGCTTAGTAAATGCTTCCGTTTTGGCTAATGTCGCAAAGTCCTTTAAAATATTAAATATGTGAATAATTATGTGGAGGCCAGTTTTGTTTTGTCAATTGAAACTAGAGTTAGTGGAAAAAATAAATGAATAATTGCAAAATTATGCATTGAGCTTGCGTGTAAAAGTCAATTATTTGCATATAAATTTAAAAAAATAATTAAAATTAGTATATTAATATGTACGAGTATTGTAAAAATTTGTATTTATGAGAAAATAAATATTTTGTGTTGGTACGAATAATAATAAAGTCATTAAAAATGTAAAAAATATATTTAATACTATCAATAAATTAAAACATTTTAAATTAGGATCTGACAAAGATTCGGCGAATGGGAAGCGCCCACAAATGCCTAAGGATCGATTTGCCAAAATGTGTAGTTTTATTTTTGGTAAATTAAAAGAAAAAAACGGATTTTCTTAATTACAAATAAGTGATCTGATTTAAGGATTCAAAACAAATTAAACCAGCCTTTTACAAAAGGTTTATAAAGTTTTAAAATGAAGTATAAATTATTTCACCATAGCTATTTTTATTTAAAAATATAAATTTTTAAATTATTTTATTTGTTATTTCTCTTTGGTGTCTTAAGAGAATATGAATTTTGATTTTTGAATTTTATTTGAAAATTATGCTGGAGTAAAAAGTCTCTGTAGGTTATTGCAATTACAATCATAATAATATTTCAGATTTATTTATTAATAAAACGTATGAGGAATTTGACAATGATACGAAACGAAAGGAACTGCAAATATCTAGAACGGTATTCCAAAGGTATAATAATTATACAATTTTTCAATTAGAAATATTTTAGTTCAGAATATCGAAAACAATCGTGGATATGTCTGAACGATTTAAATTATGAAATCCATAAAAGTAATACCATATTTTTTGTATGCCTCCATACGATATAGAGAGACTCTTTTAAAATTATGTATAATGCTCTGGTCGAAAAGTTCGAGTTATGGAAGGAAATTTGTATGAAATTTGACTTTTATTTCCAATTCAAGAGTTCGAGTTATGGAGAACTTCGAGATATAGAAGTTAGAGTTATGAAAGTTTCACTGTATTTTGCATCTTAAGAGGTTAAGTGGGTTTCAGAGGCTAAAAACAAACGCAATTTTACATTTTTTTTTAATATATGCAATCATATATTTCATTTCAACAATTCAGTGAAGTAAAGATAGATACATATTTAAACAGTATTTTGTGACTTTTTTTAATTTCAAAAACTTAGCTGTTTACACCTCATCTCTCATGACGTGCCCAGCATCTAAAAACAAGAAACCAAAAATATTTCGATAGTACATGGATAAATGTGTTTAAAGTTTTACATTCGTACTGACGTGGCCTGATGGGCGGAGCTTCCAAAGGGTATATTTGATATTTTTCGATCAGATTTTAAACATATTGCACAACCCATCTAACCCCCTATGAAAACATTTGAGTTCACAGGGATTTGTTTTGGTTTAGTTGTGTAAGATTCTAAGGACATGCATTTAGTTAGCACCATAGAGTCATCGTTTGGATATATTTCAAGCAAACATACACTTTTTCCCGTCGGATAAACTCCTTTTGAAGCCTTTTCGGAGTCTATCATGGAAAGTGAAGAGGTCCAAGAATTTAAAAACCCTCGTTCTCAGTGTCATAATTTCCCATTGCACGAAGATTATATCGGAATTCTAATAAAAAAGTGATGTAAATTATTAAAATTATTTCATGATATTTTATTACTAAAAATTATATCATGATATTTTTATAAAGAGAATCCTACTGCTTTGCTATTAAAATTCCAAATAATGATAATCGTTTAATAAAATGCATTTGAGTTTTTCTGTGCTGTCAAACTAAAGGTCGAAAGAATGTTCCCTGGAAATAAATTTAGTGATATTGGAGTGATAATAGCAGCGACTGAGAGATATATTATGAAACCAAAGACCAATTTACTACAAAAATGTCATGGAAAAGTTTGAAGCCAATATAATAAAATCGGATTTTATCAAAAAATCGTAAAACCGTGGTTGTTATGCGTTCGTCGTATTCATGGAACGGTAGTACGAGGGCTTCCATATATATTTCTTCTATATTTTTTCACAACTTTCGACGTGGATTATCGCGACAAAAGTGTATCGATGAACTAAAATCTTTGTATGGCTATGAAGCACCATCCTTTAGCACTGTGAAAAACTGGTACACGAACGAATTCAATCGTGGCCGACGCTCGCTCAAAGACGGATTCCGTGAAGGTCGTCCAAAAACAGCCGTTGTGCCAGAAAACATCGATGCCGTACGTGAACTGATAATGCAAGACCGTCATGTAACATACCTTCAGATAGAGGCATGCCTATGCATTTCTCCCACCAGCATACATTCGATATTGCATGAACACCTGGCCGTAAAAAAGGTTTGTTCTCGTTGGATCCCGCACAATTTGTTGCGGAAAAACTTGTTTTTGCGCAAAAACTGAACATTTTTGTAATTTCCAGTTAAAATTTCGTTTGATATTAAAGTAAAAGCAAGAAAAATTTTACAATGCTCTTGAAAACTTTTGCAAATTCCTTTTTTATATATAGTCCAAATTCTCATAAGCACCTTTTCTTCAATTTAAGAACATTAACTTATAAAGCTATTTGATTTTAAATGTGTTTTCAATGCTCTAAGTACGCAAAAATATATATGGACACCAAAAATAAATAAAAAAGTCAAGAGACATACATACATACATATATATCTAACAATAACACGTGCGAAATGTCAGAAAAATATGGACTTGCACAGCAGGCTATCAGCCTATGCCGAAATGTCCACAACGTACGGCTTTTATGCCTTTTTCATGAACATCAAAGACTGACCACGCCGAAAGCGCCAACTTCAACGGCATTCAAAGCCCTAACTCCACATGCCAGGGAGGGGATTTTTTTGGCACAGTGAATGCCCGCTGTGTGCAGGCGGGTTTGATGTTAGGTGTTTGAACAAGTGTGGCAATTCACACTCCACCACAACGGTCAAGTGACACTGCGCCACCGTTATTGTCGCTGTCGCTGTCGCTGTCAGTGTCATTGTCGCTGCCTCTGTCTCCAAGCGCCAAATCAATTTCAAATAACAGACAATCTTTGGTATATACATACATATGAAGAAAATGAAGAAGGGAAGCTGTGAAATTTTGACGTTTAGACTGAATTTTTTTCCAGTTAAAAATCACAGTTAGGGCCGATGCTTTAGAAAAAGTGTTGATGGCATTTGACAACACTCAAACAAACTGAGTGAAGTGGAGGGGTTATGAAATTGCTATAGAAGAACAGCAATGGTCAGCTGTGGTAAAAAGGCGATAAATGCGCCATAACTCAAAAAATGCAGTAAAATGCGGTTGTGCGCCTATTTGTATGCAACACTTTAGATCTGTAGCCGGAGTGTCTCACATTTTTCGACGCATTTCGATGTTGCGCTGCAATTTCACTTTTGTTGCGCATTTCGCCGCGTCACATGCAAACAACAACAACAAAACATAAATACTTGAAAAACAATAACAACACACACATTTACAGCTACTCCTGCAGAGTGTCTCCCGCCTGCATTGTGGTCAGCCGCCAGTGCAATTTCAGCCATTGCGTCGGCCATTGCATGGTTGTCCGCAGATTTTTTGACAAACGGTGCAGCACGCAGGTGATTCATCATTTCGAGAGTATTATTGCAACGTTTATTGCGGCGTTAAATGGCATTTTTACAAACGCACTCAACGCCAAGTGGTTCAGACTCTGCTCAAACGCGCAATCATTTTTGCTAGATGCGTTGCATGTTGAGTGTAACGGTGTCAGCGCTGATCTCAAACCACTCATTTGCCCCCAATGTGCGAGTTTATGCGCCCACTGCAGCAGTTTAGATGGGTGACTTGCAAGTATCTCGCACACACACTTAAATTTATTGCATTGCAAAATTTTCCAACTTGTTGTTGTAATTTTTTTTTGCATTTTTGTTGCATTGACGACAACGCTGCCCGCCTTGCACTCCAACTTCAGTTGCATTGACTCGACTTCCTAATGCGCGTATACAATAATTAACTGATAATTACAACAATTTGCATTTGTTGTTGTATTTGTAGTTGTTGCTTTTGATTGTAGCGCCGAGCGTCACCTAGAATTATGATTAGTTAAATGCAACGGGTAAATACCGGCAATGCACCAGTATTTTACTGCTCACCTATGAACACGCGTGCTTGTGTCTGTATGTGTGTGTGTGTGTGTGTGTGTACCGGCAATTATATGGTAAGCTTGTTTACGGTAATATTTCATTTGTTGTTCGTTAAAATGGCAATCGCAGTGTCGGAGGTGAGCCACTCGACCCTGACAAGCTTAACGGCTTCTGGCTATTTGCCAATGAATAGATCAGGCTTTGGAGTTGTTTTTATTATTATTGTTGCTGCTACTGCTGACGTATGCATATTTATATTTTCCTATATGTAAATATGTAGTCTCACCACGCATACTCGTTACCATTATTGCCGTTAATAAATATTTTAGTATTATTGCCAATTATCGGTTGACTATCAAATGCTTGGGTTCAAGGCTTTAAGTGGCTTTCGGTTGGTAACCCATGTGTGTGCTGGCGCTACCAATGTGCTTTACTAATATTTGTTATATAAAATTTTCCATAAACAATTAGCAGGAAGCTGCCGCTGCAATACTTGCATTACAATAACTAATCGCGAATGCTAACTATTAGACGTAATTAATTTTATGCTTCATTTT
This sequence comes from Zeugodacus cucurbitae, assembly GCF_028554725.1. Taxonomy (NCBI): domain Eukaryota; kingdom Metazoa; phylum Arthropoda; class Insecta; order Diptera; family Tephritidae; genus Zeugodacus; species Zeugodacus cucurbitae. The sequence goes on from NC_071669.1 coordinate 50,073,971, forward strand.
ATGACATTACCATTAGTTGTCATTAGAAATTGTTAAATGGTTAAAGTGTTTCTTGGGAAATATTTAAATGCCTTCATATTATATCATATTGTTTTTAGTTATGATTAAAATATGACGAAGCATTTATTCTTATTGTTGTTGAGATTATTAATTCTGAACTACTAAAGAGAGGGAGAAAATAGAATATACATATAGGAGAATTTTTTGTAACCTTATATTTTAAATTAAGTTACTAAAAAATATTATCCAAAAGTACATACCATACAAGTAGAATAATCTCTTGAGATCGTATTTATTAATAAGATAGTTTAGTAGTTGAAGGTATATATTAGAAATAAACAAGAAAAAATCGTTAACTTCAGCTGTACCGAAGCTAATATACCCTTCACAGGTGCATTTCTTTTAGTAACTATGTGTTTAAGCAAATCTAAAGACGTAAGAAAAAGTAAGTAAAAAAAGAAAACATATCACTAATTCTTTTTAGCAGGGTTGTTTGCTAGAAACATTAAGGTTATATAGTTAACCGATCCGAACAATTTCTTCGGAGATTATATTATTACCTTAAGCAGTAATCCATGTCAAATTTCGTGAAGATACCATGTCAAATGCGAACATTTTCCGTACAAGCCATTGATTCCGATCGTTCGGTTTGTATGGCAGATATATGCTATAGTGAACCGATCTGAACAATTTTTTCGGAGATTAAATTATTTCTATGAACAATAACTCACACCAAATTTCGTGAAGATATGTAGTAAAATGCGGAAGTTTTCCATACAAGCCCTTGATTCCGATAGTTCAGTTTGTATGGCAGCTATATGCTATAGTGAACCGATCTGGACAATTTTTTCGGAGATTAAATTATTTATATGAACAATAACTCACACCAAATTTCGTGAAGATATGTAGTAAAATGCGGAAGTTTTCCACACAAGCCCTTGATTCCGATCGTTCAGTTTGTATGGCAGCTATATGCTATAGTGAACCGATCCGAACAATTTTTTCGGAGATTAAATTATTTCTATCAGCAATAGCTCACACCAAATTTAGTGTAGATATGTAGTAAAATGCGGAAGTTTTCCCTAGAAGCCCTTGATTCCGATCGTTCAGTTTGTATGGCAGCTATATGCTATAGTGAACCGATATGAACAATTTTTTCGGAGATTAAATTATTTCTATGAATAATAACTCACACCAAATTTCGTGAAGATATGTAGTAAAATGCGGAAGTTTTCCACACAAGCCCTTGATTCCGATCGTTCAGTTTGTATGACAGCTATATGACATAGTGGTCCGACAAATGAGCAGCTTCTTGAAGAGAAAATAACATCTGCAAAATTTCAAAACGATATCTTAAAAACTGAAGGACTAGTTCGTATATATACAGACAGACAGACAGACAGACAGACGGACATGGCTAAATCGACTCAGCTCAACGTACTGATCATTTATATATATACTTTATAGGGTCTCCGACGCTTCCTTCTGGGTGTTACAAACATCGTGACCTGTCTGTTCAGGGTATAAAAATAATATTCTGAATAAATATTAAATGATACCAAGCCACAGTGGTCCCGCCCATAGGCCAAAAATCAAAAAATGTCAAAATGTATACCGATGGCCTCTAAATTGTCCAAACTTCTTATTTGTAAACCGGTTTTCGCTGAAAATATAACGGTACTTTCTAAAATATAATTAAAAGCATGAACACGTGTTCATTTTCAAAGCCCAATTCAGCTTTTTTGAAATATTTCGAAGCAAGAACGCACTTCAAATTGGTCTCGTAATTGCTAAGGTTAACGAATCAAGATTATTTTTAATGGATTTTGAAGTTACAGGTACTTATTTTTATCTTATGAGATTAATTAAGACTAACCTGATTCTTGGTTTTTGTGAAATTAATGTTTTATGTCACCTTTTGATTTACAAAATTTTGGTGAGTCTTCAATTTGTTTACATAAAATTTTAACTTGTTAAATTGTTTTATAATTTGTTTTTTTTCCTATATTTTATGTGATATTATTCTTATCGGTGGGCATGGAGGTTGGACAAGGATATTTTAACGACAAATAATATTCAGTTTTTTTCGCTTTCTTCAATATTTTATAAAGCCTTACTGGAAGTCTTAACGCTCCGCTACCGTGAGAAGTATTTGTGCGCATCATATAAGTGTAATTACAGTGCTATGTGGGCTATATAATATAGTCGTCCGATATATCCAATTTTTTCAATATATTTAAAATATTTTGTTAGAATTTTGTGAAATTTCCATTGAGATATCTCACCGGGAAGTATTTATGACCGCTTACAAGTCGAACCACTGCGCAAGGAATGAGTTCACAGAACATGCATGATTTCTTCTTAATTTCGATTTTTAGAATAGCCTTTGGCTCCTTCCGCCATATTTCGTATGCTTTCTAAAACGACGACTATTTAAGGTTCTCTTTATTTTTGGACACACACACGGAGCCATGTGTGGTGAATAAAGAAATTGGGGCATCATTATAGTATTGTTTTGTGTCAAAAATTCACGAACAAGCATGAGCTTTCAATAAACGAAAATTTAGGATCATAAACGTTTAACCTTATCGGTTTTTTAATAAAAAAATGTTAAGAACTGGACTTTCCAAACCACTGAAATTTTAAATTTTACGATTCCCGTTTTTTTTTTTTTAAACATCACGTTCATACAACCCAAGACATCAGTAGATTGACTGAATTTTTAGAACCAATTAACCACTAGTAATCAGTTTATAATGCCTTCTGTTCCACAATAATCCACGTCAGTTCTTCTTTTAAATTTTCTACAACTTATCCGGTATTCGGATAATTGTAATAATAGTTAGACTGTTCCAACAAAAATAATATGTAATGGTTACTTTTTGGTACCGAAGTTTGATGAGTTCCTCTGGACTTGGCTTGGTTAAGTTAAGAACTCGATCGAAACAAAAACATTGGTCCATTTGCCAAAAGTTTTCAAAAAACCCTGAATAATTTATATTCATTATAGTTAACAAGATACTCAAGATGGTAATATAAAGACTGGTCATGAAGGAAAAGTATGACAGTTTGTGCACAAATTACATATAATATATATTATATTATTTTGTCAGAAATATCCATAAGTATCAAATATTTTTGAAGGATTTGTTAGAACTGGTAACTGACTCCATCTACATATATTCTATTGTTTGAATAAAAACTTCCTTAATATGAGCTTTAATACTCTAAGTTCCAAAAGAAATCAGTTGAATCCTGCTCTTCATAAGTGGTCAATGAAAACAAGTTTACTATATATTAGAAGAATCTTATCAGAAATATACTGTTTCATGGGATCTAGTATCTTAAGGATAATAACAAGTAAATGTATGTCATATTCTCACGATACCCGGATATTTATTTCGGAGCCCATTTATTTCCAGATAATAATAATGAAGGATCTTTCTATCAAATATAGTAGTATATAGAGGGTAGCATAATTGATTCTGGATCAAATTTTAGGTTCATAAAAGAATATTTATTTGGAACTAATATTAGAAATGCATTGTTTAACTTTTAATTCATTTCAACTTATTCTAAAACTCACAGAAAATTTGTACAAAAATTGACTTTAAACGAAAAATTTATACGAAAGGTATTATGATTATTTCATTTCAATTTCAAGTTTACCACCATAAAACTACTTGTGTAAGATTCAGACCTCATTTTATCTGCTTGTAATTATTCAATAATTTAAATAATTAAGTTCTTGACAAAACTTTCTTTATGTATATTCTTGCGAAAGGCTTCCTCTTCGACATAGTTAATAGGATTACAACGTCAACAAATATTTTCAAATCTTACATCTGCATCCGTTATTATTACTGTTTGTACGAAAACATTATGTAATCTCACAACAAAACATTTCCAACGGATATTCGTCAACACATCAGCTGGACTTCCGTATGAATGAACTCATTGCTAGATTACCACATTAACTCGCCACATTATAAGATCATTAGGTAAAAAGTTGATGGATCGATGACAATTGGACACGCTTAAACGATCATATGAAATTTTGATGAATCTCTTTTTTCGGGGCAACTGACATAATTGTGGTGACAAATTGGCGTGACGTCGTCAACGGCCAGACAATAAGCAGACGAATCATTAAAGGATACACATATGGTTATATATGTATGATAGACGAAGAACACATATGCCCTCGGCGCTTGCTGATCATGTGACATTTCTTGTATGAATTTATAGTAAATGAAATCAATTGAGTTGTGATCGATTACATTTTGACAGTAGTGAATTGTCAAATGGCAACACAGCATTGTTACAATGAAATTGTTACGCAAATTAAGCAATCCAACGCCCAGAATTCGGCATTGAAAGAGAATGCAGCAAACAAAAAAATATTTAATGAAAGTGTGGAAGTATTTGACAATCGGTTAGAAAAGGCAATACGCATCAATGATTCGCTAGAAAGAAAGGCAAAAACGAATGATAAAAGTGAAAACTCATTTAGAGCGCCAAATGCGCGTAGCGGGGCATAGAGTACGGCATGGCAAATAAAATCACACAAAAATGTGGCACCTCAAACTAATTTCATTAATTTTACGATTTGATTACTTTCGTCTGTCGCTAATGATATGCGTTGGCAGACATTTTATGAATTCCTTGACAATGGAATTAAGTCGCTGTGAAAATGGAAAAAGTTTTCCTCACACCAGAGAATATGGGCTGCAATTTTATTTTCTGTGATTCTCTGGCATTGTGTGTTCGCCGGAACAGCATTGTGATGACTGGTATTCATCGATTTTTTACAGTTGCCGGCGCTGTTTTTGTTTTTTTTTTTGGGCTCTCAGTGCGAATATGTGCAGATTTTTTAATATGTGGACTGAGTGTTGGTAACATTTTAGCGGAAGTTTTTATAATTTTTTGTTGTTGTAAAACATATCAAAAGTTTTGTTTTTATTGCATGTTTTGGAATTTGAAGTTTTTTAATACTACTCGATTTTATCTATTACCAGAGGAATTACGTAAAAGGAGTTCATGCAGTCGGTCCACTCTGGACCTTAGCAGATCTTTCACAAGAAATCCTTATAATTCTTTTAAGCTCTGAAGTCTCTGAGTACTCGAACTACAATTAAGATGTTATTATACAATTTTATTCCTAATTTTATTGAAAATCTCAGTGTTCTTGGAATTTACGAAAGACACATTTCTATTGATAATAAGAATTTTTGAAACATTGTGAATTTTCACTCACTTCGGAAACAGTTCCATTCACAATTTTGCTCGATAAATTCTTAAACTCTATGTGGGATTTCACCATTTTTTTATTCAATTGACTCTTTGGGTCTTGAAAGTTCGTCCCAAAAGTTTTTAGTATACAGTAACCATTTCTTTCAGCTCATATCTTAGACCAGCCTGATTATTTTTATTGTCATCTTCTATATTAACAATTGTAGAAGTAACTGGCTAGTTTTTAGAATTTTGTGTTAAGAATAGTTTTGGACTTCATAACTTCTAATAATTAGAGACTAAATTTTACCGGTCATATCAGATTCTGGGTGCAAGTGACTATTATAAAAGTCTTAATGGTTTTAGTAGTGTTGGTGGAATTAATCTTTCGTTCGTGTCTATAATAAATAACTTGAAGACACAACAGCGTAAGCTGTTTAAATGCTTCTGTTGGACCAAATTAAGAGACCTCTCATCTATATTGTTAAAATAGTTTTCAAAACTGTATAATTTTAAGATAGCTGGTTCCAGGCCCAAGTTCAACTTCAATACAATTTTTTAATGAAAGTACTGCTTTATTGTTCGATAAAATCCCCATCAAGATCAATGTATTTTTTTTATTTTCGAAACTGGCGAAAGAAAGAAGCTTCGAGACCTTTATATAGGAACCAAATCCACTTTGACCTCCTCATTTGAGTGTAATCTTATTCCATCGGGCCATATAGGAACCAAATCCATTTTGACCTCCTCATTTGAGTGTAATCTTATTCCAGCGGGCCATGTTTTGAGTTCAGGAAAGAAAAAATAACCGCTAAGGACCAAATAAATATGTGCTTTAAGCCGTTCTCAAAAGGCTGAGAGTATTCATGAATGAAAGAAGTGCATTCAAAATTTTGGTCCCAATTTAAAGGTGAGCTCTTTTAGAAAAAAATTTATAATTCTTTGACTCTGGTATTTAACTTTATAATATCACAGATGAAAGTACAGACGATTATTTAAATTAATTCCACAAAAGGTATTTTAATATTAAATTTGTAAAAATATATGTATTCTTTGAAGTTTACACTATACTCTGAATGTTTAAGGCTCATTGAAATAAAAAAACAGCAAGTAATGAATATTCTGTAGTACAAATAAACAGCCTTTCCTATATCTTTCCGGTATCTTGCTGAAGGACATGAATATTTAACCTTTATAATAATTTACTATTTTTAGACTTCAAGATTATATTCACATTGTAAGCAACATCCACTATATATTGTACATATGTATGCATCTACTCAGTATTTCAGAATGAAACTCATATACATAATATATATAATCTTAAATTATTCATTTCTATTTACTTCCTTTCAGAACTATTTGTTAGCTTTTAAACTATATACCAATGAGTATGCTGTACTTAAGTGATATACATGTACACATTTACTTTTATGTATAGTTATTATGTACTTCAATTAATTTAAATAATGTCTTCATAGTCCTTTATAGTCCGCTTTGTAACTAACTCTTTATGCTTTGCTCTCAATTTAAACTAGTGAGTGATTATATGTATATACTTATATATCGAGAGTTCGCCCTTTTGAGCGTGTACGTGTGTGTGTGTTGAAAGAAAAGCGACTGCGCATTTGAGAATTGGGTGGCGCCCAAAAAGCTGTGAGAGTTAACAATGCCCAACAACAATAATGCCAGTGCTTACAACCCTCATAAAGAGTAAATATCGTATGAATTTCTTCCAACACATCCAACAGCCATTATGGTGGCATGTGCCGTTGCGAAATGGCGTGCGGAATAAAAATCCAAAATAAAATAAAATAAAACATTTTTACAAATTGGGTAAACAAAATAAATAATTATTCATATTAAATATGCATTCGACTCCATTTGTGACATGAATCGATAAATACTATATATGTATGGTAAATAGTGACAATATATATTTAAACTTTGAGGCGCTTTCACTTATTCTGAGGATAATGACTTATCAAGAGATAATAACATTTTACTTGTATATTTTGTAAGGAGCATATTTAAGACCCTTTTTTTAGGTTTTAGTTCATCACCGTGGCGACAATGAAAAATCTAAACGAAAAAAAACCGAAATTCTAAAATCATTCTTCTTGAAGAAAAGATGGAAGCAGGGTTATTGGGATGAAAAGAAAATTTTCTTTTTACTAAAGATAGTCTTTATTTTAAAAATAGAAGTGGCATTATAATATTTCGAAACTCAAATATGAAGTAATAAGAATTTCAAAGTTCTATGTATCCTGGTTCATTACAAATTAAATGATTATAAATAAACTAAACACTTTTCTCATGAATTTTTTTTTAATTAACTCTCTTATCTTTACTTGTTTACATAGTTCTCTTTGTTTTAAAATAAAACAATTATTTCTATGTTTTTGAACACTTTTTGTATAACCACTTTTGTATAACTTTTTTCGCGAAACCGATTTTGACAATTCAACTCTGCGGAGAACGCCCACTGAATGAATACGTGCACAGCTCATAACAGAAAATGTAACTGTAAGCTTGCACAACACATATGTCCACATAATTGAAAAAACCGGTGGTTAAAAAAATTTAAATAACGAGAATTAGAAGCCGGTAAGTACAAGGTTGCCTATATACAACATTGGGCATGAAAGGGTTAAGGTGTGAATCAAAGACATAGGGATAGTTAGACATATAAATAATATTATAAGGTGGTCTATTGTGCCCTCCACTTGTCACATCACTTCATCTAACCATATCGCATTAAGGGTTAGGGATTTTCAAAAAATCAATTTTTTGTTTTTTTTTGCATTTTCGTTAATTATTTGATCCGAAAATTACTTTTCGAGTTATTCGACAAATAACAAAGAGCGGTCGGGCACTCCAACACGCTAGTGTAAAACTTAAAATGCGTTTTTCTCAAAACTATGTTTTTTACAGAATTACCTACACCAATTAATTGTCGATTTTTTCCTAAAAATCTAGAAAAAAATTTCCTGAGTCCGTCATTTTGTTAATTTTGGAGAAAAAGAAAAAAGCTTCTATCCGTCCTAGGATTATCTATTTATAAAACTAATTTTTCTTTTCCGATTGATTTTAGATGAATTTACAGAGACTTATGATTGTCACCGCAAAGACCTTTTTTTGAACTGGGTCAACACAAACAGCTATAACTTTGGAAATTACAAGTTTTTTTTCATATTTTCGTCAAAACATAGTGAATTAATGCCATATTATATATAACTTTTGTAAAATAACATGATTTATCAGCAAAAGAAAATTAGTGAAAATTGTAATTTTTCGTGTATCTGACTACCCCTAACCCCTTAAGGAATTTTAACAGACTGCTGGGACTGATAGATGTGATCTGCTCTCTTCTAAGAAATACTATTCCCATACTTTGACCCCTACTTTTAGTAACTGCTGGGCAATTAATTTTGCGAACTCGCAAAATCTACGATCTACGAAGTTGTGTCAAACAGAATCCCATTTTGTATAAATTTCGCCTTAAACTGCAGTGTCCAGTGTACACTTCACCAGTTGCTTCAATTTGTTCCTGAATAGCATAATGAATTCTTTGACATTTTCATATATACCCTCCCAGAAACTACTTTGCATGTCGAAGTTCAGGTAATTAGAGCCAGTGCCGACATAGGAGGGATACTTTCAATAGATAAATAATCAGGAATTCTCTTTCGATAATTCAGACCATTCCGTCAATTGTATGACTTCTTTCGATTGATGAGTAAATTCAAAGAATTAAAACTACCAAGTGACTGTTGAGATGTTCTATATGATGATTATGTTCAGAAGTTCAGCAGGAAATGTATGGCAGTTATAGCAACGAATGTTTCGACAAGTCGGACGTGTTTCACGTTTAAAGCAATCGTCGTCGTTGTTAATCATTAATTGAGACAAAAATCAACTCGGCTAATTTACCAATGATAACACATTGCCTTATCACTTGAAATCGATAATGATGTTGTACTAGAATATGTATATATTTTCCTAACATATTGATATATAAAAGGATATTGAATATATTTCTGATGATTTATCAATTATTGCCCAATTACACAATTTCTGATGTGTATCTTTGGATTTAGTAGAACGACGCCTGATGTGAAAATTAGTCACATGTCAAAAAATTGTACAGAAAACCCATTTGATTCCATTGTACTCACTTGGTTAAAAAAAAACAAAACTTTTTTCTGTACCCACACGAGTACAATGGGATCGAATGGGTTAAGTACGGCCAGTCTATTACAGCAATTGCATTTTGCTACTCTCCTGCTTAGCGAGTTAATATTCATAAACAATGTTTATATTATCGTTTGCATTCGTATGAAGAGTCAATTATATAGATCACCTTTATGTAGAGCAGCTTTTAATCGAAACGCAATACTGTTATGACCCAAGAAATGTTAAGAAGATTAAGTAAATAATTTATATTGATTGTTGATTGTTTTTATACGATATTTTCGCCAAGCTAGTTTATCAATATTTTTATAGTTCCAACGAATAGTACTTATTTTTCAAACGATTTAATGGCTGTGGATTGACAATATGGCATATCATAACAATAATTCGAAGCGTATAATGGGATATGCACACATATTAGAACCAGAAATTATGGGATTTAATATGTAATTAAAACTAACTAAGTTATTAAGTTCCAACTTTTACCCTTTTCAATTAGAAAGCAATGTTGTATAATTTTTTTGTCAAGTGCTCAATCAGATATGTTACAGTTAAGGTATTACTGCATGCAAATTGAATGTATACTTGTGCATATGTATGTATGTAAGTATGTATGTGAGTAGCGTAGTTTTAATTCCTACAATGTAATCAAATGTAAACATTGTTACATGCACGTGGATTTCAGGTATTTATGACATTTTAATTACGAACTCAAAAGTGATTCCCAGAAGCGCCATCAATTACCATTGAAATATTTGCACTCAAGTGGGATTTGTTTTTTAAATTGTAATTACTTAAGCAATTACTACCATTACTTAAACTCGCTACTAACCTGAGAGTCCTTCAAGCCCAGCCGTTCGGCCAATTTCTTGCGATCCGGTTTGCTTATATATTTCTGCTGCTGAAATCGTTTCTCCAAACCTTTGCGCTGGGAATCTGTGCAATTACAACAAAAAACAACAACACATAAATCAAAGTGACCACAGAAGTGTGAAGTAATGTACCGTTATTTAGATTACATGGAATGTCTCAACACTTACCGGAGAATACGGCACGACGCATCATACCACGACGTGGCTTGCCACGCGTCGAATGCGCCCAAGGGAAGCCTTGACCAGGTGGCAGGGGAAACACTTGCGCACCAACTGCAAGAGGGGAAAGAGAGAGAGAAGTGGAATAATGTGAGAAATTACATTTTGCGGCGGAAACGGAAGTGCGTGGGAAATGCATTAACAACAAATCCAACAACAACATCATGCATGTATTTGTTGTTGTAGTTGTGTAAGTAGTGGGAAGTAGTAACGCGCAGTGGGAGCTTGTTAGAGTAGACTTAGGTTACTGTTGCATTTAATTGTTGCATGCCACACACACCACTGCACCCAAACCGTAAGAGTGTGTGTGCGTGCGACAATGTGTTGACAAGTGCAACAACACAACAACACCAGTTGCGGACATTAGTCAAATTCTATTACCGACATGCCACAAAATGTGGCAAGTGCCCACAACATACCCACAACAGTTATGGCGCCCCTACTAAATATGAATGCCACACACACACACCTAGTTGGTAAAATAACAACAACAACACACTCACCACTCATGTAGGGATTTCTGCAATGCGCCAACAGTGAATGCAAATGCGGATGTTGCAAGCTATGTGGCAGGAATGGCGTTGGCCGGCTAGGCAATGGTTTTGCTATCACTTGATGTCCAGCCGGTTGACCGGGCAATGGCGAATGGTGTGGTGGCATGTGTGCTTGTAGTTGATGTGCGGGCGTTTGCAGGTGTGTTGACGCCAGTTGTTGTTGTTGTTGCTGCTGCTGTTTCTCCTGTGCTAAATTTAGTCTTCGATTATTATTATCTTCGAGCGCATTGCCGCAATCATTGTGACCACCACCGCCAACAACAACAACACCACTTTCATAGGGACGTCCATCGATTGTATTGGTGATGTTATTGTTGTTACTATTACTGCCACTACCACTGCCGCCGGTGCCGGTGGAGTGATTGTCGCTATCACTGATGGTGCTGCCCGGTGATGAGGACGCCGCTGCTGCGGTTTGCGGCTGACAACTATTGCCATTGGCGGCGCCGATGGTGTTCAACTGATGCGGCGGCAGGTGTGGATGGTGCGCGAGGTGCGGGTGTGCATGTGCCAGGGGATGCGTGTGTGGATGGTGTGTCAGGAATGCGGAATGTGGGAAGTGTGTGTGATGTATGAAATTTTGTTGTAAGTAAGGCCAAATATGTTGCGGCTGAATGAATTCTGTGGAGGAGAGAGAGAAGGGAAAATAAATATAAGTTTTAGTTAATCATTTATGTCTTAGAATGTAGATACTACAATATTAAAAATTTATTTTTGAAAATAAGAATGCGAAAAATATGAAAGGGACCCAGGACAGTCGGGTCTACCTAATTGGAACAGACACGGCTTTTTATACGATCAAATTCTGTCAACTAGGCAGTATTTTTTAAACTTATTTGGAGAATATTTTCCATCGTTCTAATCCTCATTGAAATCGGTTTCGATAAAAAATGTTCGACCGAATGCTCGGAGTCCAAAATCAATTTCAGTCCGTTAGCTTTACTATCAAAGTTTAATTTAATTTAATTTAAGCACCTCAGATGTTGCCACAGAAACAAGGTCTTACGTCTGAAAACACTTAATACTCTAGTTGCGAATCGAATCCAGGAGAGTTGTCGGTTCTTTGCTTACCCCAAGTCTTATATCGAATGAGGGAATGAGGGTAATGAAACACGTTTGCTTGCGATGAAATTTAAGACCTGTTGTCAAGACATGTGTGTATGAAATTGAAAATTAAAGGGTAGAGAATGGTTTCAGATAATTCTGAGATAATGTGTAGGAATTGCTCAACTTGATCATTACTAGGACGGTAAACCAGAGACTTGTCTCCAAATGTCGTACTTATTTGTGTCAGAAATGGATATGAGATTCCTATTGCTCAACTAATCCAAGTCAACAGAATTCTGCTTATTATAACTCAAAGTAATGAAAGACCTTCAATTCAAATATGTATAATATGATCTTATTGGATAGGCTTAGTAGACATTGGGATAATTTTGTCTGTAACTATTTTAGCTACTGACTCGAAAAAATGCACCAAAAAGTATTTAACTGACACTAAAATCTCATTAGCGCACAAAAGTCATGCATTAAATCTCACAGAAAGTTAAATTCCCCACACATACATACATACACTTGTTTTCAATTGCATATGGCTCTGTAACATCCTCGTTAAAATGGCGTTTCGCAAAAGATTAAACGTGCCGTAAAATAAGCTGCCAACTAAAATTCAAAATCTCACATTTGCACACACACACATCTCTGAAGCAAAGTGAACATGTGAGTTACAAACGTGAGTGGAACACACAGCACAAACATACAGAACACGGCTGCAGCACTAAAGAGGCGTTAATACGTTAATTGTTTCTGTCTAATCGAATTAAAATCACAAGCGATACCCCCCGCCACCCACAGGCGCATGAAAGCTCAATTGAAAGTACACATTGTGTAGGCGCTGTGAAGAATGTGCCTGTTTTTGTTAAAGGTATACTGATGCTGATGTAGTACCCGACGGTAAAAACAGAATATCCGACGGCCATAGTTGCTTAGAAATAATACCAGTCTTGAATTGGTGCGTTTGAAGAAAGCGTTGAGTTTTTCATTAGAATTAACTTCGAATCTAAGTTGGTATATGTCTACCAATACATTGAGTCTGGAGATGTTAATCCAATAAAAAGATTTCTCAAGGTCTTCACAATAGAGCAGGGATCCACTACTAGGGATGCAACACCAATTTGTTTTCTTATTGTTAATGACATTTCTACTTTGAACAAAGACAAAGAGACCATTTTTTTGAAGAATTTGGCTCGTATTCTAGAACTCTTTGAAGTATTAAAAATATATTTTATTTCTGTTGAAACCATTTATTCGTCGGCGCAAGAAAACATAGCTATAGGCTATAATTCATTCAGCCTTGCAGATCTTAATATCATAATATATATCTGTATAAGTATTTATTTTGGTTTGATAAGAACAAATAATCACCAAAGGTGATTAAATATTAAAATAATTTCATGGAAAATCTAACAATCTACAACTTGTTTCTTGAGCAAAAGTGATTAATGATCTCAAAGGTCTTTTCGAGAACATTCTATATGGGCATGAAATGGATTTTTATCGGCGATACTTATTATATAAAGATTATCATCTTAAGTCAGGTTTAATCTAAATGTTTACTGTTGTTGCGGCTACATAGTCTTTTGTCAAAAAAAAAAATCCGAATTCGTTCCGATTACGTAAACCTGACTGTCATGAGAAGTAGTCTTTTAGGTTGGAACTTCTTTGATAAGACCTCGTAACAACAGCAACTTACTAACCTTTTGAATTTATATTAAGAATATGCCATTTGATCAGAAAAATATTGCTGACATTTGATATGTGGCTAATTCATCAAACCCTTCTGGTGTTGTAAATATATTTCTGAAGCGACCAGTAAATCCATAATTAATGTTGTAACTACACCACTATTGATCCGTTTTTCATCGGTTTAAAAACAGTTTAGGAACCGCACTTCAGAACTACTCATTTTTCAAGCTACTCTAATTTAATATCAGAATTTCACCTTTCATATTCACCATACATACACACTTTATATGTACGGACTCGTATATACATACATATATCAACGCTTGTGGTTTCGCACATCCAATCGCAGTTGACGCGTCTTTCAACAGTTCCTGAGTGTAGACATCATATTATATAATCATATGTGTATTTATATATATACACCTTTTGTTCGTTTGTTAATTCAAGCGCTCTCTATGTTTGTTGTTGCTGCTTTTGTTTTGGGCTGTTTAATTAGAGAAATCTCTAAAGACTTGAAAAGTTTTCACACAATGCCACATAATGGCGTTACTTGAGGTGATGGCTTTGAGTGTGTGGTGTGTGTGGGTGACTGCGACGCCGGAAGCGCACTCCATCCACATTTTAGCCGTTCAACTTCAAAGCGTCGGCATTTTAATGCCTCGAAGTGTGAATCACATCATTTACAAGCACAAACACATTTGCCTGCCTGAGCATATGTATACATATAAGTGATTGTGTTAAATTTACGTAAATATGCAGAAGTGCTCATATGGTTGTGAACGCTTTATGTCCTGTCAAGTGTTATTGTTTGTTTGGCTTAATAATTATTATGGTTTTGTGACTTGGCACTTCAAAATTGAAAAGCGTCGACTTGGTCTTGTGGTGAATCCTTTTAACGGCTAATGAATGGTTGCTTGGGTATTTTTAGGGTTTAAGAGAGGGCATTCAAATATGTATATACATATATGATTAAGGATATATGGAAGCGTGGTGATTTTTGAAATCTTGAAAAAAGTTAAACCTTAAATGGTTTTAGGAAAACAATAAAATATTTAATTTTGAATATCAAAAAGTATTCCACATGCTTTCAAAATCTTCTAAGATATTTGTTAAATTTTCGTTTACTCCTGCAAATCATAATGTTAGAAGATCTCAAGGCTATCTTTTCTCAAAGCTAAAGGCTAACTTATCAATCACCCGACTTAATACTTTAAGAATTGGCTTGGTTCTTATGATAGTAGGTTTCGGGTCCATTCACCATTATTCGGTCTATTTTTATTCGAGGATGTGGGTCACTTGAATTAACTATGAAATTAATTTTGTCGGATTTTAAAAATTTATTGTGTGTAAATCCTCAAATTAAATCAAATATTAAATTCTAATGTTAAGTCAACCCCTCTATATGGTTGCGAAACATGGAATTTCGCAGCCCCTGGCACCCAAAAGCTGCAAGTTTTCACAAACCGATATCTTGGCAAGCATTGCCGCATTTTCTGGCACTTCACCGTCTCTAACACGGACTTATGGTCATGCACAAACCAAACACTACTCTGAGCCGGAATTGTCGAAATAAAATGGCGCTGGCTCGGGCATGTTCTGAGACGAGATCCAGATCAAATCACGCGAAACGCTATTGTCTAGCATCCACCAGACAGTCGAAGGAAAGGCCGACCCACTCCAACTCCGATTAGTATCAAATATATGGAATTTATAACCGTGTCTTTTAGAGGTTAGATTTAATAATAACATTTTGGTGAGATCAAAGCGGTTCCTCCTTTCATAGAGTAGCGTTATGGAAGGCCGTCGGATTGTTGAAAACTTTTCTGATGACGTCTACATGGCATATATGTTTAAGTACACTGAAAAATATTGTGTTTAGGAATCGTCGTGTTAGCACCTGAAGTACGTCTTTTTATAAATGGTCTGACTCAACCCATATCGCTTTTGAAATGATAATCTAGACTCCTACAATCATAAAATATTTTTCAATGGTCATTGAACTGCTATTGATTTGGTTACCCAAGGTTTTCCCATATTTCGCACAACGCCGTTAGAATATTGGTAGATTTGTAAGCAGAAATTGGATCAAGTCTCATTAGATTAAATACTAATCACTTCCATAAAAATATTAACAAATGATTATGACTTAAATTAACTTCTGTTACCCGAAAGTAATGTAAAAAATTACATATTTTGGGTAATAATAATCCCATTAAATGCGAGTAAACCGCCTTGCAACTGCTGGTGGCACGCGACCATTCCTCTGTATGGTGAGAATTTTGACAAATTCACAAAGAATCATTGCGAATAATCATGAAAATTTATTGCACAAAACTCAATAAAACCCATTCAATACCAATTAATCTCAACTCGTCCAGCCCACTGATTTGCCTGACAAAACTACCGGTACACAAAGGAACGAAAAAACGTTAAAACAAAAACAAAAAACCAACGAATATAATATTATCTGCGTATAATGACAACAATAAAAAAATAATACCCGAATAAAGGAAACAATAATTTTGGCATTCGAAATGCTGTGGGATAAAGAGACACAATGAGTGATAGATAATTCGTTACGCCTCCTTTTGTTGAGGCCTTAAAAAAGTAGCAAAAATAGCAACTGGCGGGCAGAGGCACAGAAGCAAAGGAACAGGAACAACGAATTAACCCTCAAAACGAGCGACCACAACACGAGCACTCATACATCGTGTATCAAGGCAAGAGGCGCGTATAACAGTAGCGCCGCAGAATTGCAGGAAGTGCTTAGGAGCTGGAACTGGTTATACGCATTTGCTTTGGTTACTTTGGTTGTGTTTTCATTGGAGGATTTATGAGCGAACGCAATAACATACCGCACGCAATAATTTAAACATGATTAGGAGTGCGAGTGTTATTACAGCCTCCAGCCCGGCGGGCTTATGGCCCTAAATGTAAAACGAAATCGAAAGACAACAAAAGCGCAGTGGCACTAACCGCGAGAGAGATAGAGAGTTTGCATTGTAGTTTGAATAAAAATTGAAACAGCTAATCCGGCGACCAAGTCTAAAGCGGTAAACTATTAAGTGCAACCAAAATAAAGCGGAATAACCGTTTGTATCGATTTATTATAATGAACTGTTGCAATATTTTCCTAAGCGCCAAGCTATTCATTGACTGCGAGGGGTGAAGTGCTGCTGAGCATCTCCGTTGTGCTGCCAAATGTATTTAGTTCTTTGAAAAGGATTTGTTTGTTTTTGGTATTAGTTGCAGGCAAATTAGTTCCAATGATTTTTTATCGTATTTAATTGACTGAAAATTTTATTGGAACTCAAATGGTATTAGAAAACATATCAGTTATCATTGGAAAGGCATTGGATCTTTAGGATCACGCGCAATTTATTTTAATTCAAAATTATGAGTGCATACTTTTCGGAGATAATAAGAAAGAGGCATATATTTTCTTAAAAAAGTACCTATATATAAACATAGTAGTTTGAGATATTTTGAAAAAAGATAGATTTTTCTATATGCAATCCTAAGTAGAATTTAGGCAAAGGTATACAGTCTTTTATGAAAGCCTCTTAAAACGAAGTACACAGTAACGATCGGCTACCAAAATCTTCAAGTTATGTTTAAATGAGGGATTTAGAAAAGTATTCTTCGTTTTGCCCACATCTCTCAAAATGGATTTCCACATAATGGAAGAACTTCAAAGTCCTAAGTTACCTCAGGACTCAGGAAAATTGATAAAAAACAATAAAGCAGACCGCTCTGGCTTCGCACGGGTTTAAACAAACATTTCAAATGTTATAAGTTTTTACGTACTTATACACTCTCTCCCATACATATGTATGTACTTTCCCGTTTCTTGCGTGGATTCATTTAAAAAAAGGAAAATGAGGGCAATTCGAACATGAAATTCTATTTTAATTGCAATGAGCTAAAACTTGATTACGACCTCTAGTCTTTGGTGTCCGATGTCTTTCTCTTCGATTATGAAGGCATTGGGAACGCTTAGAGTTCGACGCCCTAGTGCGAGCTTGTATATTTCTAATATTTTGTTCTTCAAGCCACTGCACACGTTCCGTACTCGACTCTCAAGCGCGTACTTGAAAGTTTTGAAATTTTGTTCAGCAAACAGCAGCGAGCGTTCTTTACTCGACTCTCTGGCACGCGATTGCGATGCGAAGAGAATGACTTGCAAGACGATTTTCAGTTTCAGATTAAGATTCTTCATCACGGAGTTTTTTTGATACCCTCATATGGGAACTATTTCCACAAAGCTTTCCAATTGTTAAAGAATTTTTGAAATCGGCACAGTAGTTTTTGAGTTTATTCATTACAAACATACATACAAATCTTTTCTCTTTATAGAGTAGTATAGATGATAGATGGTGTAGGATGTTAATGTTCTTTCATCGAAATCATTTAAGAGTTGTGCTAGCACCTCTATACTCCTTTCCTTTATATGAGACCTACTTATAGGCATAAATGAACAAAAATGATAAAAATTTCCGGATGGATGTTTAATGAGCTAGATGAAAATACTAAGAAAACTTTCAGTATTAAGACAGGGTGTTCCAAAGATTATCATATATACACCTTCATAGGAGTCATGTTCCAAGTTAAGCCAGGATAATTAAAAATGGCTGATACATAAATAGTAGCTTCCTATTAAATCTAATGTCTTTATTTGGCCAATTTTGTACTCTGTGCGTTGGCCGAAAATCCTCCATAGAAGTTTGGAAATTGTTTAACAATGTACAAGTACTTCACTCAGATATTTCAATCGAAAATGATACCAGACTAAATGCTAATCGTCATTGTACTAAAACAAGTAAGACACAAGTGATCGAGAAGTTCTTATAAAGTTGGGTCTAACCAAAGAATTGGTGTAGGTTATCGGTTGTCATCTCGAAATGTGTGTTATAAAATTGTCGGTGGCTTTAAAACAGTGGATAACATGAAATGGGAAATTCTAGAAAATATGGATTTTTATTGATTAAAATCATGAAGTTTTTTCATCATTGTGATTTGAAGACAGTTGTCGCCACAATAATATCACAATTATCAGCACAAATATCACTTGCTTTAAGTCTTAAAAGATCTGCTATTACACTAATATGCTTACCATTTCTCACTCTCACACCTTCGCGTGTATCACCCAAAATCGCCGAAACACTAAATTTCAATATCGGTTTGGTGTTGTTATCCTTCAAAATCGTGGTCTCTTTCTCCTCGACTTTCGGCAATCTGAGCGCCTCACTTTCATGCAGATCCATATCATCGTCACGTTCTGGATCTAGTTCTGTATCATCCATATCATCATCGATACCGATGTCGGGTTCATCGTCATCGTCCTCTACACTATCAACACTCTCACTGCCACCATTCACACCACTCAAATGACAACACTTATCACATTTAAAATTGTTTTCGCGACGCAACATTTCGTCACTATTATAATTCTTCGTATTCATCATTTGTGCGAAATTACCACAACGATTGCAACACAATTCGACACGTTCACCGATACGGCCGCCGTCGGCTGGACTAAGACCATTTCTACTGACCTCCATATTGTCCGTTAAACGATCGTACGACTGATCGATTGTGGTACCGTTTGGCGTTGAGTCTTCTTCGTGTGTTGCCGAAATCGCGGAGCCACGGCTGAGCAACATTTTTGGGGGTCTTGGGGCCGTTACATACGGTAAAATCGCGTCGGTAACACTATATTCGCGCGTGTAGTTAACAAATGTAGCGTCTTCAATGTTTGATTGTGATTCGGTGAGCGGATTAACCGTTAGAACGCAGTTACTAGGTAACGGTACGGGGTTTTCAGTACGAGGTTAACTGTTTTTTGTTGTCCAAAAGCTCAACTAGCATGCCAAACGAACACACGAGTCGCGCGGTACCAATAACGGGCTCACGTCTTTTTTGTTACGCATTCACTTTGAAGAAGAAGAAGAAACCGCTTGCGTAAGCCGTGCAAATGCGGCAAGGACTAAATTACTACTGAAACCATATTGGATGCGAGTTGCGCGTAACTGCTATTCGGTTGACTGACTGCCTCTGGTGGACGACTCGCAATGGCTTGCTGGCGTTTGGTGGTGTTGTTGGCAGGATGCCAGTTAGTTAAGGGATGCTTAACGGTGGTTGGTC
This sequence comes from Zeugodacus cucurbitae, assembly GCF_028554725.1. Classification (NCBI taxonomy): domain Eukaryota; kingdom Metazoa; phylum Arthropoda; class Insecta; order Diptera; family Tephritidae; genus Zeugodacus; species Zeugodacus cucurbitae. The sequence continues at coordinate 50,093,931 of NC_071669.1, forward strand.
TATTTCTCCTGCCCGCTGTGTCACAGCTATATTAACGTGTGTGAGTGTGCTTGTTTGGCGGTGGCAAGTGCCACATGTTTTGTACATACATACATATATACTTTGTGTGGCAACACTCTTCTGCTTCACGGCGCCTTCTGTCCATTATGTACTTGCGCACTTAATACATTTATGTAATTGTTTATGTATTTTATTTATTTGTGTGGCAGTTAAGGTAACCTCCATTGTGCGCTTTATTGTCGTTCGACTTTTGCTTGTTGTTGTATAATAGCTGTGCACTGTTGTTGCTCCTGTTGCTTTTACGCTGGCCATTGGTGGTGTTGATGTTGCTGTTGTTGTTATGTTTTGATTTGATTTTATTCGTGTGTTATAACAATAAAATATTAATTTTCTTGTAAAGTGGATATAACAATATTTGGATGTGTGAGATTTTCCGGTGTGCTATGCGGCGCTGTGTGTGTGGGAAGGGAGGGGCGGAATGTATGATGTTGGCTTTACTAAAAATATGGATATCTCACTTAACGGCTTACCGTTAATGCTTGAAGTGTATGTGTGGGAATATAATATTTTTATAAAATTTATTTATTTATGTTTAAATAATGAGAAAAAAAACATATCGTGAAGAAAATAATGATTTCGATAATTTTAAAACCATTTTACTAGAATCCAAAAAATCATATTTTTGATTTTTTGTTTTATTTTAATTACTTTTTTTCATTAAAAAATATTTATATTTGGAAAATATAATTTAAATATAATCTAACAAAATTTTATTGAGAAAGTTTTTAAGGTTTATGTTATTATAGTTTTTTGAAAAGCATTATCATCATGACCTCTAGTGACGTTTAACTAACCATCAAGTAAGGACTTATTAGATTTATAATAAATTTTGAGATTCTATAACTCTTAAAACTCAACTACTTTTAGTTCGAATCAGAAGAAACTACGGAATATTTAATTTCAATCGTCTGAATTCTAGGCTTTTTCCAAGACAAAGCACTTACGTTTCGTCATCTGCGGCCAACATTATACCGATTCTATTTACCTTGTTTCTTGAGATGAAATCTAAAAGGTCTTGGTCTTGTGATATTTACTACTGACATTTTGTTTAACTGAATTAGGTAAGGTTAAGGGGTTACATGGGTTTTGACGGATAAAAAAGGCTTATTTTCACTATTTATTTAAGTAAAAATTATTTATTTAATTCAAATTTATTTCTGTCTTATAGATACATATTTAAAGAATAATTTCTGAAATTTTCAAAAAAAAAATTAAAACTCCTACATTGAGACGTCATTTCCGGTGACCACCGCGTCCGCGTTGTCGGCATAACTCCTGACAGGATAATGAAATGAAAAAACAAAATAAGTGTTCTAGGTAAAACCATAAATTCGTGCTTGAACGAAGGAAAGAAAAAAAAACTGAAAATTGGAATTTTGGCAGACATATTTCCAAAAAAAATAAAAATTTCGGTCAAATTTGCTTGACATTTTGTTTTTTTTTTTTTTTTTAAATAGTTGTAATTGAAAAAAGAAAAAATCTTTCGTTCAAGCACGAGTAAATTGTATCTCGAACACCTATGCAAAATTTCATGTAACCCCTTAAGGGGTTATATACAGTTAGAATTTTCAAAAAATCGTTTTTTTTTATTTCATTTTCTTAATGTACATATATTTAAGAATACATACAGAAAATTTCATATCGTTCCGGTGAATATTTTCAAAGTTACAAGCAAATGAAAAATTTGAAAAGGCGTTTCAGAGTGCTTGGAAGTACAAGGTCCAAACATAAAGCGCGTTTTTTCTCAAAATGGTGTTTTCAAAGGCGGTGACCAACATTACTCGAAAACGGCTAGACCGATTAGTCTCAAATTTTAACACGACCTTCTTAAATATATATTTTAGTAATTAATCGAAGATTTTTTCTCTCCGATAAATATTTTTCTTTTTTTATAAACAATTTAAGGCCGAAATTTCGGTGAAAAATCGATTTTTTTTTTTTGAGAAACCGCCATTTTGTCAAAAAATTATTATTTTGCTTATTTCTTCGATTAATTACTAGAATTAACATTATTTTAACGAAATCTGTTTGGTTTTTTAATTTCGGATGATCCAGTTCCGAGATATAGTGGTCACCGCAAAACGTCTTTTTTGAGAGGAGCTCCTGGAGATCAGCTGTAGCTCTTTTTCAAATAAATATTTTTACTGGTACTAAGTCTTAAAATACAGTTAAAAGATACCATAATATGTGTATAAATTTTTGGATCAATGAATTAGGATCAATGAATTAAAAGTTTTCTCAGAAAAAAATCTGGAAAATTCACTTTTTTTCGGCCGTCTAACTGTATACAACCCCTTAAGTTAAATTGGATTCAATAGCTGAAGATAATTGAATCCCAGGCATCGCCAAGTGACTTGAACTCAAAAAATCAGCTTCGTCTTTTTTTTAACTCTTTTTTCAGGTTCTCCTTGAGGTTTTAATATATGAAAACCGAATAGGTTTGGCCTTGATATAGCAAAGGCAAGGCAGTGAAGAAGATTGAGATGATTTAACCATGTCGTCTCCCAAGCAGCTTTTACAAATGTTATCTGGATTTGTATTTTTTGTGGACACGAATTTGTTTATCATGAAACATCTTGATTTTAAAAATATCAAAAAATGAACACAAGAAATGAAGGTCGACATTTTTTTAGGACAAATATATATTAGTCTTAACTCAAATTTGAAGTGATAATAATTTCAAAGTCCTAAGTATCCTGGTTGATTTTAAAGCTGCCTATAGACAACATTGGGCATGAAAAGGTTAATAGTGAGACTAACTTACTTATATTACTTACTTTCTTTTGTTCACGAAAGTCACCAAAAAAACCCTTCGGAGACCATACAATATTCTCTGAGGAAAGTAAAAATATGTTCCATCAATTCCTATAGAAAGTATATGGATCATGGGTAGTATATGTACATTAGTCTTAAGATGTTGTAAAATCGAAGAATATCCAATTAAATATTCAAAACCCTCTTTCTTGTCTTACAACAGGTAATTTTCTAAATAGGTAAAAACAACATCAAATATATCGCTTCGTATATCAATATCGTCTTAAAACTAAATATAAAATAAAAATTCTTTCGATAATTAAAAACACATTCACATAATTTTTGCTTTCTCCGTTATACGAGCTATCTTCGGATCAATTTCAAAATAATAATTTGGGATCTATGTATATGATCTATGAACTATTTAAACAGGGAGAGCGTGCAAACATTGCTTTTGGATATATTGAATATTTAGAATATTCGAATTTACGTTTTGTGGTATTGTCGCCATTGTTTTCACAAGCATCCAATTCAATATAATTATAAGATAAGCTCGACTCATCTGAAGGCTGAGGTGGTATGAGATAATCAAAACAAAAGAAGGGAAACTTTCGGAAATTGGAGAGAATGGATCTGAGAAGTTATATGTAAAGAAGCGTTTATTTTGTGACCAAACTATGAAGGAGGAAAGTACTAAGTTATCAGATAGTTGGTTATGGTCTAAAATGTATGATTTTCTTCCTTAAAAAATCCATGCTATTCAATATTAAAAAACATGTAATTAAAATGAGTTTCATATGTAACTTGTGGAAAAAAGTATCATTTGTACCAAGTAATATGCATTCTAATGGCATTTCTTCAACATTTTGCACTGTTCCACTTATCCATTTGCCCCCTTGGACAGCGAGTAACATAAGTCGTCATATTTAACAAAGCATTTCAACATTATGAACTTTTATTATCACCACAAATTAGTTGTAGCATGTCTTATTTACTCAGAGTTCAGCACAAGTACTCTGGCAGCACAGAGTGCTGATGCTGAGTACTCACACAGTGACCTCTCACTTCCTGCTGTCGACGCTGCAGCGCTCGCACTCACAGCGCGCACACAACAAACACACACACACAAGCAGCGATATAAATACAGTTAGTGCATATACTATACATATAGCAAACGAGGAGCATGTCGGCAGCTGTTGTAGGAAGTCAGCAAAGTAAGTCATAAGCCAACAGCAGACACTTGTCCCAAGCATGAGAGTAAATACAAGTGAATGGCCTTGCGCGTTTCCTACGAGTGCCTTTGTGAGTGTGTGTGTGTGACTACTTGAAATTTATTTAATGCGAATGTCCATTTTGCTGTTTATTTTTATTCCGCTCTAGTATTGTTCTAGCAATAGAATTGCACTCACACACACGCAAACGCTGTAAAAGCTAACTGCTGAGCGCACACTCATACACACACACATGGAGAGTATGGCTCGCAAGTAACGAGTGGCAACAACCCTTATAAGTATGTAGCCTTGCAAGTGTCAGCACGCGCATAAGAATACTGAATGTGAATGTGTGTGTGTTAGTCTACGAATATTCGTAGAGGGCGTGGTCTCTCAATGCTCAACTCAGCTCAGTAGCACACACAATAATAATAAGTATAAGGATAATACAAACAATGGCCACACTCTTTAGTGTGTTTTATTGCTCGAACTCGTTGACTATACTTCTAGCCGTTGTTACCGTTATGATGGTCGTTGCTGCGTGGCCTATTTGCTGGCGCAGCCAAGGTTTCAGTTCCTCGGTTCTGCATGTTTGTTTTGTGTTGATATAAACTGATTTTGCATGGTGTTGGGTTTTTAGGCTCCTTCGCAACATGTTGCTCAGGGTATAATAATTGTGTTCTCCTAACGGTTCTTAGCCGCATCAGGATAGGCTCAAAGCGCTTCTGCGATACGTATGGGTAATCTTTGCGATCCATATCTAGTAGTCTCCTGGCATTCCAACCAGTGCCAGTCCACTTTTAACTGTCCAAGTGAAATCCATCGCGAAACCTATCGCGAAGGTCAGCCATTTTAACCTAATCTAACCAAACTAAAGGTTTTTGTAAACGCTGAAACTAATCGAGATTTATCTCGATAAATATCAAACTGATCAAGATGACGAGACGAATTGAGTTCCGGATGTCTGTGTGTCCGTCTTAACTAAATTTTTCTGAAAATTTTGATTATAAGTTTTCAAGACCCCAGATATCGAATGAGCGAAGCGCGGTTCCTGATTATATACCGAAAACAGTTTCCAATCTGTAAGATATAATAATGAAAGTGCGCATTCTCTTCCTATAATAATAAGAAGTGATGCTAAAAATGTATAATATATATCCCTTAGCCCCTATATATCTATTATAACGGATTTCGAATTGGTGTTTCGATATTTCAATGAATGTGGACATATTTTTCTGGTCATACTATGGTTCTCCGTTAAATATAAAGTGAATAAAATGGGTCCAGGCCTTGGTCCGATTCCTAAACCACTGATTTAGGGGTTTCCGCCCTCTGACTGAATACCCTATATGTTTAATTTTGCTTTCTGGGTTGAGTTTAACATATCATATATATCTCAAAAGCACTGCATCATTGAGTAGTACAAAATATAGCTATGGTGAGTCCATAACCTATTGAAGATCCAAGCTATTGCAAGCTAAGTAATCCATTCCAAATTTGGTCGAATAACGAATGTTTCTATACTATATATATATATGTTCTACTCCTTAAATTATTTCTTCCCCATTGATCTTTCAAAACTTCGAGATTTTTAAATATTCGGCCACATCCGAATTTAGCCCTCCTTAGTTGTTATTTTTTCTTTCGTTGATTTATCCGCTTTTTGTATTCTTTCGGCACCACAATAGATTTTATTTTCGTTTCGTTGATTGCGCTGCCATTTGTGGCTTTTCGACTTGGTCGCTTGCCTGCTCCCTACACACTCTCTGCGCTCTCTCACCTCATCGCCGCTAGCCTGCATTCACTTTGTATTGGCGAGTGGATTGGAGCATTCTGTGTGCTGATATGTTTGGAGAGTTCACATTATACGGGTACTTCACAAAGCACATTCAAAGGATTGCGTTGCTCCATTAGGGGGTTGTGTGGTGGAGAGTAGAAGCTTGGCATGCCAGTTGTGCTGGTCTTGGCCGCTATGCTTCTTGTGGCGCCTCGGCTGGCTGGTGGATTGGCATTGTGAATTGTGTGCGAGTATATAAAACATGCTCGTAGAAGCGTATAAATATGTGATAATAATGATTAAAACTCCTTGTCAGCGTCATTTATGCAAAGGATTTTTTCGAATTTTTATTTCGCTCCTCGTTATTTAACCTTTCTCCCGGGATTTGGCTGCTTGTGCTCACACTTCTTGAATATTATTTCTCCGCTGGGTGGTTTTATTGTTGGGTATGCATTTTCCATTAGAAAATTTATTTGCTTTTTTGTTATGTCTGTATTGGTTATGCTTGCTTGCATCTTTGAAATTGAATATGCCGATAATAGAACGTGGACAATTATTTGATAAGTTTGTTCAATTGCAGTAGGAATTAAAGTACATATATTTAATAATGTGGAAATTAATCGATCCCTTATTAATACGAAGATATGGGCTTAAGTTAATATTCTCAGCTCAAAAAGACTTTTCGGCCATTTTGCTGAAGTAAACATTTAGTTTCCTGTCATATCTTTGCTGTCGTTTTAATTCTATCAAGTTCAATACCTCAAAAAACCTTTTCCGATTTGCAGTCCACTCGAGATTTTTGGTGTTAAACTTCTTCGGCAATGAACCTTAACCTATTAACCAGCATTACTTCTATTTGAATCTAAAACTTACGAACTTCAAACATTTATTTATTTATTGAGTATATGAATATGATTCCAAAAAATGGACTTGTCGAAGAAACATAGAAATTGTTGAAAAAATTATTGAATTTTTACTTAATCTCTCTTGCCTGCCTTAAATCCATTGTGCCTTATATTGAAAGTATAATTATTTAAGACATCTCAATAAAATTATGTAAATAAGAATTCACAGAGTTCCTACTCCATATACAAAAGGGTCTTGGATGAAAGGATGTGTCAGGAAAATCAAACTGATCACTAATTGTTGTTGTTTTAAGTCAAATAGAGTCAAATGAGTTATTGGCTCCTAACTTTTTGAATTGCAGGAAATATTTTTGAAGGGGCCGCTCCTTGGCAATAAAACTCTTTATAACAAGTAAGGAAAGGCTAAGTTCGGGCGTAACCGAACCTTTTATACTCCCTGAATTTATTGCTATATTTTTTATCGTCTCACCATCCATCGTATATGGTAATTCCTGAACCAATTTCTGTCATTTTCACTACCAAAGAATAATATATCAAAGATTATACGGTCACTTAATTTGGCTAAGACAACTCACATATTAACCGATATATTCGTAATAAAGCTGACCGTATTTTTGATAATCCGAATATATGGTATATGGAAACTAGGGCAAGTTGTAACCGGATTTTAACCATTTCTGGTACAGAGACACACTATTGGAGGAAAAAATTTCCCTTAACTTTTCCCTTTTCTTTATGTTCGATATCACGGACCTTGAAAAATTGTAATGCGATCTCGACAATTTTTCCACAAGTGATACCTTAGCTCCATACCATATTTGTGTAAAGTTTTATTCCGCTATCTTCATTGGTTCCTAATGTATATACATATTTTAAAGGAAGAAATAACAGGGAGTACAAAATTTAGTTATATGGGAAGTAGGCGTGGTTGTCAACCGATTTCGCCCATATTCTGTGTGTCATCAGGGTGTTAAGAAAATATCATATACCGAATTTCATTAAAATTGATCGAGCAGTTCTTGAGGTATGGTTTTTGGCCCATAAGTGGAATATTTTTTTAATTCTGAGTGCAGCTTCCTTCTGCTATTTCTTCTGTAAAATTTAGTGTCTCTGAGGTTTTTTGTTAGTGCGTAGTAGTAAACGCACATTTATTAATTTTCAATATAACCTTCATATGGCAGGTGGGCGTTCTTATAATCCGATTTCCTCCATTTTTAGACTTAAGAAGGAAATGCCTGAAAGGCACGAGTCTAGAGAATTTCGTTGATATAGCTTTGGTAGTTTACGATATATGTACAAAAAAATTAATGGGGCCGGTTTACATTCAAATATGCCTCTCCCTAAAGCGATACTTTGTACCAAATTTTACTGTAATAACTTTATTTATTACTTAGTTATAACTCTTTATATGTTTTCGGTTTTCGTCATTTTGTGGGCGTGGCAATAGTTCAATATAAAAAAAAACTATATTTGACTTCGATAATAAGTGACCTCCTCTATTTTTGGAGTTTACGCTTCGATATTTGCCGAAAAACTATACATATGATACAATTTAATTCAATTCATGGTAGATGTTACCGAAAATTAATGGATGATCCAAAATATATTGAGATTTTCTGCGGGGAAACCAAATTATTCTAAAGGTACATATAAATCTACTAATCTACAGTCAACTAGTCGGAAGTAATCTAATAGTTGAGCGTGTTTTGATGCTAAGGCAGGTTGGCACGATCTACAAGTAGGTCTAGTTATTATAAGGTAGGCAGAAGAATATGTGTATATTTTAGGAAAATAAATATTTGAGTTGTTTTTATACCGTCTATCTTTTAGGGAGAATTTAAAGCTCTTTAAGATATATTAGGTCTACAACTTAGCTTTCGCCGTTTTTTGTATAAAAACGGTTACAAAAATGTTATTCAAAATATTGGCCGTCGCTAGCTACTACATTTGACCATTCTTTCTGGCAGCAAGCGTATTCCGAGTAAATGTCGAGAATTCGACTCAAAAAGTGGTATTTTTAGTTGAGAATAAGTTTGGGATGCATATAGATCTCTACAAATACTTTGTTGGGTTAATGTTGACATAAATTTCCAAGTACGGTATAAAACGATTTAATCGATTTAATCGACCAGTGCTTGACCCTAGAGATATCTATTGGAAAACAGAAGCAAAGTTGTAGACAATTATTGGGAACAGTTATTGATTGCTAATAATTATAAAATGGGATGACAATTTTATTATGGAAGATTTGAAAATAACTTTTCAATAAATCGAAAATCACAAAGCTTTAGAAAAATGTGACGAAAATTATCTTTAGAAAAAAATTATTTAGGCTTATTTGCCGCCCTCAACTTTTGCTACAAAATATATTACAAAAACTCTTATTCCCTCTTAACTGTGGCAACATTATCTTTTATTGCATGACTACATTTTAATAAGTCACTTCCTGACGCACCACACTATCGCTTTAATGCATGTACATACGTCAAAGCCGCTCAATGTCCTTGTGTTATTGACAGCATATCATTATTGTGATCGTTATTTCATATCGGTGTGCCATAATATTTAGCAATAATAACAATTCACGAAAACTGTGCACAATAAAACGAAATAAAATGGAATAAAATACATTTCGTTAGGCAACAAAGAGCAAATATCAGCACACAAACACACACATGCGAGCGCAGATAACGAAGCATAAACAAAGGCGCAGTGACAAGGTGATTGCGACAAGCTGCTACAGTCGCTGCCGCTGCCACTGCCGCTGCTAGTGAAAATATTTTGAGACATTTATACGAAACACAAATAAATACACAATGTGCCGAAAAGCGTTGGAGCTCTGGAGCGAGGGCGGGGGCGTATGAAATCAGCGCCAGCATTGAGTAACGAATTGTTGTAAGTGAAGCGTAATTGACTCCGCCGCATCTGTCGCCGACGACAGTTGACAATGCGCGTGCAATGTTTCGCGCTGCGGCGGGCTGCGCTGTTCGGCTGCGAATGCCAATACTGGATTTCTGTTTGCTATCGATTTTTTTCGCCGCACAAAAGAAATGCGGAGAGTACATTGCTTCTGATTCACCAGAAAGTGGGTGGTAGGTCGGACGCTCAATCCATGGGCCCATTGGTAGTGGCAACAAAGGCAAAAATCGCAAATTATGGGCTTTTCATAGCGTTAACACTGGTATAAATATGAAAATGAAACACACACACCCACACACAGAGTTGATCGACAAAGTATATAATCGCGCGTATTTATGTGGGTGTGCTTGCCTCATACTCGTACAATATTTCGTGCTATGAAGCAGAAAAACTGCGATAAAAGATTATAAAATGTATTTCATGACGGCGCGACGTTCCTTTACCATTCTACAACAACACGAACTACAGAGCGTGCGTCTCCCGCTGGCAGCCCAGTTGTCTAGTGCGCTTCGTTGATACGGTTGGTGGGTGGTTTTCGGTTGCAAGTTGTGTGGCATGAATGCTGCGACATCTGTTCCGGACATCTTTTAATAAAATTTTCATCTTTATTACCGAGCAGCGCTTCGATTGTTTTATTTGCTTCCCTGTGCAGAGGGAAGTGTTGACTTTCAATTGCCGACAGTGTCCAAAGTGTGATTTTTCATTAGAGTTATGGGGTCGTCGACTAAGCGTGTGGTAACTGGCAAGTGTTGAGTTCTCAGTTGCAACACTGTGTTGCTTTTGTAGGTATGTGTCTTTCGCACTTTATTCTCTACTGGCTGTAATTATTCTATGAACGCTTTCGATAATGAGTTATTAATATTAGCAAACGTGATTGCAACAGTTATAATTGATAAACTGTAACAGAAAGTATCAAAAAAAGTATTGCCTCTTCACATATGTTGTTGGCATTTTTGTCTCGTAACTGCATCGTAGAGAGTATTTAAGGATTTATTTCAACTGTTCACTGAACCTTAACTCATTCCCAGTTTGACTCTACATATTTTAAACGACCCTTTACTACTGAGACATTGATTTAAGTTTAGCTCTAGAAAATTGTTATTAAGCAGATCTTAGTTAAAAAACTCCAAATTTTACAGACGAGTAATTTGTTTTGATATGATATGTGTGACCTTTGAGTTTATTGGTCCCTTGTCTTATATTAATATAATATAATCAGTTATTCTTGTATTAGAAATTAGTCGAACATATCCGGTAAAAGAACATATATTTATGGCCACCTTCTTTTAAAATTATTATTATTATTAATTATTATTATTACATAGTGAGTTCCGATTAACATAGAAGCATAATTTTGAACTAGTGGTTGTGTAGGGTAGATTTCACTATTAGTTAAATATAAATTCTATTTTCTAAAGATAATATAAGATTTATATGAACGAAGTAGGAGGCTTCCCGAATTTTCTTGATTTTATAAAATCTCAACTGAATGTGTTCAAATAAGAATTGACTAAAATAAAAAATTGATGTTGTCCAATCAGCAGTTGTATATAAGGATCACTGTAATGTAGAATGTCCTTTCTTATATATATGTATATTAGGGTGGCCCTTATTTTCCAAAGTATTCCGATTCTCGATCGCACCCTCTAGAAATATGCGAATAGCCCAAAAACTAGTATACACAAAGTTTTGGGTCAATCAAAAAAGGCTTAGAAGTTGCGCAAGGAGCTTGAAATCCTGAAAAATTAAGAACTTTTGCCATTTTTTTGTCTCTATATTTCAAAGCCACACTATCTGGTTTCCATACCGTAATAAGATCTGCATTTTATTACCTTTCCAAAATTACCACAATCTTAAAAATCGGTCGATTGATGTTAGAGTTACAGAAATACAAATATGAAAGTAAATTTAATGTGGTGCATTCTCAAGCGTCGCATGCTCGTGATATACCGTTATAACGGTTCTAATGTTATTCTTATTATCTTATTACGGTATGGAAAACCAGTAAGGGATAGTGTGACTTTGAAATATGGAAGTCTGAGACATAAAAATGACAAAAATTCTTATTTTTTCAGGATTTCAAGCTCCTTGCGCAACCTCTAAACCTTTTTTGATTGACCCTTCTAGGGGGTGCGATCGAGAATCCAGAAGCTTTTTTTATCTTCCATACAACTAAGGGCCACCCTAATGTATATATGTAATAAGCGAAAAACTTCTTTGTATCACATTTTATTTTATTTTCCTGTTTAAAATACCAACGCGTAAAACGTTGTTCCCTCTTCCCAAATCCAACGCGCTTCTTTGATATCACAATTCTTTTGCCAAATCAATCTTTCACATGAATGATGGTTACAAGGCATATCTTTATTATTTACACATGTTCTGCTTATGGATATTTAGTAGCTAGTGCTGAAGAACCGTCTACTCATTGCCCATTACAATAAAGAGTATGGTATCCAGAACATAACATCCATATACGATTTTCCCACATACCAATGGGTTTGAGAACTTACAGATTTTGTGGTAAATCTCAACAGATATTCGGAGTTAAAGCCTTTTTTATACTTTCTGGAACATAAATCGATGGTAAGTCCACACTTCATATGTATAATAAATTTTAAGAAAATTGCAGGTAAATATTTAGATTAGACAATAAAGCACGAATATAATAAATTTCAAAAGAGCCTACATTACAAGATGTAGTGTTTTTGTATGTGAATCTGAAGACAAGCTATATTGAAAGATAACCTCATATTCTACTATTTCCCGGCTCGCGATGATTTAGGTGATTTATTGAGCTTTTGGGAGAAGTATAACACATGGCGTAGAAACATGGATGGTGACAACCCGAGATGGAAGGTACTTAGATCACTCGAGAGAACTGTTTTCTGCAAGATATTTCGAGCCGAAAAAACGAAGAAGATGAAACCATAAACTGTATGAGATCTACGACGACATGTCTCTAGTTCAGTATATAAAAATCCAATGAATGCGCTGATTAAGCCATGTAGTACGTATGAAAGACGATGTTCTAAAGATCCTTCGATTCGGGACCCAAGGGTGGACAACGGAAGCAAGGGCGTGTACATATCGAATAGAAGGGGCATGTGCATAAAGACCTGTCTGCATTTGGGTTGTGCAGCTCTCGTGACTTCGCAAAGGATAGAGGTAACTGGCGAAGTTTTGTGATCTCGGCACAGATTGACCCACGTTTGTAGTGAGAAAGAAGAACACATTTTTCTCTGGTAATTGTTTTTATTGTTTCCTAAGTTGTACGGAGGATGGTAAGATGGAATCTCAACATTTCCTTATTCACTATCCGCTGTTGTGAGATAAATTTGAATAACTTTAGCTCGTAGTCATTCTGTGTTCTGGGGTTATATCGAAATAAGTCTTTTTAGCGGATTTGTGTTGGTTCACCACGTTTTTTCATTATATGACATTCTCTTTAATTTCAAGAATTTGTAAATGACTGCGGTAACCTAATCTTCCATTAAATTTTCTTTACCTGTAAATATCGTTATCGCTGATTTGTAATGTATTAAAGCTACATATGTGTGTAAATTTTCCAAAATTCCCCTCGTTGCTTAAAATTAAATGATATTTCGCATGGTCACACACACACACCCACACAAGTGCCTGTGTTAGTTAGCATTGAATCGTATATATTAGCAGGTGAGTCCATTTTCATTTCATTTACGAATGAGTTCATTTGAAATTTACAATTCACCAGCGCAAAAGGACGACGACGCTTTAATTATGTATTTATTGCTATTGTCAGCCGAGCAGAAAAAATGCATAATTGTTTGCGTGATGATGGATTTTTTCCGCATTTTGTGATTTTATAGAGTTACACAAACGCAAACAACAAATTTATTGAGTTAATTTATGTCAGTTTTTATTACTACAAAAAATTTCATATGCCACACCGTGAGTGGCCATGCATGCGAAATGCAGGACTTCATCGCTCCTCCCTCCATGTGTTTGTGTGTGTGTTGTTTGTTTGTGTATTCACTATGCGGATGTAGTGCATTGCAGCATTACATTAATAAATATTGTAATTGCACATAATTTTTGTTAAGCGAATAATTTAAATTTAAACTCATTAAACATTTAAACATTGATTGAGTGGCCAATGGAGTGTCGCCGACATGCAATGGAACATGCGTCGGGTTGTGTGGATGCCACACAAGTGCACGCTGTTGTTGTTTGGCTAACGGACATGCGTATGCGGCTTATTAACGACAACAAATTACTTAATTAATTACCAATGAAAACCGTAGCGAGCCGAACCGTACATTAATTTATGCGGTTCGCTTTAATTGCTGCTGTTGTAGCTGTATGTGGTTGCAAGGACGCACACACGTCCCTTGGTTGCAGTGGTTGTTATTGTTGTTGACGCTAGTCAATGTATTATTATAATCATATTGCTGTTATGTTATTATTGGCGTTGTTATTTTCGATTTAACTATCAAATATGAAAATGTCCAAAGTGTTTATGTCATAAATACATATACACATTAATGTATGTCCATATATGTATATAGGCAAATTACCAACAACACTTGTGAGCATATCCAAATTGAAGTGGGGGGCGTTAAATAATTCTATTAAAATATGGACAATATATTCCAATAGCCACCATTAGCGATTAAGCCATGCCATTATATTGTCAGCGTTGAATAATATTATAATAAATATATTATTTTAGATAAAAGTCTAAATTTTCGTGTAAAACTAATATATTGGTCATGTTAAGAGTTTAGCTACAATACGCAGGGAAATTATTTGTAGATGGAGGTGGCCTAAATTGAAATAGAGCTACAACACCATACCTAAATCTATCCTATGTGCCACAATTTAAGTAACACAAAATTGTTTCCCTTTAAAATAGATGGATCGAAAATGATATCGTTATAAATTAGCACAAATACTGCTTCAAATGTGTTGACACACAAAATCATATACTGGTTGAAGTCAATACTCTTTCACGGCCTTGATGACACTAAGCAGTTATCTGTTCCTGACAATAACACAACACTCGGCGGGAGTGATAAATAAAACACGTGTATTCTTCGATTTTCGAAGTTAGCCTCCAAAATCTAAATATTTGCCATCGAAGTTCGAAAAAAGCTTATTAAAAAATTAGTATTAATAGGAGGTGTCCAAAAATCCAAAATATGGATACAATGTAAATTTTTTTCTTTATTCAATGGTTTCAGTCAAGTTTATATGTCAGATGTTATTAGGGATTAATGTTGGATGTTCGAAAAAAAATGTATAGAAAATGTTTGTTTACATTTATATTTAATTTCAAAATAAATATTCTCGGAGAAAACACTTAAATTAAAAAGTACACATCTTTGAACTAGAAGAAATATGCATAGAAACAAAAAAAATAACATACCAATTTTTCAAAAATTGTGGTAGTATTTTTTGAAATATAAAATGTCTAATTTTTTTTTCACTGATCCAACTACGACCGCTTGTTATACAAGATTTTAATATAAATAAAATGTTGATTATGCCCATATATTTACTATAATTAATAATACCTTTTCCAGTAAGCTAAATTTCGAACATCGAAGGCGAATAATCCGATTTTGAGGACTAACTTCGGAGAAAGGAGAACATGTTTTTTATACCCCCAAAAGTTGCTAAGAGAGTATTATAGTTTTGTTCACATAACGGTTGTTTGTAAGTCATAAAACTAAACGAGTTAGATATAGGACGAGACGAGTTGAAATGCGGACGTCTGTCTGTCCGTCCGTCTGTCCGTCCGTCTGTCCGTACAACGGACAACTTGAGTAAAAATTTAGATATCTTAACGAAATTTGGAACACGTATTCTTTGGCACTGAGGAGGTTGCTTTCGAAAATGGGTAAAATCGGACCATTGCCACGCCCATAAAATGGTGGAAACCGAAAACCTATACAGTGTCATAACTAAGCCATAAATAAAGTTATAAATGTAAAATTTGAAATAAAGGATAGCACTAGGAAGGGGCATATTTGGATGTAATTTTTTTGGGGAAGTGGGTGTGGCCCCGCCCCCAAATCGATTATTTGTATATATATATATAAACCAAACTTCAGTCTGTTCTCCTACGTACCCAACCACACACCATGAAAATAGTTGAAATCAGATAATAACCACGCCCACCTCCCATACAAAGGTTAGGTTGAAAATTACTAAACGTGAGTTAACTCACTAACGAAAAACGTCAGAAACACAAAATATCACAGAAATATTAGCAGAAAGAAGCTGCACTGAGATATTTTTACAAAATAGAAAATGGGCGTGGCATCGCCCACTTATGGGTCAAAAACCATATCTCAGGAACTACTCGACCGATTCGAATGAAATTCGGTATATAATATTTTCTTGACACCCTGATGACACGTGTGAATGGACGACATAGGTTCACAACCACGACAACTTCCCATATAACTAATTTTTGAATTCCATCTTATTCCTTCACTTTATAATATATACATAAGGAACCAATGAATATAGCGAAATAAAACTTTACACAAATACTGTATATGATCTGTGGCATCACTTGTGAAAAAATTGTCGAAATCGGAGTATAACTTTTCCACGCCCCGGATATCGAATATGAAGAGCTCAGTGCCCAAGGTAACTTTTCACCGAAAATTTCGGTAAATCTCTCAGGCATCTTAATTTAATTCAGAGGAAATATGTTTCTTCTAATAGTGTGTCTCTGTACCAGAAAAGGTTAAAATCGAGGATTTTCAAAATACGATGAGCTTAATAGCTTATAAATCGGTTAATATGTGAAATATATTTATGCCGAATATATGGGTTAAATTGTGTGTTTTCTTAACAAAGATATAGCAATAAATTGCGAGAGTATAAAATGTTCGGTTGCACCCGAACTTAGCCTTTCCTTACTTGTTTACTTATGGCTCATCTCCCGGGAAAAAAAATTTGGTTCAATAACTAGAATACCGTATAGAGTAATGAGACATGGTGTTAAAAACTTCCGCCGGTCCTCGTATACCTTATATTATATTTTCATTAATTTGGTTGACCTTACAATCCGATTTATAAGATATTTATAAAAATTATAAATATAAAGATAAAACAGTTTATTTAATTAATTACAACAGTGTAATTACAATAAATGAACATATTTTCTTGAATACTGTGTGATCCTTTATCAAAAGTTGGTCAAATCGATTCAAGAGCTTGTTTTAACATCCAAATACATCATATAATTACTCTCGTCATTCTAATCTCTATTCGCTAATATTTTTCCCTGAGATGGATGAAAATCACATACGTCATTACTTGGACAAGCTTGAGATTTATTTCATTGTCTGGAATGCACTTAGATGATGTTAGTTTTTTTTGAGATCATGTGTTGCCTTCCTATCATCTTTTTCTGTAAGTCATTGTTTTCATTATTTTTATTCTCTTATGGGCTGTATAGAGTTTGAAAATTTACTCGCGTGGCACAGGTACCCCTTTTTAATAAAAATCTTCAAACATGTGTATTTTGATTGGTAGATCTAATTTCTGATGAGATGAAATCTGATCTGATCTCTTATTGAAATGTTATTAATATAATTTCTTGTCTGAAGTCACTGGAATTTTAGATCCTAGGTATTTGAAGGGCATTAATATGGTTCATAGATTCAGAAAATTTAATAAGTTCTTGTTTTTAGACGAGTTCTGTATTTGTGTTTTTAGGAACGTAGTCGGAGTAGAGCAAAAATTATCTTGCGTATCTTGTTATAACGGGTTTCAGACGCATAATAAATAATAAACTAATTGGATTTGTGTAGTTATTATTGCATATACATATGTATGTACATATACGAGTATATAACTCTATAGGCAACACACACATTTAGCGAAGTAGTTTGACATGAATCTCACCACTGTCATTCAACCCTTCCGCAGGGTTAGACCATAGATAAAATCAAATTATTCAAAGGTAGACAACAAAGTCGAGTTCAGAAAGTCGAATTCACAAAGGAGTTGGGATGTGTCATGTTAGAGGAAATTTAAATTTTTATTGTTATGATTTAATTTAAATTAATTGCCATAAATTGTAGCTGAACGCCAAATGCAGCAGTCTATTTCGCACACAATTAATTTATTGCTAATCATTTTGACTAATGACTCCAATGATATACATGCCAACACAGAAGTACACACACAAGCGCACACGCACTTGTAACAAATGAACGGTGAAAGGTTGCACGCATACCGACACATTGCCATCGGGTTCGCTTTTCATGTTTTCATGCGCATTCATAAATTTTCATTTTATTAACACTCGATTTGCCACTGCAGAGTTGTCAGAGTTGTTTGTATATTTTGTATTTTGTGAAATAAATGAAATTAATTAAACCCTTTTTACAAAATGTGTCGCAGACAATCACAACACAAAACTAGCGAAAACGGCAAAAGGCAGCAGAAATAAGCTGGGAGTCAAGGCAGAAGACTCTCTTCTCTGTGTGTGTGTGTGTGTTTGGTAGTGCGTAAAGTCAATTTCCTTTACTACTTTGAGATATCTTTTTCTTCCTTTTCAAGTGACTACACCCCTATTTAGTTGTGCATATATGAGCGAACACATACACACACACCCATCCACGGACATCTCCACAAATAATCATAAGTACGAATATAATTCGAAATTGTTCACACGTTTGCCGGCGTGTTGCAACTGCTGTTGGGCGCATTGCCACCTTCTGCGGCAGACATTCAAGCTGTTCCAGTTCTTCCGGGTAATCAAGGGTGCTGCTGCAATCCACGCACTTAATATAAAGCAACAACAACAACAATTGCGAAGCAGTATCGTGTAGTCAGCGTTGGCTTTCTATGTTACATTCGACAAAATACAAATTACCTTCCAATTTAAGGCGACATCAGTTGCCACACACACAGGCACACGCGCTTGTAAAGGTGCAGCCCTCGAGCAGCAACCCCTTCCATTGTGCCGTTATGCGCGCACATATCTCTCTGTTTGTATGTGTCAAATATTGCCTTGTTTTGCTTTTGTGCTTTTTAAATATTTGCCACTTTTGATTTTATTAATCATAACAACTCATACATCTCTTCATCTCTGGCCCCTTGATTCTGGCGGTGTGACTGCCTACGTGTGTGTGTGACGCCCATAAATTTGTAAATGCCCACAAATTCGCAATTTAATTGGCAGCGTATGTCATTTTCAGTTTGATTTCAAAATAATTTTATTCAAAGTGAGTGAAATTGTTTTTAATCATTTGTTTTATGGGTACTTAGCTATATTTTCACTATATAAGTACTATATTTAAATATACGTATGTAATTTGAATATCTTTCAACCTGTGATATGTAAAAGCAGTGAAAATATTTTGTTCTTTAGATAGGGGTTGGAAAACAGAAGCTGAAATCTACAAAATTGTCTTTTATATAGACGACCTATCTGACCAGATCCAACCAGTTCTTAATATATTAGAAATATGAGTCGAATTTAACATACTACTACTATTATTCTGTCGGATATCGAGGTCCTACAACAGCCGAAGTAATCAATCGCAAGTGATTTGCCTAATTCCAAATAGGTCATATGAGCACCAAAGTCTAAAAATTGGACACCCAAACTTTTCAGCCGACATCAAAAAAAAAAAAATCATAAACTGATTATGTATACTCAATGAATCTAATATCGTTTTTAGACAGGAGCAAATTGATCATTTAACCGTCCTCGATTAAAACGCTTATTAAGATCGATTTACCATACAAAATAAAATCTATATTTAACATTAATTAAATTTTAATCGACTTGACAATCAAATGCAACTCTGCTGAATTGGCTGAGTTTTTTTGATAAAAAAAGCTACGGTAGATGTCGCTGCTAAAAATATTAATTAGCTAATGAAACTTACCTACTTCTTATGAAAAGCAAAAACAAAAATGTATAATAGCTGATCGATTATCGAGTAGCTGGCAGTATAAAAGGCAAAAAGGGGTTTCTCAATAATTAATTTGGCTAAAAACGCTATAAGGATATCAAAAGATAATGTTAGCCATATCATCATAAATAAGTAATTGTACGAAATGAGTGTAGCGGGAGGTCACAATCGAGTAGTTCGGGATGGTTCAAATCAGTAAAAAAAATATGAAAAATACTTATTTGTATCCTTGAGATGTGGTCTCAGCATTCTAGCCACCGAGCTACATTATAACCAAGTCTGTATACGTTACAAAGCCTACCGGATGTTACATAATATTAGGTATGACAGTTAGGGAAAGTTAAGACCCTATTGCAACCATTTTTGAAACAGAAGCACATTATTAAAAGACAAAGATTTCCGTTGAATTTCTTTAAAATATATGAGAGAGAGAGAGTTTTGGTAACAAAAGCGCTGAGGTCTTCATGCGCTATATAGGAGGCCTCGAAAATGTATAGTACGATTTCGACAATCTTTAAACGTGCGATGTCATACGTCAAATACAGTGTTTCTGTAGAGTTATATTCCAGTATCTTCATTCGTTCTTGAAGTATGTATTGTAAAGTGGCCGAATTAGAATGAATTCAAAATGTGGTTGGTTGTTAACAGATTTTGCCCATTTTCAAATTATACTATTGAGATGCCAAGAAAATGTCATGGACCGAATGTCACAGAAATTGGTCGTTTAGTTATGGTTTTTGGCCTATAAGTGGGCGATGCCGCGTATATTATCCATTTTTTACCAATCTTAATACAGCTATCTATCATCTATACCATCTTTGCTATGGAATTTAGGATTGCTCGTGTCTGTCCTTGAACATAAGCTTTGTATGGGAGGTGGGCGTGGTTATAAACCGATTTCATCCATTTTCATGCTACATAATGAAGTGTCTAAAGGAAATGGCTCAAGAAATTTTGGTTGATTGCGTTTTAGTTGTTTAAGGGATATATATAAAAAAAATTTAATAGGGTCCCTAACACTTTCTCAAAAAAAATTCAAATATTTAAATATATAAAATCTTAAATTAAAATTAAATTTTATTTCCGACAACATATAACCAGATATATACCAGATTTTGTCTAAGAACGTTTTTTGATATGTAAAATTAATTTGAAATTATGATTTGACACATTTTTAATTACCCACAACATGAGATGGGTTTGTTTACTTAGTTAAAAAAATGACAGTTTGAATACCAAATATCTTCACTACCACAACAACAACCACAAATTAGTACAGGAATCAACCCTTTCTGCATGAAATTGACAAGCAAATGTCAATCACACCTAACTAAGTAAGGTAAATAGAAGAAATGCAAATAAAGTGTATAATAAATTTACATGGCAACACACAAGTATATAGTTAATCAAATAAATAAAATTAAATGCAAATGATTGCAACCGAATAGCGGCTGCTTTTGATTGCTGCATTTCGGCAAAATTCGTTGCCCAAGGTTGCAAATTTTGCCTGCCAGTGAGTGAAAACAAATACAGCACTTGCATTAAGTGAATTAATGAAGAGTAATCCATTGAATGTGTGCAACATTGATATTTTCAGTTAAAACTGTAAATTCTTAATATGCAAACGGTTTTCTCACCAACTTGCCACAGGCGACCTCCGTGCACGAATTTTTTCAACATTCATTGCAACAAGCCCACCTATGAAGTCGTGCAAACGAAAATTCAGAATATTAGTTTTGTGGCATGTGGCAAGAACAGATAGTCGGATGTGTAACTTCAGCGAACTGGCGAACTGGCCAACTCGTTGGAATGACTGACATGGCAAGTGGGTTTAATTAAAAATGTCGGCCTTTGGGCATTCGGTTGATGAGTAGAGAAGTCGGGATGAGCGCTACTATGCATCCGTTACGTAGACAGTTAGCCAATCGCTCAATTCATTGCGGAAAGTTGTCGAAAAAGTATGCTGGGATGTGGGGTTGGGTGTTAATCTGTGTGTACTTATAAGTGGAGGTTGAAGAAAGAAGAAGTGAGGGTGATAAGTAGTTGTAATGGTTTGCAAGTGATTATTTATAGATTAATTACTGGTATTTACGATAGCGAAGTAACTATTTAAAACTATTCCTTTAAGCAACAAAACTGTTTTTTGCTACAGCATGGAAGCATATACTAATTTAGGATGGAAGTATGTCTGTATATATGTTTGCTGTTATATTTAACATACACTTGCGTCAAATTTGCACGTTGAAAATACAGTTTGCCAACAGCCGCACATGCAAGGCAAAATACGCCGCCTGCATTATAATCTCACTTTGCGTGATCGCCAACACGTGACCAGAACAAATTTGTTTTTATTGTAATAAAAGCAAAAAAAAAAATCAGAAAATATCTTATTACGAATATATATGCATAAAATACAATTTTATAAATGCTTGTGTGTTGTCAGCGCGCAGACACCCCTTTTCCCATTGTTTTTGTTGTTGAAAAGTCAAATTCACTTGTGATTTGTACGCGCCCGCCAATTGGGGATGCGACCACATTGATTACTATTCGCGCTCATAAACGCACACGCAATCTGTAACGTAACCACCAACGTCATCAGCGTTGACACCACCATCCACCAACACCACCATCACCGAAGTGCCATCCACCAAAAACGCCGAGTCACTTGCTGGCAAAGCGTTTGTAATTGGCGTGACGAAAGCTGTTTTGCAAGTGAAGTTTATAAATAATAATATATGCACACATAAATATATGTCCATGTGTGTTTGTTTGTATGTTTGCCACATTGCCACAATATGTTGCACCACATTTGGCTGCGCGTTAAATAGCTGCCACAGACAAAAGTGTAATATTTTGAGCATGAAATTTTCTATTCATAGGCCTAATTGACTCTGACAATAATTAGTTTGCTGCAAAAATTTATTGATGCCGCTGTAAATGTGTGTTGATATATAAACCACCATATTATTCTATTAAACTTTCAGGATTTGCATCAGTTTCAATAATTTTTTTGTATAATGAAACCAGGAAAACATTAAAGGGAATTTAATAAAGGGAATTATATTAAAAGAATTAAGGAATGCTAAGTTCGGGTGTAACCGAACATTTTATACTCTCGAATTTAATTGATTTATTGTTATTAAGATAATACACAATTATTCCCTTATATTCGCCATAAACTCCATTAGAATAACTAAATCATTATTTATAGTATATGTCACTGTTGACAGTCATAACTTTGAAGTCGTAAATACTTTCGTCTACTTGGGAACCAGCGTTAACAACACCAACAATGTTAGCCTCGAAATCCAGCGCAGAATTACTCTTGCCAACAGGTGCTAGTTTGGACTGAGTAGGCAATTGAAAAGTAAAGTCCTCTCTCGACGAACCAAAATCAAACTCTACAAGTCGCTCATTATTTCCGTCCTGATGTATGGCGCTGAAGCGTGGACGGTGAAAGGTTTTGCGCAAGATTTATGGTCCTCTGAACATTGGCAACAGCGAATACGTTGTTGTACGAATGGATGAAAACACTCCAGCTCTGAAAGTGTTCGATGCAGTACCCGCTGGAGGAAGCCGCGGAAGAGGACGACCTCTACTCCGTTGGAAAGACCAAGTGGAAAGTGACCTGGCTTCACTTGGTGTTTCCAGTTGGCGCTAAAAAGCAAAAAGGACAAATGAGTGGCGCGCTCTGGTGGATTAGGCTATAATCGCTTTAAGCGGTTCCTACGCCAAATATATATATATATATGTATGTGGTGGGATAATTCCTGTACAGATTTCAACTATTTTTCCACTTAGCTACATTATACATAATATATAGATTTTACGTTTGCTTAATTTTTTAAGATATCTCCCACAGTAACCAATATAGAAATATAATACGGTATAAAGTACATCGGTAGTTTGAATTCCTAATATCAGGTATGTGGTGCTAGAGAACAGCTCCTCTGAATTTTAATACCACAAGTGCCAAGGAATTCGTGTACAGTAGTACCTCGACATACGAGTGCCCCAACATACGAGTTTTTCGAGATACGAGCGAAAATCGAGATACGAGTCCGGTTCGGTTCGATTCGGTAGTAACACGCAGTAGTGATAAAGGAGATCTTAGGAATGTGGGAGAGAGTTTCACAGTTCGTGGAAAAAAAAGTTGAAACAGGTCGTGCATCTGACCTTTTTAATAACAGTTGCCTAACTCATTTCTGGAACATTCTGAGAGGGAGAAAGAAACAAACCTCCTTGGACATGTTTTTTTCTAAACGGTCTACAGGTGAAAGCGAGAAAAATGTAGCGAAAAAGGCAAATACCAGTGAGGATATCTAATTTATTTCTTTACATTCTCTTTTTTGATTTTGTGTAATAAATATTTGATATTTATAAATACGTTTTTATTATTCAAAACCACGTAACAAAAATAACTGGGGTGACATTTTGGAGGTTGGAACGGATTAATGGTAGTTCAATTGTTTTGTATGGGGAAATTTGCTTCGAGATACGAGTAATTCAAGATACGAGCAAGGTTGCGGAACGAATTAAATTCGTATGTTTGAGATACCACTGCATCAAGTTTCATTAAGCTCTTTCAATTCTTAATCAAATTATAGCATGCACGGCTTTCCGAACGGACAAACAGACATCTATCGTACCACTTTGGTAAATATAACTCACAATCTGTACAACATGTTGAGAGAGTAAAAAGAGTCTGAAAAGAAATAATAATTCAAACGAAATAATAATTCCTTCATTCCAAGAAGTGACTTTGATTCACTCAATAATAATTTTATGGTAATTAATATCGATATTTTATTTTTGTTGTTGCAGCAATACGCAAACTAGTCATCATCCGTTCATCTAAATACAACAGGCTAGAATAAAGATAAGATCTTCAACCCATTATGAGATAATAGAACAAGTGCAGATTCCATCGATGGAAAGAGGTCAACAACAGTTTCCACACAACCTAACAACCGCAACGAGAAGAAAGTTAAGAAACAATGATGACTAAAAACCGAAAGCTATTGTGTAAGTACTCACTAAAATTACAAAATTTGGAGCTCTTCAGCAAAATCTAGCAAAAACCCACAAAAACAAAAATTTAACTTTCACGAAGTTAGACAAATTAAACTGGTTGAACCATAGACCAACGCACTGACCTCTGGATGAGTTTTACTAAGTAATGACACCATGTCCATTTTTGATAGCTGATTTAATTCTTACAGCTCTAAGCTTTTCTTCAAATCTGGTCGCGTTTATATAATTTCGTCAGTGAATACTCTAATAATCCTAAAATATAATATACATATCTGTATGTGTGATATTTGAAAGCTTGGAGATCCTTACCATTATTTAGTGATTATATATTCTCAATATCATTTTAAGGTGGGTGAACCATTAATGTATTCAAAAAACTTACTTACTTTTCCATAATCCATAAAGTTTTAAACCAACTAGTAAAACAGTGCTTTGGGAATCTTTATTATTTTGAAAACGTCAAATTCTGCCTGGCAGTAATAAAACTACCTAATACTAAAGGATATAGTGTACTAGTGTTGAAGAATTCGGTGTAAATATATTAGAGAACAGAAAGATACTCTCATACTACTAACCTACCTTTAATGTCAGATTTGCCACTATATTATTTACAACAGTATATCTAGATGCAACATTGAAGTATTAAAGTATACATTGAGGCTACCAGGGTTAAATTTTATTAAAAAATAATAATTATAATTGATATCATTATAATAAAAATAAATTTCATTATGCGCATTTTCAGTTATCTACATAAAAAATAAAACTAATTAAAGCAAACCTCCAGACATATACAAATTATGGAAGACCAACAATTGCACAACTGAATACATGGAGCTATTTTACTCACAAATTTTTGTCAATCAACAGCATATATGCAGAAGTACATATTTTATGCGCGAGAAGATCACCAAAGTTCAATTAATGCGATCACTGCGAGAATGCGCGACGACGGCACGCATCGGAAATTTCGGCAGCGAGAGGCCAAGAAAATCACAAGATGTGTTAAAGAGCATACTCGTTACTACTGTGATGAAAAATATTACATATTTTTGAAGTAATAAGTATGTAATAGACTTTTGACTTTTAGAGCTTTCGGTTATTCATTATTTACTGACTGTATTATAAGATATTTGCGGGCCCTTCACCGTCATGCAGTCGCAACGCTCTTGTGCTATTTATGAAATTATGTTAAATAAAATATTCTCCGCTCATAACTCTTCATGAATATTTTCCGCATTGTCTGCATGAAAGTGAAACTGTGAATTTAGTACTTGGAATCACATGGGCCGTGAAGTGTCTAAGTGATCGTCTAAGTGACTACATATCGTCAGCATTTTACCTTAGACGATTAAATGTATTTAATTAAAACATGCTGTGATATTGTGAAATTATGCGTGTGAGCTGTTGAAAGTTATTGTTCAAAGAAGTGATCCTGGAATTGTTTACTAAAGTTCCGCTAATTCTGTGTTAAAGCATATAAATATGTGTATAAGTGCATTGTTTACAGTTGCTTATGGAAATTTACACGGCTCAATAAAGTGTTATCTTTGCTATAAATCACAAATCATTGATCACTGATCACAGATCACTAACCACCAATCAACGATCGAGATAATGTGTGCTCATACATTTTCTGATTAAAATGCAATTAATTGACAATTAAATTGTGTCATTAGTAGTAAATCTTTACTATTTCACTGCAATAACTCAACCAGACATGTAAGTAAACAAGTTCAACATGCATTCTTAAACGTAATTGTTGTTTGGAAGGCTTTGAAACTAATTACCGGTTGGCGGCTTGATGTTGACTACACGTTATACTTAAGCGGTGAGTATTTCAGTATTGTTTGCAGCAAGGCAAGTACACGCTGGGTGGTATATACATATTTATTCACATAAGTTTTTATGTCACTAATCAGATATTAGATTTCATGACAAGTAGCATAATAAGTAGTGTTTTATAGAAATGAAAAAATTCTTCTTCTTCTTGACTGGCGTAGACACCGCTTACGCGGTTATAGCCGAGTCCAAAACAGCGCGCCACGCATCTCTCCTTCTGGCAATTTGCCGCCAATTGGTTATTCCAAGCGAAGCCAGGTCCCTCTCCACCTGGTCCTTCCATCGGAGTGGAGGTCTCCCTCTTCCTCTGCTTCCACCAGCGGGTACTGCATCGAATACTTTCAGAGCTGGAGCACCTTCATCCATTCGAACAACATGTCCTAGCCAGCGTAGCCGCTGTTTTTTTATTCGCTGGACTATGTCTATGTCGTCGAATAACACATACAGCTCATCGTTCCATCGTCTGCGGTATTCGCCGTTGCCAATGTTTAAGGGACCGTAAATCTTCCGCAAAACCTTTCTCTCGAAAACTCCTAGTGCCGTCTCATCGGATGTTGATATCGTCCACGCTTCTGCACCATAAAGTGGGACGGGAATGATGAGAGACTCGTAGAGTTTGGTTTTTGTTCGTCGAGAGAGGACTTTACTTTTCAATTGCCTACTTAGTCCATAGTAGCACCTGTTGGCAAGAGTGATTCTGCGTTGGATTTCCAGGCTGACATTGTTATTGCTGTTAATGCTGGTTTCCAGGTAGACGAAATTATCTACAACTTCAAAGTTATGACTGTCAACAGTGACGTGGGAGCCAAGACGCGAATGCGCTGACTGTTTGTTTGATGACAGGAGATATTTCGTCTTGTCCTCGTTCACCACCAGACCCATACGTTTCGCTTCCTTATCCAGTCTGGAGAAAGCAGAACTAACGGCGCGGGTGCTATCAAATATTAGATAAGTATTGATCTCTGAAAATTAGTAATCTAGAAATATATCCAAAAACATGGAATGCACTAATATTTAAATTTAACAATCTCCTCAATCATTCTTTTATTAGACGGTACAAAGTTATTGGAATGAACAAGTGTTATATTTCTACCCTTCTATATTTTGTTTCTTTCCTCTCAATAAATTCGCCTTGCTTCAATCTTCTATAAGTTCTGTTAAGATTTCAGATCTCTGTTCTTTGAACTTTGATTTTTGAAAACTAAATAGGCTGAACTTACCACGTGTGTTTCCAGCTTTCCCTAGATTTGCTCTAAGAAAATTACGCTGATTAAATCCAATTAACCTAAATAATAATATCGTTATTGAAATTACCCTTCCCACTCTTTCATTTACATACAAATAACTCTATAAGTTTAATTATTTACTCATTAAACATGTATTTGTGCCATAAATATTGATGGATTTTTTCTTTCGTATAAAACGTGACAGAAAGTGCTCTAATTATGAGTATTCAATTAAATGTAATTACTTTCATTCATTACTATCATTAGCTGCATTACTTCAATCAATTATATTAAGTACTAGGTACTTATAATATGTTGATATATTTAATTACTTTACAGCTATTAGATCAAACGTTTAAGCGATGTGTGACAAGGAAGTCACGTTTCTTGTGCGCAGTCAACAACTGGGGTGATTTGGTATTGATGTTTTATTAACAATTTGAAATTTATTTTAAAATTATTTTCACTTCATTAAATATGTATTTATGGATACACATGTTCGGGTACATTGAACTCCGGTTGACCCATGAGTCCACAATTATAGTCGGCTTTAAGGGGAGCACCGACTAAATGCCACCCTTTTGTTCGTAAATAATTTGCGAATAATTGTGTAGATCTTAATACCTGTTTTTCAAGCTGAAGTAGTCCACGTGATCTTATTTTCATTATTAATACCACAAATATTTTTAGATTATAGATTATTATAATCAGATACATAGATATGGATTTGATTATTTTAGTTGTGATTAATGTATACGAGCCAACAAATTAAGCCTTGATTTGCGTCGATTAATATTTTGAAAGTGAGATAGAGCACTCACTGTCGGTCAGCTGGAACACATATTCAATACCTTTGGTACTATAAAGTGTTCATCCAATTGGATGTCGTAGTCTAGACAATATAGGCTGAACTAAACGTGCTATGCTGAAGTCCACACAAATCTTAAAACATTACAAAATAAATATCTCCAATAACCACCCTTGATAAATATCAAAAGGTCTTTCTAGCAGTCACCCTTTGGTAAGCAATGACTAACCTCCGATAGATTTTATTCATGAAACAGAGTTTATCTTAATTACGAATAGATTCGTCATTAAAATCGCTTTAAAAAGACCACGAAACTACTTTGAGCAGAACGGCTGATCCAGCATAGAAGAGCCTTTAACCTGTTAAAGAAAGAATAAAATAAGGATCAACATAATTGTATGCATTTGCTACAGTATTTCACCAACATATCGATATCGCATTTTGACTGGCGGCATAATCGGGCAAATCGGTTGGGTAGGCAATAGTGTAATTTCTTTATTTTATCGGTCGTATCACATACAGAATAATCCAAAGAGTTGATCGTGAGATGCCATCATCGTCTGAATTTACTCAGATTCTTCTAAATAATTCCAATTCCTTTGCGTTTTAGTATAGATTTTTAGAGAGAGGGTGAGAGATGAAGATTAAAATCGAGCATTAAGCAATCGAATTATTACGGTTCTCCCAGGAGAATATTTTGTCATACATTTTTATGATTTTGAAGTGAACCATTTACATGACTTTAAGAATAATATAGTAGATCTTCTGTCACCTGAAACTATGTACTATATTTTTGCAGTCACATGAATGATAATGCTGTTTTTAACAACAACCATCATACTCAATACTGATACCCCCTGAAGAATAATATAAGATTTCAAAAATAAGAACCTACTGAATGATTTTTAATATAGCTTAACTAATACTACTTAATGAGGGATATCGGAAACCTTGCCAAAGTTAGAAGTCCTGAATGCATAACACGATCTCTTCTATCCTCTCAAATACTAGTCGATTTGAAGAAATTGATCAATATAGATTCTCTTTAAAACAATTAAGAATAATTTTGATAAGCAATTTGAATAATTGTTGTAATACCAATAACTTAGCAAGGCTTTGGAATTGTCCGGGATTGTTTTAAACTTGTATATATTGACTAGCCACTACAACGAGTCCAACGAAACATATTTTTCAACTCAAATGCATTCAAAATAAAATTAACCACAGAACAGACATTTCGAGATTTTAATTAGTAATTTATACTTAAAGCTTATACCATGCACTAGCATTAACTATGTATTAGAATTACAGTCTCCCAGTGTTTATTAATTCTATTAATTTTCATTCACGCAAGCAGATTTCTCTAGTACTTTCTTTACAATATTATTCACTTTTGTGTATAGTTATATGTAAGCCTGAACATGTAACTCAACACGAATGTAATTGGTGTTAGTAAGTGTAATTTGAATACAGTAACCTCTAGAAAAATGCAATTTAGAAATAGTTCCATTGACCTCAAGTCAATTAAGGGCTGCTGAAGCAATAAACCGATGGCCTTCGTATGCAGGGCTAACGCCCTTCTCACAATTGAATAGATTTACAATCAATTTACGCAAGTTGCAATGATTAATTGAGCTAGAACGACTATTAACTGAGTCTAGTTATAGTAAATATTTATTTGCATGAAAATTTGTTCTTTAAATATCGATCGATGGTATTTCTTATAGATTTACATATATATAACTAAAATGCAGATTTAATTCAAGTTGAACTGTCGGTGTTGTAACACAAGGAAAAGGATTTCAATGCAATTAAGTTTAGTTTTGCAAGAAATTTTAATATTAATTACCGTAATTTTTTATTAATAAATTCATTGGCAATGCTATTCCTTAGTCATTTCTTATACACTTTCGACTTATTGCATAATGAAATGCTTTATAGACTATCCGATTTACATATGTAATATTTATTTGCATGTGGTTGAGTAACATAAAAGCTTAAAGGTCAGTACACAGATCAATCATACGCCCTGTTATACCCGCGGGGCACATGTCAAGTAAGTCTGTGACTTATCAAACATTTAATGGCCCACAGAAAGTGTGTGTTAATGTTAGCAGTCCATAATTACAATAATAACTAATATGCTCAAGAAAGTAGTTTTTTATTAGATAATTGTTTTTACCAATAAAATGTATTGAGGATTAAGCAATTACTGCAACAATTTATAACAATGTGCAGGTAATTTACTAGTGCTTGTTATGGTTTTAATTACTTCAGAATTGTCTTATTAAAATTCCATTATTACAAACATAAATATTTATTATTTGTTATCGCTTAATATTGCGTTTTTATAGTCATCCTGAAAGTATGCAATATGTAAATATGTAATTTAAATAATTATTTTTAGAGCAAGAGTGCTTTTTTTATATGCTTAAGAAAATAGTTCTTTATAAAATAATAGTTTTAACAAGAAAATGTTTGTAAAAAGGGTGAAGATTAAACAATTATTGCAACAATCTATATGCAATTTACAAACAAGTATTGTCTTATTAAAATTACATTCTTAAAAGCATAAATATTTATGATTCGTTATGATTTAAAAAACGTGTGTTTTGCAGACACCCTGAAAGTATCCAATAATGGTTTGGTGATGGAAAACCTGTGATAATCTTATTTTAATGTAATTGAAATAATTATTTGTAAAGTAATATTGTTATTTTTAAGTTAAAAACAACAACAATAAAATATATTTAATTTATTCGTGAATTTCGAAAATTTATTTTATAGATTTTCGTTTTGCCAAAATCACAATTATACACATACATTTTTTGTGAGCAAAAGTAATGCTGGACGAGATTTACACCAAAATTGTGTAAGGCTACTGGCGAATAGTCGCCAGTTTAGTTGCCTTGGCTACAGAGACTAGATTTATGCCGGTATTCTGCTTGTCACATTTGTCTCATGTCTTTATTTGTCACAATTGCGAACTGGCGACCCTGTTAGTCAGGAAGTATCATTTTGGTATTCTGGCTGATACAGTCTCAAAAAAGTTCACCAAATAGTGTGGTGAAAAGAAAAGCAAGCTATCAGCTGTTTATTTTAGTTGATTAGAGATGAGTGCATGTTCACAATGATACTTTATGAATTGATTGCACGCAATTAGTTTTTTTTTACCAAATTTCAGCAGAAAAATTTCTTGTAAATAATTGGATAATACTATTAATGAAAATAATACTGAAATAGTTTATAATAAATGCGTAATATATGCATTTTATCTGAATCAATTGTTAAGTAAATATGAAAAATGTTAACAACCTAACAATCGACTAACACATGTTCTCATCCTTACATTTGAGCATAATGGCAATCGAAGGTAAATAATTGTAAAAAATACAAATTCATTATTTTATGATTATTATATATTTTAGATTTTGGATATATATATACATACATATTTGTGTTTTGGAAATCGAAAGAATTTCCTAAACGTATTTTCTTCATATAAAAAGTGATCTTCCTTGTTGCGCAAAATAGCCAGATTGCGCCTACGAGTGTAGCTAAAACATAGGTACTTTGTTATCCATTATTGCAAAATTACAAATATTAATACATTACCTCTCTTCTTCTCGTTTTTTTTTTTCATTATAATATATATTAGGCCAATTGCATCAACCATTATTGTGCTCTTGTTTTTCTGTGACCTGGTTTAAAGCACATCACAAATTAGAGACTGATATTGCTCAAATAGAGATGAGACAAACTCGCCAGAATACCAAAAAGTCACTATAGAGATTACACCACAGATTCGTCTCTATTAGAGACTTGAGACTGCTCGCAGAATACCGGCATTAATATTACGATAAGCTATTTGTCTCAGTTGCCTAAAATTCGCAGATAACAGCCCAGAGTTTAAATTTTTTGGCAATTATATTGAAAGTATTTGGCAGCATTGTTCAAATGTGAGTGACAATTTTTGCAGTTAAAAATACAAATACGTGAACAAAAATATGTTATTTGAATCAAAATATAAAAAGGAACTATGATGAATAGTTATGAATTACTTTTCATGAGTAGAGAAGTAAAGCTTGAAGTTCGTATTAATTCGACGACGCTAAGAATTAAAATGTTTTGTTATTTGTTATGTTTACTTTATTTTGTATATTTTCAAATAGATTTGAAAAATATTTCGATATATCAAACAAAGCATTTTCATACTTGCTGAAAGTAGCTACCAGAAATGCCAAGGGAATAAATTCTGAATTTCAGAACTTATATATATACAATGCCAGTGATTAACATACAGTGGCTCACAGCTTATTTCATGCAATATAAATTTTTCAGTTTATATAGCCATAAAATGGAAAGTAAGACCCTTAAGAAAAAAAAAAAAAATGAGGAATATATATTCTACAATGCTTTACTAATATAGTATGCTAAATAAAGTTCTTGGAAGAACAATCTTACGTTTACAAGAACAAGAATTCCAGCTACCTTCCAGAAATTTTGCTCACAGCTTATTTCATGCACCCACTTGTTTACGTTGTGGAGAAATCCCGTTGCTTGGGTTGCGGTACTAGGCATTTGTAAACCTTAGGGCTGGCATTCAGTAATAGTTTGAACAAACTTTTAATGTGTTTTTGAGTGTCGAGTACACCATGAAGGTGTATTCAAAATAAAGGCCGAAACGCACCAAATAAAATGTTCAATGAACGTGACGAGCGTTTAATTGAGCGTAAAATTAAAGAAAACCCGAGATTATCAGTTCCAAAGTTAACTACAGAGATTCAGGAGGAGCTAGGGAAATCATTTTGTGCTGAAACTGTGCGTCGGATACTACGTGTGCATGACTTCAATGGCCGAGTAGCCCGAAAGAAGCCATTCATTAACAAAAAAACCAACTAAGCCGAGTTACATTTGCAAGGGAGCTGGAAACCAAGGTTTTTAACTTCTGGAATACTGTAATTTCTGCTGAAGAGTCGAAATTCAACCTTTTCGGTTCAGATGGAATGGCTTACGTGTGGAGGAAACCCAATACTGAGCTTCAGAGATGTGTTATGGTATGGGCGTGTATGTCTGCAGCCGGCGTTGGAAATTTGGTATTTATTGAGAGTATAATGGACAAAACATTGTACCTTAATATATTGAAAGAAAATTTAATCCAAAGTGCCGAGAAACTTGGGATCCGTCAAAATTTCCGGTATTATCAGGACAGCGATCCTAAACACAAAGCGTCAATAGTACAGACCTGGCTAATATGGAATTGTCCACATTTAATGAATCCACCGGCCCAGTCACCTGACATGAACCCGATCGAGAATTTATGGTCTTTGTTAAAAAATTATATCCGTAAACACCGCATTAGTAATAAGGAACAGCTAAAAGTGCTATTTTGGAAGAATGGAATAAAATTGGGACAGAAATTACAAAAAAACTAGTTGAGTCCATGCCAGCTAGACTAAAAGGTGTATTAAAAGCTAACGGATATCATACTAAGTATTAAGCAAGTTTTAAACAAAATATTTATCTTATTTTTAATGAAAAGTACACTGCATGAAGTAAGCTGTGATATGAAATTTGTTTACGTTTCTGGTTTTTTGTTTATAAGTTATTGAATAATAAATAAAAATAATAAATGAAGTATCTTTTATAAACTACACATTCGTATTAACAACTAGGAGTTTGAATTATTTCGATATGTGTTTTTGTTGTCAAGATATAACATTTCAATTTTTGTAAAATCATATGCATGAAATAAGCTGTGAGCCACTGTAAGTTGCTCTTATACCAAAATACTACTAAATTAATAAATACAATCAAGCAGAATTTCCTGGTGTAATCCGATATATGAATGGAACACATTTCAGTACCTGCAACATCTATATAATAATACCTATACCTACAGAATTAAATCAAATCTTACAAATTGCTTAAAAATATAGTATTATTAAAATATGTATTAGTCTCCGCCATTCTTTGCCAGTCCTATGTTTCGGCTTAAAAGCCATTCCATTGTACCTCCGGATGGTTTTTTATTTTAAATAATATTTTGAAAGC
Source organism: Zeugodacus cucurbitae (assembly GCF_028554725.1). Classification (NCBI taxonomy): domain Eukaryota; kingdom Metazoa; phylum Arthropoda; class Insecta; order Diptera; family Tephritidae; genus Zeugodacus; species Zeugodacus cucurbitae. The sequence goes on from NC_071669.1 coordinate 50,128,411, forward strand.
AATCATTCATATCATTTTTCATTTGTATTTACAATTTCTTTGTCATCTCAATATATATACTGCTTTACTCAAAACTACAATCTATAATGAAGAAACTGGTCTTGATCAGTAGCCTGCTATTGACATATTTGGATAACGAGGGTTGATAGTAATAGATAATATGCAAAAAATGGGGACTTACTGATCGCCAGTCCCCATTTTTTGCCTGTCAGTAGAGTGTCATATGCGTCAGTTGCCTCTCTTAAAGCATTTTTCGAACTGCGGTAGCTTCAAGGCGACTGGACTCAGGCTATTATTGGTACATAATATGGGTGTTAAACATTCACTAAAGACATTTAAGAATACTGGAAGCATTTCATCTTAATAAGCTGTGCATTATAGTTAAAAGGAAGCTGTGAACGACTTTTTCGAATAATTTTTTGGAAGATCTAGTTCAGATGAAGAGCTTTGAACGAAATTGGCTGCGGTTGTTTGTATATACAAGAAAAAGGTCTTATAATTTTTTAGTTTCCCTTCACTAGAGTATTTTGTAGTCCAATATTTTAATTCATGTTTTTAATATAATAATAATGTAATCAACTTCTCAGACTTAAAAACAGTCCAGTTCGTCTTGTCTCATTACTTAGTATCTTAGCGTGTATTAACTTACAAGTGCACAGTTCTAATACTTCTACATATATTAAACAAAATAGTAAATTCACCGCTGCTCATGTAATTACGGTTTACTAATAATTTTATCATGTCAATGCTTGCATTAGAGGAATGCCAATTGTATATTCCGCATTACTTCCAAAAGTAATTGATTGCTAAGTCACACATTTAAAACATATTAATTTTACAAAGTGACATGCAATAATAATGACTATATAATAAATAATAAACCATATACATTTGTTAACATGCAGACTAACTTCGATAAATCATATTCGTGAGTTTTTATAAATATATTTTTTTTAAAGAGAAATAGCTTTTAGCGGCATGTGATTGCAGGAAGTATTTTTATGAAAATTGCAATTTTAATGTTTAAATATACATTTACGTAATAATAATGTAATTTTTTATATAAATATATTTTTATTTCGCAATTTCAAGTTTGTGTACTTTTTGTGTGATTTCAATTACTTTTTTGTAATTTAATATTATTTATTGAAATACTTAAGATCTTATTTTTGATCATCAAATCCAAATAGTAAAGTGGTCAGATCAGTTTTAATTGATCGTAGGTGAGTTGAACAGGCTTCTGTCATTCTAAACTTAACCATTATATACCATTTTAATCTTTTCAAAGCTTAATCTTATTTAGGTGATAAAGTTTTTATTTTTTTTCAAGCAATCAATTTCGAATTTTGACAATAGCAGTGATGTTGTGCATGTTGTTGGCGTCATCCAATAATGTCCCACAGAAGATGCAGCTGTTTCGATGGTTCAATTGTTACTGGATCATTTGTTACAGTGTGTAAGGAGGTTTTTTGAAAATATGTTTAATGTTTTAAGATCAAGTATCAATAAGTTGTAGTTTATGCCAGACAGTATTCAATACAGTATTCAATTTCACTCCAACTCATTCTCAGCAATATATATTGTTTTTAAGGGGCTATACCAGTGAATATTTTCAAAAAATCGATTTTTTTTATTTTTTGCTTAATTCGCATCTTGAATAGTTTTTGAATGGCAATGTTCTAAAGAGCGACCGCTCGCTGGTATAAGCAGCTATGGTCGAGACTTTAAACACGTTTTTCTCAAAATGACAAATTTAAACTGAGTATTCTTGAATATATATTGACTATACAATGATCTACGATCTTTTTGATTGGTGGAAAACTGTCAATTTGACATTTAAAAAAATACCAATTTTTAACCTAAAAAACGATTTTTTTTCGAAACTACGCCATTTTGTCAATTTTTAATATTTTTCAACAATTGTAGGTCATTGTATGGGAAATAAATTTAACTTTAATAACCTTTTTGAATTTGTCTGTTTCAGCAAATCATTCGGCCGGAATCATGTCAGCAGTTGGGGAACTCTTTCTTGAGACCTTCAAAGACTCCGTTGTTTTTCAATATTATTGTAAAGAAAAAATTTTGAAATTTATGTTCAAAAACCAATCGACTACTTTTTTTTTTTAAATTCACGAAAATCGCCTAATTTTTCATAGGTTACACTGGTATAGCCCCTTCGATCAATTAGAGAAATAATGTTCGTCAGAGTGTTGATTGAATATCTAAAAATGTTCTTCGTATTCGGTAATCACCTAACTCAAGTAATATTGAGGCATAAGGTTTCGAACTCTGATTTCTAATGATAGTATATTCTTTTGTATGAAAACAAAAATACAAATGATAGAGATAACAAACCTATCCTACATATCAAGCAGGGCTTACGTTTTAAATGGTGTACACCTGACAGTAACCATCAGTTATATATTTTTGGACTAACGAGTATGTAATAAAGTAAATTTGGGATGATTGAGGAGTTTTTTGTTTACACTGAAATACTTAGGCAGACACTGTCAAGGCCTTTAAGAATAGCGTTGAAAGGCGTATTAAGATCTTTTAAAGGAAAGGAACTGTCAATGTCATTCTTCGATGCAAATGCTACTCACAACTTCAATTTGAATCAGCATAAAAACTTTCAGTTACCGCCAACATCAAAGTTCAAATTACCAACGAGAGAAGAAGCTTCTACAATATTATTATTATTACTATTTTTTATAAAAGCCGAGCTTATACTTTCAGTCATCTAATATGAAGCTTATTTATAGAAAAATATCAATGAAAAAATTTTAACAAACATATTTACTCCATCCAACGATCCTCAAGATACATAACATACGAAGTTATAAGCTTTACATCAAAATAAATGCTGCGCATGCGCACACCGCGACTGTCGATATTTCCGCGCAAATGTTTATGCGAACATCGGCATCGTGCATTTGAAGGGCAGCGTCGTTCTTGTCAAACATTGAGCGCAACAGAGGTAGACATTGCAGATTAAATGCCGATAAAATGCCGATAAAATGGTCAGTGTACAACAACAACATAAATGGTTATGTTGTACATAAAGGTAAATGCTTGGCGAAGTGTTAAAAAAATATTACACACTTTTTTATTTTTTAATTACAAGGTAACCAGAAATAAAAAAATGTTTAATAATAAAAAGTTATTTTTCAAGAAGTATGTAAAACCACATTTATTTAGCTTTACAGTTATACCCACATACTTATGTACATACATATATATGAAGTCAAAGTAATAACTGTGGCAACAACAAAAGCCCAAGTAATAATAATAAAAATAAAAATAATAAAACTAAACCAAAAAAATCTCAAGACATTCATCTATCAGTGCCATTTTTACACAAACAATTGCTGCACATTTAAGCTCAAAAGTGTTTTGACTAAAACAAATGGCCTGACACATCATATTCTCCGCCAAAAATTGTATTGAAAGACTCGTGAGCTTGTCGCTTAGTATGTATGTATGCGTGTGTGTGTGTGGTTGTTTGGTAAAAAATGACACTGGTGTGCAATTCACGCCAATAAAATTTAAATTATGGCGTATAATTACCAATGTTTTCGTAAAAATTTGCATAAACACATACATATACATATACATATATACCGACATCCATCCACATAAATTTCTTGCATACGAACAATTTATTTGCGCTATTAAATCGTTCACACAGCCAGTTGAATTTGCAATACAATACCTTGTCTACATACATACTTATCTAAGTATATATACATAAATATTTCGCATGCAATAATTTCGTTTCGTCAAAATTTATGAATCGTGAAAATTTTGTGTGCTCCCGTTGTAAGCATTGAGCAAATGCATTAACTGCTATATATTTAAGTGTTATGTTGCTGTAAGCGTTGGCATTGGAAGTCAGCGTTATCACAACTTAATTGAATATTGCTTTTAAATGAAGTCGGTATTTATTTGGAGTTATTTATAACAGCACGAGAAACACTTTGGCTTCTAAACTTCATTAATTCTTTATTAAGTAATTAATGTAATGTAATACTCATATATTAACTGGACAACAATTTAGTATAAGAGCTTCTAAAATGAACTTGTTATTCTCTTAGAGAGACTCAAGTTTCGAGTTTTTCAATGAGAAAGATTATTAAGAGTTTTTAAAAAGCTATTCGAACCACTTGGATAAATAATCAAGCTCTCATAGGTTCAGTACTTAGACAAGTTCTCAAGTTTAATAAAGCTTAATATGTTCTCTTGAAGAATAACTCTTCAATATACTTGTAAAATGTCTGCTTTACTTATCTTTAATTACAAACATGTTCAAAAATAAACATATGTCTTCTCCTCACTAAAAAATTTTCGTCATCGTTAATAACTGTGTTGGATGCCACAATTATTATCTTGGGATAAATATTGGATGTTTTCTTTAGTGATTTTAGAAATACATACCTTCATATATGTTGTTTGTTGTATTTATCAACTTAATGTTTCTGTTCTCTTTTATTTTGTAATTAAATAATAGTCGAACGAAATAAAGTCTCGCAAGTTTTGTCTAATATTTAATGTTAATTGTTTATATCTAGATATACATATACGAAGTTATATTTTTTGATCTTACTCGAAGATCTATTTAATGTTTTAATATAATGTTATTTTATGAATATTAATAATAATTTCTGTAAGACATGATTGACTTGTCATAACTAATTTCCTCAACCATCTGATATCAATTTCATCCACATATCTGGAGCGGAATCCAATTTTTATCTGGCCAAGGGCTATTACATCAGAATGACATCCAATAGTAATGAGAAATGTTAATTTTGTTTTAACAATAAAAATATCATTTGATATCAATCGGAAATTTGCAGCACTTATCAATTCAAAAACACTTATGTACATAGCCTGGCGTTACATGTTAGATGGACAGTCCAACAAATCTTAACCGAAAATATAATAATTGGATGTAAGATCCGAAATTGTTTTAAGGAGTTAGGGGTAGCTCGGGCACTCCAACACGCTAGTGTGAAACCTTAAACGCGTATATTCTCAAAACTTTGTTTTAGAATACGTAATTATACTGGGCCGGATCAAACCTTTTTAATTTTCAAAAATTTCGATTTTTAAGACCAATTAATTGTCGATTTTTTCCCGAAAATCTAGAAAAAAATTCCTGAGGCCTCCATTTTGTTAATTTTTGAAAAAAAGAAAAAAAGCTGCGATCCGGCCCAAGATTATCTATTTATAAAACTAATTTTCCTTATTCGATTGAATTTAGATGTATCTACAAGGACTTATGATTGTCACCGCAAGGATCTTTTTTTATTTTGAACTGGGTCAACACAAACAGCTATAACTTTGGAAATTACAAATATTTTTTTTTTTTTTAATTTTCGTGACTTAAATTTAAATCATTGTGTAATAATGCCATATTATTACTTTTGTAAAATAACATGATTTAATATCAAAGAAAATTGTAATTTTTTCGTGTTTTTGAATACCCCTAACCCCTTAAGTAGGACTCTCCAAAGTTGTTATCACGTCATTAATCAAATTTAGCATTTTCTGAAATATATTAACATTAGGATTAACTCTTAGTACATTCATTTTATTTTCTTAATGAATGAAATAATCTTTGATGCTCTTTGATGCTTAATGTTTAAGCTTATTTTCCTTATCAATTTTAACAAATTGTGTGATGGTCAGTAATCCATTCGGGCACTTTCAATCATATTTTATCAATGTGATCTGTTACAATTAAGCTCAGAGAGATTAAATAAATACATTTTATAAGAAAACTTAGTAAATAAATCAATCACCTTGACCGCCAAATTTTTAGGACGATTTCGACCTCTTTTCAACACCACCAAGCGCATCGCTTTGTAAATTTAAGTATTTTTTAAAATGAAATAAAATTTAATTAGACGCATGTTTGTTACTTAATCGCATATTGAAATTTATAATTTGCATACATGAATGAGCATAGGTATGAGTGCTTGTGCCTTTGTTTGAACTATATAAAGACACTAATGTAAGTATCACAAATTTATTAATTTATTATTATATAATTTAATTTAATTTAATTTTGTTTAATTTTGTTTTATTTTATTTTATTTTATTTTATTTTATTTTATTTTATTTTATTTTATTTTATTTTATTTTATTTTATTTTATTTTATTTTATTTTATTTTATTTTATTTTATTTTATTTTATTTTATTTTATTTTATTTTATTTTATTTTATTTTATTTTATTTTATTTTATTTTATTTTATTTTATTTTATTTTATTTTATTTTATTTTATTTTATTTTATTTTATTTTATTTTATTTTATTTTATTTTATTTTATTTTATTTTATTTTATTTTATTTTATTTTATTTTATTTTATTTTATTTTATTTTATTTTATTTTATTTTATTTTATTTTATTTAACTTGAAACAGTTTATTTAATTGCTGTTAAGTAGTTATAGACATAGTTGCTGTTATTGTTGCATTGCCATTGAAATGTTGCATGAAATAACTGCAATGAATTATTATGATTGTAACAGTTACGTTAATTAAGTTATTTTAATTACTTTAACGAGAAACCGAAAACTCCTCAAAGCATCAAAGTAAACAGCTAAGTCATTGGATAAGTCAGAGCATTCTCATGCCGGCAGAGCGCTCTGCTCGCTGCCCGCGAAAATACAAAACGCTACGCAATGTGACAAACAACAATTGACTAATGGGCCGATCAAAACTGGCCGCATGCTCATATACCTGATAGTGTGTGAATTTGTTGGTGGGGATGTGTGTGTTTGTGCGAGTACTTGAAAGTGTAATTAATTTTTGCATTGCTTTATATAAAAATATTTTTTTTTTTGAAATTTCATTACTAGCTCACTTATCGCTTGAAACGGTGAAGCGCCAGTTTTGACGCGCTGCGCTCGCTTTATTGTTGTTATTGTTTTAGCAGCAGCACTGACAATTGTTATAATCTTGACGCTGAACGATTAAGCTTCAAGTCAAGCAAGCATTTTAGAAATGTTGTTTATTCTTCTTGTTGTTGTTACGCTTATGTTTTTGTATTTTTATATTGTAGTGGTGTTTGTTGTTAAGAAATCTAGCGCATTCACAATCTTTGTGAGATTTATATAATATTATTTTTTTTGTTTTTGTTTTTGTATTTTTGTTTGTATGTATTCTCTCGAATTGGAGCATCTTATTCGCGACATAGTGACATGCAAAGCTGACTTTAATTGTCATTATTGATTTGTGGGGTGTCATCCCGTTGGCATGTGGCGCTGTAATTGCAGGAGTTAAGTGCATGATTAGCAAATTGGAGCAGACAATTGATTTGCAAAATATTATTTTGTTTTGTAAGTGATGTTTTTAGTGGCATTTGAATGCTGTATTAAGCTAATAATTATGGGGTAAATGAAAATAATAATTACAAATTAGAACACACATTGTTTTCAATCAATTGTTTGTTAAGAAAGGAAATATTTATATTAGGGACCATTATTAGTATTCGGATGTTAAGTAATCCACTAGACATATGAATTAATAGGATTATAAGTTAAGTGCTATTAGATCTACTGATGAATTACCCACTAAAACTGATTTGAATTGTGTTTGGATTTTGGGTTTCTATTACGTCGAATTCAAGTTCAATAAAAGAGTATCTATGTTTCAGCGATCTCGCAGTACATCACACTTACATATTAAGCGAAAATTTTTATATTTATAATATTTATTTTTGAAAATCCTATATGACCTGATTTTAACCATTTCTGGTACAGAGCCACACTATTAGAAGAAAAAGATTTCCTCTGAATTAAATTAAGATATCTGAAATATATACCGACATTTTCGGTGAAAAATTTTCATAAGGCACACTGATATCTTACTTTTTACAGACAGACATTCGGATTTTGACTCGCCTCGTCGCCCTGATCACTTTGGTATATATAACCCTATATCTAACTCGTTTAGTTTTGGGTGTTACAAACAACCGTTATGTGAACAAAACTATAATACTCTCTTAGCAACTTTGTTGCTAGCAAATTTGTTGCAAGAGTATAAAAATCATTTAATATAGAATATAATGGCTGAGGTAATTCCTGAATCGATTTCATTCATTCTCACCATCAAGCTAAATTTTATGCATCTAATATATCCAAGCCTACTTTGGACTGAGTAGGCAAATGAAAAGTAAAGAACTCTCTCGGCGAACCAACATCAAACTCTACAAGTCGCTTATCATTCCAGTCCTGCTTTATGGTGCAGAAGCTTGGACGATGTCAACATCAGTTGAGACGACACTAGGAGTTTTCGAGAGGAACATTTTGCGCAAGATTTATGGTCCTCAGAACATTGGCAAGGGCGAGCTGTACGAGCTGTACGAGCTATACAACGACATTGACATAGTTCAGCAAATAAAAAGACAGCGGCAACGCTGGCTAGGTCATGTTGTCCGAATGGACGAAAACACTCCAGCTCTGAAAGTGTTCGATGCAGTACCCGCCGGAGGAAGCCGAGAAAGGGGAAGGCCTCCACTCCATTGGAGGGATCAGGTGGAGATCGACCTGTTTACACTTGGAATCTCCAACTGGCGCAATTTTGAAAAGTTTAACAAAATTTTCGGTAAGTAATTATCCATAGGCACTGAGGGGTTCATGTTCGATATCGAGGGCTTTGAAAAGTTATGGTCCCATTTCGACAATTTTGTAATGAGCGAAAACACACCTCCATTTCAGTATTTGTACAATGTTTTATTCTGATATCTTCATTGCATATGATAGGATACTAAAAAGAATTGTGTTCAGTTAGTAGCAGTTAGCTTTGAGCGGTTGGAAGATATAGTGTCAGTTTTAACTAGACTCGTCTAAACAAAAAATTAATATTATTTAATATTTTTTTCAAAAATATTAAATATATGGATGTTGAGAACGTACTGAGCTGTCTTTACTACTAAGTTCTACCGAAATTTGAACGATTAATTGAACTATAATTCGCAAATGATTGTAACATATTTTACACCGAGAACCTTATGTAAATCCCCGAATCTTTGCCCCTATATTTATAATATAACACAATATATTAAATGTAGCTTGCATCGTCTCACATTATAGCCGGATATATGTCGTTCGATTACTCATATCAGTTTTTTTAATATTCCCGTACTAACTCAAAAATCTGTTATTCTGAGAAACTCAATTAACGGAACATGTAAACTGACATCAATGAGCAATATTTTAAAATATTCAAAACATTAATTATTTTCACGAATAATTCATAATCAATTTACTTAGTCAATTGATGCGCAAAAACTGTTTATAGCTGTAAAATTGAATGTAAGATCTAAATATGTAAACCAGAACTCACATACTTATATGATTACTTCATATTTATTAATAAGATATGTAGTTACAAAAATGAATAAATATTGTCCAAGTACTAACTAATACTAAAATGCGGTCTTTAGCTTACCGCAAACCACAAAATAAACATTACAACTGCGTAATCGTGAAAAGTACTTAAATAAACCGCTTGATATTGATTTGCTTATTATTTTTACAACTTCTCTCAATGAATGCTAATTTAATGAGTTTATAAAATTAGTAGTAAGCATTTTAGTAAACGTTTCATTAATAAATATTTAAATGTACATTACAATTACAATTACATCAATTATTGTGGCAAAATTATTGAATAAAACGAACTTTATTCAGTAGGAGTGAAAATGAAAATATACAAATTACAGCTGAAAATTTTCTATATTCTAAAGTGTAATATTAAGATATAAACCAAAAAAATGGTTTTGTCCTTAGAGATTTCAAGGGCATAACTAGAATTAATAGTCAGCCTTTTATCAGAGAATATTCGATTCATGGATTTTTAACCCTTTAGTGTTGATGATGAAAACCCCTTTAAATTCCAAAATTGGATTCGCTTTTATAACCTTTCCGCACAGGAGTAAATTGATCAATTAACCGGCCATTGTTCGATTAAAATGCAAATTTTGATATGTTTACCATTCAAAAAGAAAATCCTTATTTAACTAAATTAAGTTTTAATCGAGTACGAATCGGGTTGAAAATGAAATACAAGACTAGGCCTTGACGTCCACGCTGTAAACTGGGTTGTATTTATTGATAAAATAGTAATTAGCTGCTGAATCTTACCATTTGGATTCTCAATTATAATTATTACTTATTGTACTAAATTAATTTGGCTGTGCGAAAAAGCTAATACTTCTTACTCCTTATTAAACAAGCTCAAAAATGTGTTTCACAGCATTTGTAATTCATGATGATTGTTCAGCTATTCAAATCGCTTAAAATATAAACATTGTTTTGTTTGGCCGAAATATTATTTTTGTAGAAAATGGAATTTCATCAATAATGAAATATATTTCACTGAAGCACATTTCTATCCCATGAAGGAGTCAGTAGCTTTTGACTTAAATAAAATAGTTGAAGCTCGCAACAGCTTAAAGCTCACAAGCTTATCACAATTCAGAGGAAGATGACTTTGAAGGTTCCCTTCAGTTCAGCTCTTTAATATAAACTATTTTATAAAGCTCTACAAAAAAGCTAAGAAAGTGTTTCCAAACTAAAGTTTGCATAAAAAAGCCAGAATGGAATTTCCCCAAACCGATAATGAATTTAAAACAACTTGACACTTGCATACTTTGGCTGTAACCAACCTTGAATTTATGTATATTATCTGAAAATTTATGATTAGAGGAACACAATCATATCTTCAAACTTAAAAGTCCCGCAAAATTCAGATAACTTGAAATACTATTTTGACATATGTGACCTTAAGTTTCTAATGAATAATAATAGTAAAATGGAATCTCAAGTCATTGAAAGCATAGCGCAAAGATGACGTTAATATTGTAATTGAATGAAATCTCTTAATCTACCGACAGAAGCCTCTTAACAGACACGAGACATGAAGAATGATAGCCGTGCGAAGTTCAGGCATTAGAATGAGGAAATAGCTAAGATTTTGTACTAGAATTTCTTACGGATTTCCTTTTTTGTTATTAAAATTTAACACAAATGAAATTGCATAGCCTCAAAGTGATTTTGGGTAGCGAAAACATACTTTAAATTTTCAACGAAAATATTTGCTTACATTTCTAGATTTTGAAAATCTATGCACATTTTCAAATACATACTTATGTACAAATGAATTTGAATGCTAGTTTTTATACTCGCTACTGACAATTCTAATTGTTTCACCTCGAATCAAGTGTAACCACTGGAGTACTTGGCTCTCGGTCATCGGTTGTCGGCCATCCATTGCTGGTTCCTCGTTCCGCTGTTGACTCAACATTTTTGTGCATGAACACCTATAATCACAGTATTTAAGTAGCTATGTTTGTATGCGCTAATTTGTTTGTTTATCGCTATCGACTTAATTAATTTGATTACATATTATACTTGTAATCGATATTTGATATGTTTGCATAGCATCTAAATATACTCGAGCACAGATCCACTTCAGTGTGTGTGTATTAGCTCTCAATCCTTATGTTGACAAAAATATGCAACAACAAGCATGAAATTTAGATGCCACAGCGAGTTTTTTACACAGAATCTGCCGCAACTCATATATATATATATGTTATACTGTGTAATCGCACAAGTTCAAGTTCAGTGTAATTGCCGTTCATTTGTAGATTTAGTCGTTTCACTATTTACAATCATTTCAATCACCTCAATCAATTTTTCAAGTATAATTGTCAATATTTAGAGTAACCTGCTATGTTACGCTATTACGTTATGTGAGTGTGGAGGCTTTGAGAGTGTAATTAAATAATGAAAGTTATTATCAAGAAAAAGTTGATTCAATATTATTCTGATCAATGCGAGTTACTTCTAATTAAAAAAGGAAGAAACAATTAAGGAAATTACTGCTCACTAAACAATTTTGAAGTTATGCGTTGTGCCTGATTGGAGGTCCTTAACGGTTAGAAAAACCTCCTTGGCATTTTAATTACATTTATTCAACGAACTATTTACCTTAATGATTATTATGGCAACACATACATACATATATAATACAGAATGGCTTTGATGATGTCTCACCTGGCCCATTTAGAACCTTTGTGATATAATGCAGAAAGTCGTGAACAAGGTGAGCGTTTAATTAGAGAGTGGGTCAAATTGAAATGTTTGAAAAGATGAAAATAAATGGATTTCCATAAAAGGGGAAGGTGTCATGATCGTAACTATTTTTTTTTTTTTTTAACTACACCTTATAGACTATATCGATGACGACTGGTCGAAGAAAGGGACTCATTTTGGTATCCTAAATATAATTTTCATAAAGTATCTAAATACATGGAGTTATTGTTCTGAAGTGGGCCTAAAAAATATACTGTTATGGATGAAGAAAATAAAACAACACAAAATGAGGTTAAGCGAGATAGTTCACCCTCTGAATATGTGGTTGGAACGTGTAGATATGGAATTTTTCTTAAGTTTTTAAACCTGCAAAATCTCAGTATCACGTTAGGTCCTTGAGACCTTACAATCTTGGTCGAATCGAATTCAAAGTTGGGTAAGACGAAATTGCCAGCTGACAAAGTTGGGAAGTTTGTATTTTGAGATTTGCATATCATGACAATTTTCATCGAATTCTTTAAAAAAGCAACAACTAATAGTCGATTTGACGAAATGGTCATCAAACTGGAATTCGAATTACTTACTCATCCGTCATATTCAAGTAATTTTACCACCTATGGCTTTTTCATATTCTCAGACCTTAAGATAACGTTCTCTGGGGAGAATTTCAACAGTAAATAAAAAATAAAGGCCTTGTCGAAGTTGTTTATATGATGGTAATCTTCTCAACAACTCTCAATCTTGGAAATCTTGATTGAACCGCTATCTTTAGGAAACTAACAGTGAAGCCCCATACCTGTAATTAAAAAGATGATATTAAATTAGAAATTAGTCGTTTTCATCGATGAATGTTTATTCCGCCATACAAATTTTTCGAGCTCAGGATCAATAATTAGACGTAACACTTAACTTAATGCAAGCAAACCATTATGGTATATATTAAATAAAGGTTAAAAGGGCTGAGCAAACATCGGGATAATTTTAGAATATTTATATTTTAAATAAAATACCATTTCTATATAAAATAATGACGAAAACATTAATTCAGTAATGTAAAAACTAAGTAAAACAACTCAATCGTTAGTAGAATTCCATAGAATGCATCGCAAGAATTCCACTATTTAATTTAATGCTGTAGTTGTTGTTATTAAATATTTTGCAAATAAATATTTAATTCATATTCGATTATAATTCCTGGGTCATTTGCCATTGACTAATTAAGCACTTAACTTAAATACTAACTCGAACGCTCACACGTGACTTTTGTGTATTACCTTTGCTTAATGCATATTATACTCTCGCAACAAATGTTGCTAAAGAGAGTATTATAGTTTTGTTCACATAACGGTTGTTTGTAACACCCAAAACTAAACGAGTTAGATATAGGGTTATATATACCAAAGTGATCAGGGTGAAGAGTGGAGTTCAAATCCGAATGTCTGTCTGTAAAAAGTAAGATATCAGTCCGTCCGTCCGTCCGTCTGTGCAAGCTGTAACTTGAGTAAAAATTAAGACATCTTGATGAAACTTGGCACACTTATTTCTTGGCACCATGGGAAGGTTGCTTTCGAAAATGAGCAAAATCGGACCACTGCCACGCCTACAAAATGGCGAAAACCGAAAACACATAAAGTGCCATAACTAAGCCATAAATAAAGCTATAGAAATAAAATTTGGTATGAAGGGTCGCACTATGAAGGGGCATATTTGGATGTAATTTTTTTTGTTGAAGTGGGCGTGGCCCCGCCCCCTACTAAGTTTTTTGTACATATCTCGCAAACCAATAGAGCTATATAAACCAAACTTTCTGCAGTCTTTTTTTTAGCCACTTCCTAATACAGTCCAAAAATGAAAGAAATCGGATAATAACCACGCCCACCTCCCATACAAAGGTTAGGTTGAAAATTACTAAAAGTGGGTTAACTCACTAACGGAAAACGTCAGAAACACTAAATTTCACATAAGAAATGGCAGATGAAAGCTGCACTCAGATTTTTTTACAAAATTAAAAATGGGGGTGGCGTCGCCCACTTATGGGTCAAAAACCATATCTCAGGAACTACTCGACCGATTTCAATGAAACTTGGTTTGTAATAGTTTCCTTACATCCCAATAATATGTTGTGAAAATAGGTCAAATCGCTTCACAACCACGCCTACTTCCTATATACCAGAACTTTGAAGACAATCTGAATCGTTTACTTTACAATAGATAAAGTAAGTACTAGTGAAGATATCGGTGCAGAACTTTGCACAAATACTATGTTAATAGTGTGGCAATCCCATTCTAAAAATCGCCGAAATCGGACCATAGGTTTATAAGGCCCCATATATCGAACATGAGGACCTCGGTGCTTCTAACCTAATATTATGGTTTCCAACTTTCAATGGTCTTTATACAATATATATGACGAATATGTGGGTCAAATTGTGTATTATATAACATAAATAAAGTTAAATAAATAAATTGCGAGAGTATAAAATGTTCGGTTACACCCGAACTTAGTTTTTTTATATTTTTTATATTTTAAAAATTTATTTATATATTCATTAAATATTTTTTATTTTTATTTATTCAATTTTTTATCTCAAAATGTTTACATTTAGTTTTTAATGCGAAGCACGAGCCAATTGAATTTTATTATCATTTTAATATATAGAAAATGCCGAATGGTGTAAACAAAGTGATGACACCCTCGAGATTTGTTTACTAAGATTATTAATAAGAGTATGTGTAGTTATATATGAGATGTTTCTATTAATTAAATGGATGTGCGGAACTCAAATCAAAAAATTAATTATGAAAGTTTCAGTCAAAGTAAAGAAAATCATTTATAATACAAAACATTAAAGAATACAGTATTTATAAAAGATAATTAACTTTAAAATATATAAATGTAGTAAAATTAATATTTTCTGAATTAAAACAAGTATTTTTTACTCTGAAATTGTAAATTGTTAAAATAATATGTACATTATATATATATTTTTTTTTAATAATTTATCACGTACAAAGAAACTAACGAAATTCGAAAGTTAATTAATAAATGGTATTTCCTGCAAATACTGTCATTTGTGTTTTCTTATAAGCTAAACTTCGCACTTTTGTCGTGTCTACTTGTCACAATCAACGCAGTTGGTTTCAACACACACGTGTATTTACCGCTATATGTATTTCCCGAAGCTCATTAACTGGGTGTGAAAACTGAGTGATAGCGCACGATAAGACAGAGGATGATTTTTTAATGAGGAGGATAATAAAAATGAGTAAGAACGTCAGATACTTGGCTCGAGCGAATTTTCTAGTCAGTTAAAACAATTTGATATATTTAAAATTAAATGTAATAACTCACAGAATTTGATATCACATTTCCGGCAAAAAAGAGAAAGTAGGAAATTTTTCTGTTAAAATATATACATTTAAATAAGAGTAGATGTAATTAAAATGGAGTCAAAATTTAATATTTTTTTTTTAATTTTTAAATCTATATATATAAAATTAAGTGGCAAAACTTCCTGTTCGTATACTCCTCCTAGACAGCTTGCCCGATTTCAATGAAATTTTCAGGGGTGATTGGGGTCTGTTTGGACGGTGCACATAAGAAATTGAATGTGTGTATCATTGCACGTTTTGCAAAAAAAAAAAACAAAAAAAATGATACATCCCGCTTATACAAATTCTCATGAAATAATGTTTTGCCGCAAGATTGGCAGTCCTGTCAAATGCCTTGATATGGCAGTTCATCTCGAAAATGGTCAACGCGTTTATTTCAATGCAGACAATGTACAACAGAGCGCAGCACGACCACCGGGGAAAACACTAACTACCTTTTTCGAGTTGTGTGAAAACGATGAATTTGCAAGAACATTACTATATTCCGAAATACCACAATATTTCACTTGGAATCCATCATCGAAAACATTTCAACGACGAAAGCAAGGGGAACGTGTTGACGGTTATCCAAATGTCCGTAAAACCGATGCCATGGGACGCATTTACACCATCCAGCCGAACAACGCCGAATATTTCTATTTGTGTCTGCTATTAGTCAACGTGCGCGAACCAAGATCATTTGATGATTTGAAAACTGTTGACGGTCAGTTGTGTGCGACGTATCGTGTAGCATGTCAGCGATTGCATTTGTTAGAAGATGATATGCATTGGGACACCGCACTTCATGACGCATCACTCACATCTCATCCAAAAAAATACGCGTACTATTCGCCATAATAATATCTACAAGCCTTCCGTCAAATCCGCAATAACTGTGGACTAAGTACAAAGACTGCATGACCGAGGACTTATAAATTTTGGCGGATAATCGAGCATCGGACGCAGACTTGCTATATACATTACAAATGTATAATGATGCTTTGATATTGGTTGAAGATCTGTGCCTTACGATTGCGATTAATTCATTAGCGCAACTTGGCATAACTGCGCCCAATCGTTCAGCGATTGATATGCTTGACCATGAGCTTTAACGTGAACAACAATACGATTGCAATGAATTGCGTGCTTTCATACAAGCTAACATTACCAAATTGAATATTCAGCAGAAAAATGCTTATGATAAGATTATACGAGCGGCTGACAATAACGCAGGTGGATTCTACTTTCTGGATGCGCCCGGTGGTACAGGGAAACGTTTCTGATCTCTTTGATTCTTGCTACTATACGGTCACAGCAGAAAATTGCGCTGGCAATTGCTTCGTCAGGCATCGCTGCTACTCTACTTGATGGCGGTCGAACAGCACATTCAGCACATTGAAATTACCGTTGAACATCCAAGTCGTTGAAACACCAACGTGCAACATATCGAGGAGTTTAGCAATGGCAAAAGTTTTGCGAGGAGCTGGAATAGTTCTGTGGGATGAGTGCCCAATGGCTAACAAAAAGTCACTAGAAGCATTCAATAGAACAATACAAGATTTACGCCAAAAGCAACAACTTTATCCGGCGATTTTCGGCAAACTTTGCCAGTCATTCCTCGATCAACTACTGCCAACGAAATAAACGCGTGTTTAAAATCGTCAGTTTTGTGGAGACATGTTCAAAGGCTGACTCTAACCGTCAACATGTGAGTCCAATTGTAAATCGATCGATCCGCAGCGGCGTTTTCGAAGCAGTTGTTGGACATTGACTAAGGCAAAATACTAATCGATGATATCGGTTTGATCAGATTGCCGAACAAGTTTTGTACGCTTTTACAATCGAAAGAAGAATTGATTGAAAGTGTATTTCCGAATATTGTTCAATACTATCAACGCCACGATTATTTAAGTGAACGCGCATATTGGCACCGAAAAATGTACACGTCAACGAAATCAATTTTGCCATTCAAGAAAAACTGCCAGGAGAAGCTACAACATATACATCGATTGATAGCGTTTTGAATCAAGATGAAGTAGTAAATTATCCAACTGAATTCTTGAATTCTTTGGATCCCCCCGGGCTGCCACCGCATCGTTTGGTCCTGAAAGTCGGTTAACCCATTATGCAAACGTTTCAAGTGTGCGGCGTCAACTTGGAAGAAATGTGCTTCTCCCACGGCCAATTGTTCGTCGCATGCTCGAGAGTGGGAACACCAAGGTGCTTATTCATTTAAGCGCCAGGTGGAAAAACCAAAAATGTTGTATACCAATATGTTTTATAAATAAGTAACAATTTTCAACAATAAATAAAACACAAAGTAAAAACCCTTAAGAGTTTTAATCGATATAGGTGTGGCGAAGCGCACAGAGTAATAGCTAGTATTTTATAAAAAGTAAATTGAATTTTAATACTGGCATATTCATGCTGGTAAATTTTTAACAATGACTATTCGAAAATCGATTCCTAAATATTTAGAACTCTAGAAAGAAAGGGTTTTCCAATAAGAACGCTACAAAAGTATTTGATTTTTTGTTTTTGAAATCTTTATTCCTGTAATAGTACATTTGGTGCTATTATGTATGGAACTCGTTTTTTTTTTTGCGTTGCCGCCAAAGGCCCGCATGCAGAAGTTCAGACGCTGAAATAAATTTTCGTTGATTTTCAAGCATAAATCGGCCAATACTGCTGCAATTTCAAGTTCGATACCCGTACGAAGTTCATCAATCGTCGCTGGCTTGTTGGCGTCAAATAACCGACAGAGGCGGCCTGTCCATATTGTCCAAGTTCATATTCCAATTCGAGTCAAAATTCGATTATCATTGAGCGATAGCGATTCCCATTCACAGTAACGTGCCGGTCTTGATCATCACGGTCATTTTGCCCAATGACGCAAAACCGCACCAAACCGTAATTTTTTCGGGATGCAATGGTGAATCAGTAAGTGAGTGTGGATCGCTGCCTGACCAATAACACATATAATAACCATACCATAAATTCGACGTAGCACTCTAAAAGTTGAGACCACTGACACGAATTTCGATAGTAACTTGTAATAATTTCGACTCATTGAAATGGCAAACCTTACTAAAGAGAAATGTCAAAAGAGCGAGAAAAGGTATGGCGTCGTTTGCTGGCTTTATCGGTCTACTTTTGTAACGTCCCTATTGGAAAACCCCTTATTTGAAATTTGGTGTATTGTTTCAGTTTTGTCATAAACAATCATATGTTTGTGACTATTCACTAAATTATTTTAAACAGAATGTTGAAGAAGAATATTGGATCCATAGCAAATGAATTCTGTGTAGCACAAACAAACAATTTATATAATTATATTTAAGTATTTGGAAATATATAAGACAGGTGCACCGGTGCGTATTCGCAACAAAGATTTGTTAGAAAATGAAAATATTAGAATTTTTGGTTGAAAGAATCTTAATATTTTTATAATACACTATAAAAATACAGAAGTTTAGAAAGTTCTTAAAAAATAAATCAGAGTATTTTTATATATAAACAAAAGTCGAAGGTGGTCACTAATACGTTTAAAAAACGATCCCCAACAGATATTTGTTGACGTTACAGAACTCTTTCCGATGTATCTGGATCTGATCTTATATGGATACTTAAACGTAGATTTCTCAAAAAATACATTTTATACTAAGAGACACTGACTTATCAAAATGCTCTCGTACTTTCGATTTAAAGAATCTTATTTTATATAGAAAATATTTTAAGAGTCTTCCGCTTTGGAGAACTTTTAAGTTCATTCACCAAAATTGCACATTTTTGACAAGCCTAACTTACTGATTTTTATCAGCTGTAGGGGAAGCACAGATTCATCAAAGCTTTGTGCGCTCCAAAGACTTTGTTGTATTATTTAAGCGCTAAAAATTACGTGAAATTCGCAAGTATTGCGAGTATTTGCCATGTGTCCTTAGCATTTCCAAGAATTTCGCGCGATTTACTGATTATTATCGTTGTCAACGAGGGGTGTGTGTGTGTACAGATTCGAGAAATCTTTCCATCAACAAGCACGTCATCTAGAACATATAGACACTTATTTCTATGTACATAGCCACACACCCGAGAACAGCTTCATGACGGCGCGTATATCACCTAGTGAGTATCAGTATATTTGCTATTTATTTCGCACAAACAACGTTCAATAAAACAACAAATCGTAAATCTTAGTAAATTTAAAAGATAAATAAACATAGAATGATTCAGAGTCAGAGCGAAAATCCCCCCTGCAGCAGCGGCAACAACAATAAGCCGTTATTAAAGGCTTGTTTGTTTGTTCTCCACTCCGTGAAAAGGAGAACTCACCACATCTGTTGAGAGTACTTGCAAGTGATAACAGTTGAGCTAATACTCGAGCTTTAAGCGGCCAGCTCAGAGTGCATTCCTTACGTTTTAGCTCTAAATAAATATTGGCGAGCTAAAAATAAATTTTTGAATTAACGAATGGACTTTTCGCGATAAACGAAATTAAAAGCAATAAACAGACTACGAGAGAGTTTCAATGGAACCTGGATGAGTTAAACGTGGGTTCAAAATAATGAATAGTACAAATATATGTATGTATGTTCGTAGGCCTCTAACCGTGAGGATCGCGTCACTTTTCACTCACATACGATCACAATAACGGTACTGTATATTTTTGTTGCTAATCACTCATTCTGTTGTGTACTTTGAGCCCGGCTTACGAAGTTGTTCACCAACAACAAGCTCAAACTGCAGCGCAATAACACCCTCGTCTATCAGGCGCTCGCGTTCGCGATCACGATCGCTATCACAATACAACTCGCTTGCGAACGATCGCACGTGCCGATGCCGTACGCTCACCACTTCGTCTTTAACTTGGCTAACTAAGTAAGTTCGTGGTGAAAATGCAACGAAGCCACTTGGGAGTCCGACTAGGCTAAATGCTGCGCTGCGCCACAACTTACTTAGTCGGCTTAGTCGCTGTGATGTCAAAGCTTTGTGCTGCCGCTGTCGCTGCTTCGTGCTGCAAGCGGAATAGTTTGTAAGCGCGGCGTCGGGCAGCGCTGTCGTTGCTGTTGCCTTTAGCGTCGTTGGGGTTTGAAAACTTCAACAAAACCAACTGACAACTGGCGCGGTCCATTCAAGCGAGCTTTTCATTTCGTCGTGATAACTTCAAAACGAGACACGCTCGCGCGCGCGTCCAGCTTGATGAGCACGCACAGTCGCAGAGATCGGTTGGTTGGCTAAGAGATCACCTGCGTATACTACGGAAAAAATATGACATTAACGGGAATTCAACAATACTTGAAAAATACAAATAAATCTAAAAAATACAAATAAGTGAAAAAATTAAAGTATTTTAAATCTACGTGAAATATTTCAAAAATATAAAAAATATTTATAAATATTAAGTGAAATAACATGAAAACATGAGTAATAATATAAAATAGTGTTTAATTTAAAAGAAGAAATTAATTCTAGTGTTTTAAGTCTACGCAACGACCGTATAGTACAAAGGATACGCGCTTGTGTCATAGTCGTATGTGAACTAAAAATAAATAAATAATTTTTATAAAAATTGTGGCATAAAGTTTCGCTGTTAGTTGCTCTTTCGCAGGATATTTTTAATAACGGCATGTTAATAGATATGTTTGTGTGTATTTCATAGTTTTTTGCGCTGAAATTTATGTGATTTTTATTGTAGAAAATACAAGGATATTATAATTTAATAAATCGCGTTCAATCTTTGTGATTTTTTTTTATAAAAAGTGTTTGCTGTGAATTCAGTGTGTGTAAATAAAATTTTGTATTAAACATAAAACCTTTCAACGGAAAACGCTTGGCGATTGCGCTTGAAATATTTTGAGCTGAGCTGCTGTTTTTTTCCACTGACATTTTAATGTAAGCTGAACAATTTTTATTGATTTCATTTTATGTTTTCCAATTTAAATGTTTCGACAAGTTGTTTAATAGTAAGAGGTTAAAATATATAAGTATATAAGAATACTTTTTTTCATTACAGCTAAAGTTAAAACAATACCTTCTTTTTGTAATAGATTTTATTTTATTTATAGGGAAGTGTTAGGTAATAATAACCAAGCAAAAACCATTTTCAAAATTTGTTTATGAAAATAAAAGAGTGAAAAAAAAAATTCTGAAAAATTTGAAAACTGTTTTAAAATAATTAGTAAAACATGGAAAAAATTATGAATTACTAAAATATCAGTTTAAATAGTTTTTTTTTATTTTTTTTTTAGTTCTTTTTCGGATTTGAAAAATTGGTACATTTTTTTTAAATTAATTTTGGAATTACAAATTGAAGTTAAACCAATGAAATGCAAATATTCATCTAATGAAGTGAACAACGATTCAAATAAAAAAAATTTTAGAAGTGATTTTTCAATATAAATAATATTGAATTTCTATACAAAAAAAAATTAATTAATTAAATTTAATTTTATTTAATTTAATTTAATATTATTTAATTTTTTTTAATTTAATTAATTTTTTTTTGATTGAACTAAATTTTTTTGTATAAAAATTAAGTTTTATTTATTCAATATATACAGATTTTTCAATAAAAATAAAGAGTTTTTATACAAAAAAAAAATTATTAAGTGAACAAATTTTTTTTTTATAAAAATGAAGTTTTTTCAAATATTTTATATAAAAAAATTGCCTCTACAAAAAATAATTTTTTTTTTCAATATTTCTTTATTTATTGAATCTGCTTTTACTTTAAGCCTAACAGTAAGTTATAAAATCTTAAATCTATTAAAAAAAACTAGACAAGCTCAAACAAGTGATTGAGCTATTGGTGAAACGTTGCTCTTTAGTACGCAGGCATATCCCTTCTTTTTAGGCGTGTTTGATCGCAGGAATGTACTAAGGCATTAGCCAATGGGTTTGGGTGATCAGGGAGTTTAGATATATATTTCAATCTGCTGTCCTCTACTGCTTTCTTCACCATAGGGATACCAAGATCTCTATGGATATTATCATTGCGAATGTACCATGCTGAGCACGTGATTGATCTAAGCATTTTCGATTGGAACCTTGGTATTATATCAATATTAGTTGCACAGGTCGTACCCCACAGTTGAATGCCATATATCCAAATCGGCTTTATGACCGCATTGTAAAAAAGCACTTTGTTGTCTAGGCTAAGTTTAGAGTTTTTATTGAGAGGCCAATTTAAATTTGCAGCTCTTTTCTTCATGCACGTTATTTTACTAGATATATGTTTTCTCCACGTAAGCCTTCTATCTAGATGAATACCAAGATAGGTAACTTCATTCTAGATAGAGGCACTAGAATATTGTTCATTTTTACTGCCGGGCACATTTTTGGTCTTAGCGAAAATGTAACGTGCTTACACTTTTGTTCATTCACATTTATACGCCAGTTGGCTAGTCATTCTTCGACAGATCTTAAGTGCTCCGATAATATAAATAATTTTAGCGCAGTTTTTTTTTGTTGTATTTTGTATTTGCCAAAATTATAAAATATGTAAGAAAAGTTTATTGTAATTATTTTTTTTTAATTACAAATATTTATTTAATAACTTATGCTGGAATTTTAGTTTTGATATTTCAAATACTAAAAACATAAATACTTTTGTTATTTAATAAAAACGATTAAAAAATTTAACAAAAAATGTTTATATGAAAAATTTACAAAAATTAAATTTCCTCGAAATAAAAAAAAAAAAACAAATTATAAAAAAATTTATTTAATAAAAACGAAAACAATACAATTTTCTGTAATAATTTTATAATTAATTTAAAATAATTCTTATGTTAAAATATTTAATTTTCGATTTTCTTATTGAACTTTCAATTTAAATTAATTAAAATTTTAAATATTTTTTTTTTTTTTAATTTGGAATAAATGATAAGTTTTAATTTAAAACTTATGAACATTATTGCAATAATTTTTGCTGAATTATAAAATTGTTTTAAAACTTAATTAAGCTTATCAAAAATCTAATTTTAAAAATGCAATTTTATAAAAAATTACATATTATATAAAAATATTTTATTTAAAAGTTAATTCAAAATATTAAAAATTTTTGGATAACATTTATCCAATAATAACAAATTTTATTTTAGTTTCAAGTTTAATCTATTCAACTTTAGAAAACGTGTTTTTTTCAATTTTGCGATTTTAAATTTTTGTCCAAATTGCTTAAATAGTGTAAATTCGTGAAATATTATTATTTTATACAAATAAAAATCAAAAACAAATATATGTATTTTTAATCTTTTAATTTATATTATATTTATTTTATATTATATTATATTTATTTATATATATTTATATTTTTAATTTTTTAATTTAATTATTGATTTTATAATGATAATTTTTTATTTTCGAACAATTCCTATAATTTACGAGGTATAGATCGCATAAAAATATGAAATCCGAAAAACTATAAATAAATTTTAGTACATTTATTGAAAAAAATGTATATTATGGAAATATATGCAGCAATAACGATTGTTTTCATTTTAATCCAACTTCAAACGAAATTTAGTTATCATAATTTGAAAATAACTTAAGAAATTATATATGCAGCTATTTGATGAAACAATAACATAATCGGAATTCAAATATGCCGGAAACGCATTATAAAATTGCATATTTTACTGAACTGATTGAATCAATAATTTAGCAAAATAAAATTCGAAATTGAATTTATTTAATAACAACATTTAGAACAATTTCGAAATAAATAGAAAAACAAATTTGACTCTCCACTGCAGTTATTAAATTTAAAAGTTTGCACTAAATATCCCTCTGAAACAACAACAACAAGAACTGCTATTGATAAGCAGCACCCAAAAGGCAAAGAAAAACAATTCAAGCGACCAAATTTACTCTGAAAAAAATTCAAACCCATCAACACACACACACACACATGTGTACAACCATAAACTAGCCAGCAATTAATTGATCAGCTCGCGAGTGTGATCGACGGTGGTCGCCGAACGCCGCAGAGTATCACCATAAATTAGGCACATTTCGCAAATTTTGTAATAACAAGCAAAAACCAAAATAGAAAACAAAAAACGAAACAACAAAAAATGCGAAAGAAACCAAACAATCAGCAGCAATGCACAATACTAGTTGAACACAGCATCAACAATCACAACAACAACAAGTAGGGTAAATACAGACAACAACAAATATTAGCGATTTGGCAAATGTCGCGGCGACACATTCATTGGCCGTCCACACACACACACACCAAACGTTAATCGCGCCAATCGGTTAATCGACGTCGTCTGCATTCGCATTTCGCATATTGGCTCTGCTTTGCCGCCTCTGCTGCGGCTCATTACACTGGCCATGAGCTGCCGGCTGCATCTGTGGCGCACTCTTTGCTACTTTGCAGATACTCTGCAATTGGCGAGTGTGTGCCCTGTTTGACAATAACAAAAACAGTAGCAAAATTAACAAATGACTCTGCTTAGCCAGCATCGGCGTCGGCGTCGGCGTCGACGTTGATGTTTGCGTTGGCTTGTTAATGAGTAAGCGCAAGAAGGTACGCCGATTTGGCCGCAATTGGCTGCAACGAATTGGCAAAAACGCGTTAAGCTGCCGGCTCTTCATATTCTGCTAGTCATCTTTTGTTGGCGTTTTTGTGATTCAAAGGTTTTTTGTTGCTTTGTTTTTGTAGTTTTCATATTATTTCAACTGCTACAGATTAAGTGATGACTCTGTTATTAATTTTTTTATGGGTAAAAAGCTTTTAATTTAGTAAAAGTGAATTAGTGATTGAAGTGGAAATTTTAATTTTCTTAATTTTTATTTAATATTAAATAAAATGTATTTAAAAATATTTTTGTTAATGACATATGTACGTTTTTTTATAAATTAAAAAAAAAAAATTACAAAAATATTTTCCACAAAAAATTAAAAAAAAAAATTAAAAAGATAATTTAGATAGTTAGCTATAGAATGTTATATTAAGCTCAGTTTGCTATTTTTTTTGCAAGGTGGCAACTCTATTCAAAGTATTGAAACAATTTCGGATGCTTTCTGAAGCCAATTCTTAATACCCTAATGGCTTATGCGTGTAAAATATTTTTTTTTTAATACAGTAGTTTTCCAAAATAACGAACACATTAATTGTCAGGCCTGTTCGTTACATCGAATTTTTCGTTAATTCGAGTACTCACTTAGAGATATGTTTTTCAATAAAAATTAGTTAAATCTCCGTAAATTGCAGTATAATAAATTGTTTTATTAATTATTTGTTAAAAAATGAAAAACCATAACAAAACAACTCATATCAGCTAAATTCTTACAAAATGGACCAATTCTGACACTTATACTTCAAACTTTTTTTTTAAATTCATCATTTTTTCAATTTGCACATTTCTTTTGAATTTTTTCAAGTTATATTTTTAATTCTGGTTCGATGCTATTTGTTTTTTTCCTCTTTCTTCATATGTCGTCTTCATGTTGTTCGTTAAACCGAGTACTTACAAATCCCCGATGTTCGTTATTTAAGGTACTCAATGTAACAAATTTGCTTGTTCGTTATAAGCGGTTTTCGTTAAAACGAATATTCGTTATTTCGGAAAACTACTGTATATAAATATCTCGATTATCTATCTATCCATTCAAGAATGTTTAATTCCTCATAAATAACTAGGTATATACCAATTCAATAACTGAATCAATATTATAATATTCAATAACTATTATTATTGAAGTAATATCAGATTCTATGCATTCTGCAAAGACTATAACCTTGTTATTTATTATTCATGTATTTTAGTAATTTGCATGTAGGATCAGTGCTGTATTTCATTTATAATTCGAATTTAGTTTTTTGACAATTTTTTTTTATTGTAAAGTAGAATAATCTGAATCATGTTAGGCATGGTTGTGCTCCGACTTCGACCACTTTAACACTATAGCATCATATTGTCAAGGAAGTATTACGTACCAAAATTGGACAGTTAATTCTTGATACATAGGATCATTCATTTTTTATACTGATTTGATTTACTTCATAAGCTAATATATGAGTAGGTAGGTAAGTAGGAGTGGTGTCATTTTTATACAATATTGTGAAATATTTTTATATTATTATCCCGTTTCATCGTCAAACCATTTGGTGCTTTTAATAAACTACTTCTCTCCATAATACTTTTTTTCATGGTTTCGAGGTTTGTTACTTGATGGATCGCAAGAGTTTTATGTCTTGTTTGTAATAGAGCTAGGCTTTCGCAGCTCGCGAAAGTGGAAAACAGTTTCCATATTCCCTTCTAATGTGCAGGAACGACAAATATCGTTATATTGCATACCATACCCATTTTACACACATGCCCTCCAATGGGCAATGTCTCGTTATGGTAGCTGTATGTTTAAATATGCTTTTTCTGAATTTATTTAATAGATCCTTGGTTCGTTTCCTGTCATATATAGGCAAATTCTGCTTTGCTATTTTGCATTTGGTTATTGATTTCCATCTTTCCTGAGCAATTTTCTCGTACTGTGTGTGAAAATCTCATTTGATAGTGCCTGGTTGGCATGGTATTTGCTTCGCTTCGGATATATCCTGAGAAACTCATATTTTTGCCAATTTGTCTGCTTTTTCGTTTCCGAAAATGTTCCTGTGGCCGGGAACTCATGATGGTCCACAATTTTATTATGGCAAATTAATGAAGGAATAGTGGATAAAATATGATCACTTTATTAAAATAAAACTATATTAATTTATGAATAGAGAATTACTTCTCAAGTTTGAAAAAATTCCCAAAACTATTCATTTTTTTACAAATTTTAAAAATTTCCATTAAACTTTTTTCACAATATCGTTTTAAAAAGCCTCTATTAATATGAATTGTCTTACTGCTTTGTTAGAAATAAATAAACCAATGTACTCCTACGTAACATAATGCCCTCTCCTAATACATTTTAATATACAAGTTGTGAAACCAGATGTACCTACTCGTATGTATATTTAAATCTTTTAGTGGGGTCCATCGGTATAAGCACCTTTGGTCATCTTAAATTTTTATTAATTTTTCATTTAAAATAATTTTAATTTTCATATTTACCTTTTCTCAACACTCACTTTACCATTATTCGGCTGTCACACATACCAACTCATAATGTACATTTTTGGCAGTCATTGTTTGGTGTTGCTGTTGTTGTTGCTTTTTCTGAAACCGCTGCCGCCCGCTGTCACTTAATTATTTGTTGTTGTCGGCGCTTACAGCTGCCTCGAATTTACATAATTAAATCGATTTGCAAATACACTTATGTATGTATGTATGTACACATTAGTGTTTTTGCTATTGTTGGTGGTGGCTTACGCGATTAGCAACAGTTGTAGAGCGGTGTCAATAGCGTTGTTGTTGTTGCAGCCATACATATATCTGTATGTATGTATGGCACACAATGCGATTGAGTGTTGTTTACAACGCTTTCAATTTTGACATTTGACTTGACATACACACTCACACACACACAGATAGATTTAAGCGCGCTAGTTTAAGCTGAATTTTGGCGAATTGCTTGCCCCCTCTACATTAAACGCTCGCTGCTTTTCGCTTTTTCGACTGTTTGGAGGCTGTGTCACAGCGCTTTGGAGTTGCGCGCTTGACAAAAGCCGAGATTCGTTGCAGGTTTAATGTCTCACACACACACACATGTGTTTGGAGTATACTTTTTTCTGCTTTTGGGGTTTTTGAGAAGTGTCACGGCTAATTGAAACTGTTTCCCCTCGTTTATAAAATAGGCGTACATACATATATAAGTCTGTATATATTATATGTAATGGTTGTTAAACCAAAAATTTGAAAACCAAAATTGCAAAGCAAAATTATTATTATTATTTTGTATTTTCATTTGAGCTCTCCAACATGACAGCAATTATGCAACTTTGAGTGCATTAAGGCGTTGACTTCAAGTATTATGTTATTAACATAAGTACAGCATACAATATATTATACATAAATATAGCGCCTTGGTACATATAGTAAGTATCTGCAAGGTTGTAGTAGAATGTTATCTTCCAGTAGAAACAGGTACTGAGTAACGGCATTTTACTGCAAACGCCAATGAAATCAATACTTAAATATATAAAAATCATAAATTAAATATAATTTAATATATTTGCAATTTATACAATATATACAACAAACAAATCGGGTGTATGCTTCCTGCTTGCATAGTAAATAAACTCAAGAAATATAAATATTAATAAACATTTTCTGGCATACATATGTATATACAATAGGTATACATATTTATATATGAGTAGTTGTACTATATAATAAATAAATATTCTAACTGCTTCGCGCGATTTTTCTGCATTATTTGCCCATTTTAATCTTCGTTAGTGCATAATTTGAGCATTTCTGCTTATTTATGTTTTTATTTAATGGAAATCGTATTTTCTTGAGCATGATTAGATCATTTGAATATGAAAAATTTTATAACGGCATCTCGATTGTTCTCTTGATATTCATGTGTTTATGCTTATTTGAATTATCAAACGGTATTAAATGGAATTATTTATATTTATTTGAAGTTGTTTTGAAGCTAAAATTTCATTTTCGCTTAAATTCGAAGAAATCAAAATATTTATAAGTGAATAATTTTATTCACAGCGAAGAGCTGAAATAATGCAGTAATTTTTCAAAAATATCATTTTGAAATATACATTTATGTTCTCGAAGCCCAAAATTCAACAAAAAAAATTTTTTAAATTTATTTTGAAACCTTAGTAAATATATATAAATAATTTATATATATTGAAAATCATTCGTTAATACTTTCTTTTGTTTTACAATATTTTTTAATCCTGATTATAAAGTGTCATCTTCATATTCTGTTTAGCTTATTGGATACCTCAGCCGTAGTTTAAGATTCTTGGTGTTTTTGAAAAAATATAATAATATATATTTGAGGAAATAATTAAGTTGCAAATCTTAATTTCCCATTAAAAATGTGTGAAGATCACTATCGCTGCGTTAAGGGGCTATACCAGTGTAGCCTATGAAAAATTAGGCGATTTTCGTGAATTTTTTTTTAAAGAAAGTATTCGATCGATTGTTTCGAAGTTTTTTGTTTTTTTTTTGTTTGCACATAATAATTATTTTACAAAAATATTGAAAAATAACGGAGTTATATGCTATCTTCGGAGGTGCCAAAAAAAAGTTCCCTAACTTTTGACATGATTCCACCCGAATGAGTTGCAGAAACAAAAAAATTTAAAAAGGATATTGAAGTTAAATATATTTCCTATACAATGCTCTTTAGAACGCTACCAATCAAAAACTATTCAAGATACTATCTTACCGCTTTCACAGGATAAAGGATTTTGAAAGTATAAACTATCGAATAAACACAAAATAAAAAATCTATTTTTCGAAAATGTCACACTGGTATAGCCCCTCAAATGTCAAGTAGCAGTACTCGTATAGTAAAGTCGTTTAAAAATATCTTACAACAACAATATTAACTACATTATTCTGTAAAGGTGTTTATAAAAAATACTTTAAACGAAAATTCCACTTTTTTAAATCTTGCTTAAAAAAAATATTATTTTTTTTATCAACTAACACTGTAATCAACAAAGAACTAATTTTTTTTAAATATTTATTCTTTCGTCTACATTAAAATTAGCGCCTTTAAAATAGTCCCTATTCGATATTATACTCTTAAGCTAACGCTTCTTCCATACATGGAAACAGTTCTGAAAATCGACTTTTGGAATTATGATGAGCAAGATGATGTTTCACTGAGATTGAAATATCGCATATATCAATTGCGATAAATTTCTCTAAATAGCAGTGAATTACAATCGCAATGGCAGTTCAATAATTTGAGTTCAATCACAGTATCAGTTCAGAAGTTCAGTGTTTCTAATTTGATCACTGTATACAATAGCAGCTCAGCTGGTTTAGTTGGATAACAGTAGCAATAGAAATTAATAGATATGAAAGTGTGATATATTAAATGAATATAAATTCTCACAAATTCGATTTTTTGTTGCGGTCGCAATAGCAAAATAAAATTACGGTGATTTAAAAATAGAAATCGAAGTGATTCAAAAATGGCAATATCGCTCATCACTATTTTGGAATAGCCTTTGACAATTGGTACTTTTAAAATTCTGAATGAGCTTCCTGGCATTGAGAAGTGTTATAGATAAAAAAACAATAACAATGTTATGGAACTGGGTTTGAAATTATCTAGATACTATGAAAATAGCTTTCGAAAAGGTTTCTTAACTCGAAATTTTAAACTTATTTTACAAATATCTAAAAATATGCCTCTTATATAGGAGAAATCTTGAATTTTACTCTTGAAAAATCTTGAAATTTACTTATCAACTGAAACAACTATCTTTCTGATTAAACCCGAACTCCTAGTATACAGCACAGCAACCAAGCAACACTCCTCCAATCAAGTCAAACTAAAGTTGTATTTTACTGCCCTCACTAAACAATCAATTTTCGATTTTTTATGTATTGCTTGCTTATCTCATGTTGCCCAACAGCTGATTTCGACAAGATCCCGAACTGCGAAAGCGTGTAAAAACAAGATACAAAAAAACACAAAAAACATGAACGCGAAATGGCAAGGTAAGGAATCTCTGCACAGCAACAATAACAATAACAATAACAAAAGCAGTTAGCGAATTTCTACATATATTAAATTATTGCCGGATGAATGAGCAAGAAACCAATACATGTGTTTGTGTGTTTGCGTTTTTGCGCTTGTAGCTGTAGCTTAGAAAGCAGCGACTGCCCGAAAATATGTCTGGCAGCAGGTAATGCAAATTAGCCGAATGTAAGTCAATGTCAAAGCAAAGAAATGCAAAATTTTTTATGCGAAAAAATACCAAAAAAAAAAACGGTTACAAGATGCGAGTTAAATATTGTAATAAAAATAAAAGTGACGTTAAACAACAAAAACAAAATACCAAAATTAATATAATTCATGTTTGAGCTTAAGTGCGACAACAACACAACTGTCAATCGCTTCAAATAAACTGGCGAAATATGGCAATAATAAAGAGAGGGAAAATGCAAAAAGTGACATTGTTGACGCATACATACATATGTCAACGAGAAACAACAATAACAATGCATTAATGTGTGTGTGCATGGAACTAACAACTTTGTAATGGGTTGTAATAAAAAAGGTTGTGCCCAGCGGCAAGGCAACGGCTGTTTAAGTGTGTAGGTCAAGCACGTTTCCTAGTTTTGTGTGTTTTTTTTTTGGTGTTTTTGTATTTACTATGTGCGAATATTTTAGTGCACGCATACATATGTATGTAGATACGCATATTGCGATGACAGCTTGCAGAGCTGGAGTCAAGCGGAAGCGCACACCAGTGAAGTGAACTTTGCATAGCTGGTGATATATTACATATTTATGTATCAAAATGGAGAGCAAAATCTATAAATTCATAGACGTAAGTAAATTTAGGTATCACAAAGAAACGTTCACTCTAAAACAATATCGCTCGCCACTTCTCAAAGAGAGCGTCTACACTTACGAAATAAGTTTTTCAGACTTAAGTCTATATATTGTAGTTATTGCTGTGGTTTTTGTCTGCTTTTCATCTCATATGCATAAAACTTGTACAGCACCCTTTAATTGTTGTTATTAAAATGTTTCTTAATTTTTTTAGTTTTTATTATTTTTTAATTTTTTTCCTTTTTTTAATTTTTTTGTTACTGTTGCCTTTGTTATCATTTATCGTTCTGTTTTTGCTGTTGACATCTTCTTTACTAAATATACTCAACATCATTTATATTTCTACACTGATCACATTACATTTTGCTGTCTGTTTGCTACATACATTTGTGCTCTCAAGCGCAACAAATCATTCTAACATGAAATTTTCCTCATTTAAATAACTTCTGCTACAAATGTGTCTATGTATGTGCGAGTGTGTGTGTAAAAAGTTACATACACATAATAAATTGCATAAACTCAGTTAACATTAAACTTCAAAAACAAAAAATGCTGTGTCACAAGAGTTAAATGCGCATACATCAATCCGAGTTCAAGTTAAGTGAGCAACAAAAGACTTAAGCAACGAACTTTTTTTTTTTTTTTTTTTTATTTCCTTCTTTTTTAGGTGATGTATAAAGTACATTTGTTAAATATTAGCAAACTTAAATGACATCAATATAATTAAAGGTCTATTTATAAAATTTAGAAATGTAAGTGCAGCACTTTCTTCAAATACACTATAACAGGCAATTAAAGCAATTAATTAGCTCAGTATTTGGGTGTTTGTGCGTAATAAGTGCGTACAAATAAATAATGTTTTCTAAATAAAGACTTGTGTTTTTTTTATTTTAATAATTTAGATTGCACTAATTTAGAAAAAAGTATTTAGCAAATCGTTCTCTTAAGACAGTAAAAAACTGTTTGGCTTTATTTACTTTGACTTTGACTAAAAACATAATTTAAATAGAAGCTTAAATAATTGTAAATGCTTCATTGCTGATTGCTTAAGCTGAATGAGTATGTAAATATTATTATTTTTTAATTAAAATAAGCTTAAAAAGTTTTAATTAAAGTAGATAAAATACTTTTCAAATATTAGCTCATATTAAAGTGAGCTCCAATTTTACTTGCTGCAGATATGTGCAATATTTAAAGCTTATAATAATCTGAAACGTTTGAAATCTTTAAATTAATTGAAATATTAATTCTTCATCAAAATCAAAACTCAATTCACATTTGCTAAAATAAATATTTTATACAAAATAAGTAGCTTCTTATCTCGCAGAACGTTGTTCAATCAGTTTTATTAAAAAATGAATAAAAAAATTTAAAAAAGTAAAAGGAAATAATTGATTTATACTTACATAAAATAATGTAGTTTATTAAATATTCTTAGTAAATTTTTAATCGATCAAGTCATGAGCAGCGCTTTTCCAATCATAAAACAAATCAACCATCCTTCTCTCAAATCTCCTTCACCCAATCTGGAAATAACCAATTGCAGCAAAAGAAAATGTCGTTTACTTTGTCAGTGATCAACGTGATAGATCTAAAAAGGACTTTAATTAAAAATTTACGAGTACAATAATGACAAAATTTTGATTAATTAAAATAAAAATAAAAATATTTTTCATATAAAGGAACAATTTCAATTCTCGAGCTAAACGATCGAAGAAAATACGCTTTTAAAAAGAAGCTTTTGAAAAGAAATATAAAATAACTTTTGAGACAATGGCTCAATGAACATTTTTATACTCTCGCAACAAAGTTGCTAATACTCTCTTTAGCTTTGTTTAGTTTTGTTCACATAACGGTTGTTTGTAACACCCAAAACTAAACGAGTTAGATATAGGGTTATATATACCAAATCAGGGTGAAGAGTGGAGTTTAAATCCGGATGTCTATCTGTCCGTCCGTCCGTCTGTGCAAGCTGTAACTTTAGTAAAAATTAAAATATCTTGATGAAACTTGGCACACTTATTTCTTGGCACCATAGGAAAGTTGCTTTCAATCCAGTTACAGTACAGTCAAAAACGGAGGCTATCGGATTATAACCACGCCCACCTCCCATACAAAGGTTATGTTGAAAACTACTAAAAATGCTTTAATTCAGTAAGGGAAAAAACCAGAAACCTTAAATTTCATTATAAAGAAGGTATAAAAGGGCTCCACCCAAATTGGTATTAAAAAAATTAAGTGGGTGTGGCTCCGCCCACTTATGGGTCAAAAACCATTTTTCCGAAACTACTCGACCGATTTCAATGAAACTTGGTTTGTAAAAGTTTTCTTATATTCCAATAATATGTTGTGAAAATAGGCCAAATCGGTTCACAACCGCGCCTACTTCCTCTATACCAGAACTTTGAAGTCGATCTGAATAGTTTACTTTACAATATATAAAGTAAGCACTAGTGGAGATATCGGTGCAGAACTTTGCACAAATACTATGTTTATAGTGTGGCAGCCCCATTCTAAAAATCGCCGAAATCGGCCATAGGTTTTTAAGGCCCCATATATCGAACACGAGGTAATCGGTGCTTGTAACAAAATATTAGGGTTTCCAACTTTCAATGGACTTTATACAATATATATGACGAATATGTGGGTCAAATTGTGTATTATATAATATAAATAAAGTTAAATAAATAAATTGCGAGAGTATAAAATGTTCGGTTGCACCCGAACTTACCCCTTCCTTATTTGTTAATAATAAAATTTGTTAGAGAAAAAAATTTCAAGGAATAAACGACTTTTGAATTAAATACTTTATATTCTAAGATATTTTGTATGTCTATTTTGACTTAAATTTTTATACTAAAGTATTTCGTGTATTGAATATATTACCTAAAATAGCTCAAACTCTTAGCTTAAATCGACTTAAGCGGCTTTGACATAATGCCACAAGTTAGCTAGCAATCAGTGGCAATTGGCAGAAAAAATATCAATGACAATGAAATTCTCTTGAGAAATGGAAAAATGTAGTATACAACTACAACACAATCGTCACATATTCTGTTTTATTTTTAGGTATACTTAAATGTGTACTGTAGCTACATTCTCAAATCAAAGCTTTATTTTATACATATATGTAAACAAGCACCCACACATATGCACCTACAGCCAATAGCAATTGAAACGTATTGGCAACTCTGCGTCGTCGACTAACGCGCAGTTTGCGTGTCGCATCGACGCACTGATGCGTAACGCGGCAAGTTTGTTTAATACGTTTTGTTGTTATTTTGCTCGCTTTTTTTCTAAAATTTTCAGCGCTCTAGCATACATCTAGTTTCTACCAGAGGTAAAAATTTTGTTGCAATCGAATGATTGGCAATCAATTGAAAAAGTTTCTTAAGCAACTAGACAACTACAATATGCCACAAATTGGAGCTTACTACGGCTTGCTTGTTGAAAATGAGTATTGAAAAGAGCTCGTTTCACTCTTTTGTAATCCAGCAAAATTTATTTTAATCGATTTTTTATTACATACATACATATATATGTATCTATATACTACCTAACTAGATATTAGAATTAATTTTTGTTTTAAACTAGAGCACGCTTTACTTTTTAAAGGTTATGGAAAGCAATAGTATTTATTAATAATAAAAAAAAATATAATAATATTTTAAATAATTTGCGTTGTATTTCTACAGCGCTCTTCATAACATAAATAATAAAAAAATAAATTTAATAATTCGGAAATTATTGCACGCATTCTTAGCTGGTATTACTCAAAGAGCTCGTAGTTAAATAGTGAAAAACCCACAAGAGCCCTGGCACTGACAGTGTGCTCAAGAATGCAGCGATGCGCCTTAAGGTAAATGGTGTTAGTTACCTAACACGCCTTTACTGACTCACAAACATATACATACTTCTGCATATATACATATATATATATGTTTGTGTATATGTAAATGTTTCTACTACTCTTCTGAGGTGTGCGTCCAATGTCACATAGCGTACTTCAGCATTCACTTTCAATGATTTCTTTGAATGCTACAAAATCTAGATGCGACAAACGGTCACGCCCGCCACGCACCTAAACTGATGTGTTTACGGTGGGTACAATATGCATTAGAAAATAAATAAAATAAGAAATAAAAAATAAAAAAAAGTAAAAGACAAAATTAAGCATAAGAGATGAGTAATTAATGGACTGAATGCAGAAGGGTTAAAAAGAATTAGAAATATTAAGATATGGTATCATAAATTGATTAAGGTGGTTCATAATCCCGATGAATATCCCAAATTTCATTATTTCCTATTATCTGGTTAAAATCATTTATAGTTGTTATTTTTATAGTGGCAGAAAACATTACCAAATAAATTTGAGGACTACTTTGCGTTGACAGACCTTGGATACGGATACGTTAAAACGACTGACATGGGAAATTAATGAATTTGATATACTTATTATAGCATAGATTTTTATACTAATATATGGGAATGTTTCAATAGTTGAATGTCAGGTGGTCCTAAAATCGCTTATGTCTTCCACGAGAATCCAAAATAAGTAGAGCTATGCTGTATTCGGCAGACTTTACTCTAAATATCTGAACCAATAAGTCAAATTCAGACTGGAATATTATATGTATTGACCCCTGAGTTTCTACCTTCGAGAACTTGGCTAAGTGAAATCAGTATTCATGAAGGATAATGAAACATAAGAATATTACGTCTACGAATGCCCAACCTTCAGAAGGTTGAAAGAGGATATCTTTCAAAGGCTTTATGAGTATTCATGGTCATAAGCCAGATATGATACAAATTCAAATTCATCATCGATAAAATACGAATTAATTTTCTATAATTTCGATGTATTTTTATAAATACGGAATATGGTTCATTACTAAAAAGTGATTATCATAGACACCTAAACAATACCAAATAATATTCTTTACTGACCTTTGACCCGCCTCGATTTTGAAATATTCTTTTGCGTTTTCCCTTTTTTGGAAAACCATTCGGATAGTTTAGACATCACACGAGGGCTGCTATATATATTTCTGGCCTAATAATGAAAATAGGAATATTTATCAACGAAAATGGTTTTATTGTTTTTCGAAATATTCTCCATCAAGATTTATACACTTTTGCATGCGCTCAAACTAATTTTTGAAGCACTTTTTTTTAAGCCTTTTTTTGAGCGATCAAATTGTGCGGGATCCAACGAAAAGAAACCTTTTGTACGGCCAGGTATTCATGCAATATCGAATGTATGCTGGTGGGAGAAATGCATAGGCATGCCGCATGCCTCTATCTGAAGGTATGTTACATGACGGTCTTGCATTATCAGTTCACTTACGGCATCGATGTTTTCTGGCACAACGGCTGTTTTTGGACGACCTTCACGGAATCCGTCTTTGAGCGAGCGTCGACCACGATTGAATTCGTTGTACCAGTTTTTCACAGTGCTATAGGATGGTGCTTCATAGCCATACAAAGATTTTATGCACTCTTGTCGCGATAATCCACGTCGAAAGTTGTGAAAAATGATCGCACGAAAATGTTCACGAGTTAATTCCATTTTTTGGCCGAGATGAATTTTTTAATTCCCTGTAAATAAAACAATTCACGATTAAATGACAAAACGTTCTGAGTGGTGTTATGCTAAAAAATGTCAAACTTTCCAATGGAAATTTCAGATTGCATCTGGCAACACTTAGTGTTGCCTAGGCCAGAAATATATGTAGCAGCCCTCGTATTAGTAATGTCAGCAATTAAAGAGGAGATGAATATAAGATCAATAATCTCAATGTTGATCTTTTTTATGACTTCTACTAGATTCCTAAGATTTTGCAACTAAAGTATCAATCAAAATCTATTTAATCTATACATAAGAGATATTGAGAGTACTTCCAATAATGATTTGGAATTTTGTTGAATTTTGAAAAAAAAAAATCAATACAAACAAAAAATTTGGAAAATGTTATATTTACTGATGTCCGATTTCCAATTTATGACCGATGCCGATGTTGAGGCCAATTAATCGGTCGGACTATAATACTTATTTATAATTGTATACAAAAGCCTAATTGCTGTCCATTTCGCATACTCCTAACTGTTCCATTAACAAATTTAAGTGCTAATTGAATATTATGCAAAAATGCGTAAAATTATACCAAAACTTAAGTGTGCACTTCGACGTCACAATAACAATTCAACGAAATTAGGCAAATAATTATTTGCCAAATATTTTAAGTAACGAAATGTAACCATAAATTAGATGCGGACTCAATGATTAAAGCACTCCATCAAGTTTTGACACCACACCAGACGCACAATTCGCATCACTTTGTTGTTGCTGTTGTCTTTTTGTCTTTGATTAACGCAGTCGCCGCAGGCTTTGGGCCAATGAGCGCCTTTGACTTAACCGCAAATACCGAATGAAGTCACTTACACTTCACAGACAACTAGCTGGAATCAATGTTTCTGCATTTATTGAATTTTTGCAAACGCACAAATTGATTTTTCGGCAACACCAGCACCGGTTTATTGACACCACCGACACCGTTTGCCAATTGAGCCATCGCCGCGCACGCTGCGTTCACAATTTGCTGGTAATGTTTGGGTTTATTCGAGCAATTTATCTCGGCGAGATAACGGTACGCTGTGTCAATATCGCGCGTCGTTTCGATGAGTTGCAAAAATCTAATAAATAAAAAAGCAAATAAAAAATAAATTAATTAAAAAACAAATAGCAAAAAATTGACGCACTCAAGCCGGGCCCTTGATGTCTGCCTTGACAGTGACGTCTTGTTTTGTGTGTGTTTGCACATAAACAGGTGTTTAACTGTTTTTGTTGTTGCTGGGAGTTCATAAAAACTCACCGAAATCAGTCTCACTTTCGTTACTTCATTATTACCGTTTCTTCTTTTCACTCGCCTCTTGGTAACAAAGCATTCCTAACTAAGTGAGTGCTAACAAAAGGCAAATAAAGAAATGTTAATCCAAATCTGCATAAAAGTTGTTCAAATTAATTTATATTTTTATGGTCTTTATATGCTTAAAAAAATGTTTAGAACTAATTTAGTTTTGTAAATATCATTAAGTCCCTTTTTAGTGACACTTCGATTTACAACTTTTCATAAATAAGCTTTCAAGCAGGTATTTATCATAGTTATTTAGCTATATATGTTGTATATTTTACATCGACACAAGTTGCTAATGAACTACATTAGCACTTAGCTAAATATTTAGTTTGTTGATAAAATACGAGTAACTAATTTTTCGTATTGATGAAAGATCAGAATAAACTTTTACTTTCTCCTCAATGACGATAAAGCGATAAAGCTTTTCAAAACATTTCTTTAATTAATAAATATAATTTAAACTGTTTCTAATACAATTTTGAAAAAAAAAAACGATTTATGGTTTTCTCATACAACTAAAAATCCATATGATGCCATACATTTCTAAGCCGATAAACAACGAATATAAGGTCTTCAGTGGCTTTGACTGATGTTTTACCAAAAATATCGATTCATCTGTGAGATATTATACTTACCTTATTATTATTAATTCTTTGTAGTTATAATGGACGAATTCCGTATTCCCCCAGAACCCCCGACACCCAACATACTAATTTTAGACCTTTCGATTAATTATATACCGACTTTATCGGTTAATATGTTCAAAATCTTAACAAAATTACTTGAACATATTGTCTGAAATATACTGCCATTTGGTTCCGAACATTATGGAAATCGGTCTAAAAATTACCCCTTCTCGTCATACACTAAATATTATAATATAATATTTACTACTAATAATTTTGGTTCGGTGTTTCACAAGTTCATATTTTCTTTCACTCAGGTTTGCTAATATCGAAAATATTAGGTCTACAACTTTGCTTCCAATAGATGTCTCTATGGTCAAGCACTGGTCGATTAAATCGAATTTTTTATATCGATCTTGGACATTTGTGTCAATATTGACCCAACAAAATATTTGCAGAGATCTGTTTGCATCCCAAACTTATTCTCAACTAAAATGTCACTTTTTGAGCCGAATTCTCGACATTTGCGTGAAATTTTGCTTTTCTTTTTAAATTCCACGAAAAGTGTGGCTCATCGAATGCTTTCGGACACGTCCTAAGTGAAAAAACCTTAAATTTAGAGAAAAAAAAACGGCGGAAACAAAGTTGTAGACCTAATACACTTTTATTTGAATTCACTATTCGCTAATGGTATCAAACGAAATGAAATCACGAATCAGTAAAGACAGAATAAATACTTTTAAAAATCTATCACCACATTGAAACTGTTGGATAACTAGCATGATACAAAAATTGCCTCCAAAATGTATCGTAGATTTCTCAATTAATCATCCATACGTAGAGTCTTTGTGTTTGCATTTAATTTTTAGATTAGGACAAGCGGTAGTATCCACGACTGCATACAATTTGACCTTGGCTCAACCGACATCGGATCAATCAAGAGACAAATCAAGATAACTTCATATGTGACAACCCCCATCGAACAGAACGAGACAAAAACACTTGTCCGCTTGGATTGGATTAGAGCAAAATACGTTTTTGTGACTTATTAGTCAAAGACGTTTTTGATTAATTCGGGTTGAGCCTTTGACACCTTCGACTGTTCTTTATGGCACTCAAATACTTTTAACGCATCGGATATCATTAACTGTCACTCTTCAGAAAAATTTTATTTATTTTATTATTGGTCCCGATTTATTGATTATTTAAAAAGGGTGCCAAAAGAACTCCTGACCATTTCATGCTTCCAAGATAGTCCTAACAAAGCAACAAATATTTGAAAAAATATAGAATCGAAGGGTTTTCCACCCTAGTTGTACTTAGATTCGAACATTTAGAACTTTGTAAGAACGTAAGGCATAAGTTCCCTGCCGTGACCACTAAAATATTACTATATTTCGTAAAATTGATAAAATATTTTTTTGTGAGAAAATGTCTATAAAATATATATGTTTTTATAAAAATTATTAATTCGCTTAAAGACATTAATCATAATAAGGAAATAATTCAGAGTGAATTGAAATTCCAATATTAAGAATTTCGAGTTTTTTGACATCCGATCCCATACGATTTACCGATCTACTAGTCTCTACTGCTGAATTAGTGTTGGAAGTCTTATAGTCTATGAAGACTGAAATGGAGTTCTAGCATCTGACCAGTTATTATAAATGCGCCAAATTGTAGGCAACATTTGTTATTTAAGTAGTAAAATCTGCTTCCTCTAGCAGTATTCTTCAGATATTAGCATAAATTTGTTAATTACAATACTATTGGATAAAGCAGATAAATATTATTGAACTACGTTCAATTAATTATTATTGATTTATTTAAACTATTATTGAGTTATGATCTTCATAAAATTACAGTGAGATTGAATCGCTCACTGTACTGTTTGTTTATATCGTTTTCAACGTATTTTAGTACTAAAGTACCTTGAAATTTTCAGCAATAAAAACCCCAGTCAGTAGTTAATAATTCGTATCCGTATGTTTTCGGAAATACTTGCCTAAAAATGTCAACAAGACTACTTATATTTACTCTGTATAAACTATAAATATTACTCATCACCTTTTTTGGTTGACGAATGGGAATTTCATACACGCGATACTCATACTGGTTTCTGTATATTTATAGCATTTCGAATTTCTAGAAAATATTTAAAGTTTTTTAATAACAAGTTTCAATATTCCCTTCAGTTTTTAAGGATAATTATATTTCAATGACTCAATTGCGCCAGTTTGCCTCACAATTGCAGCTTCTTAAATAAAAGGTTTCGGCACTTAACCCACTCAGGGGCAAATATAATGTCTCTATATCGGCGAAAAATGTACCTTTGATTGCTGGCAATTGTCATGCCTTCAAAAAGGCATAATTCAGCTGCTGAAGGGACTGCACATAACCTCAAAAACTGATTATTAACAAAAGCGTGTGCGTTTACTTAATGAAATATGTGAGCGTTCGCGCTGTAATAACGGTGCGGCGGCCGGCAAGTTCGCTCTACTTAGTACGAAATTAAATCAAATTAAACAGTAATTGTTGCACCGAAAAAATGCAAACAAGCTGTAACAACAACAAAAACCTGTAGCAAAAGGCGGGAAATGTTAAAGCACTTAAAAAACTGCAGTAAAAATAGCATTGCCGCAATGCGTCCACACACACCCGAATAAATATTAAAACACAAAAACGAGTGGAGGCAAATATTTATCAAGTTGATGTGCAACAGGTTCGTCCACCGGCGCGAACAATGGGGAGATGCCAGCAAAATCGCTGATTATAACAAGACAGTGCAAAA
This sequence comes from Zeugodacus cucurbitae, assembly GCF_028554725.1. NCBI lineage: Eukaryota > Metazoa > Arthropoda > Insecta > Diptera > Tephritidae > Zeugodacus > Zeugodacus cucurbitae. The sequence goes on from NC_071669.1 coordinate 50,170,666, forward strand.
ATACAATACAAAAATGCAACAGCAACAACAACAACAACAACGAAAGCAAAATCACAAAAACAGCAAATGACCTTCGCACTACTTTTGAAGCGAAATTATTTAATCAAGCAGCAGGACAGACACATCGACTCACCGGTAGACAGACAAGCTGAGCGGACCGGTGGAGCAGGCTGCGCGCGCTTGCCTGCCATAATTGACGGCGAGTCAGTGATGCAGCAACAGCGGCAACGGCGGCGGCGTCTGCTGCATGCAGCTTGCTTTACGGTAGCCACATTGCTGTTGTTGTTGCTGCCACTACTGGTTTTGTGCAACATTTCTTTGGAGTTGAAATAGTTTTTTTCAGATTACATATTTGCACATTGCCGCAATACAAAAAAATAACAACAACAACTTGCAATTATTTATTGAAACATACACTGGTATTCGCCGAAAAAACCCTCTGAGCACACACACACACACACTCGAGCGTTTGTTAGTAAACTTTTCAGTTGTTGTTGCTACTACCGTTCGCGGTGCTGAGTGTTTGCCACTTTGCCGTTTGTTGATTTGGCTGCCTTCACAATGCAGCCTGCTATTTCATTGTTGACTTAAGTTTTAGGTTGCTGTTGTTGTTGTTGTATTTGATATCTGTTTTGAAAAAGGTAACAACGAATGAGTGTTACTCATTGGGATTTCCAGCGCACGTTTTTTTAGGGGTGTGGAAGTGGGAGAAGCTAGGAGTGCTGGTGTGAAGATATTAGGATACTAGACATTAAAATCTGCGATATAATTTTTTTTAGAAATTTAGAAAAATTTGACACTTCTTTTAAATAAACATATTTGAAGAAAATAGTATTATTTTAAAGACTTAAAATATTGAAAATTGGTTATATGGTTTTCAATTTAAACTGAAACTTTGAAGAGCTTTCTTAACTACAAAAATAGGCTATTGACGAATCCAACAAACAGCTGGTATAAGTCAACCAGACTGATATAAAGAAATAGGTATGGAATAGCTAGTAGTTTTAACATTTTATACTTTTTTATGTGAAATGAAATCCATTCAATGTGTATTCTGTGTTCTCAGCTTTAATTAGAGTAAAAATTATTATATTTTAATTAAATGAAGTTCATACATATGTTCCTTGGCACTCTGAGGAGGTTGAAGATGGACAAAATCGGAAAAAACTATGCTGAAACTAAGCCAGAGTACAGTGAATCTCTACAAGAAGGGGCATCTATGCATGCTTTTTTTGGGGGAAATGGTCACGAGCGCTGATTAATAGTCTTTTTGAATATATCTCGCTATGTTAGTATATATGTAACTGCCAATGCTATATTAACCAGACTTATATTTATTTTTGATATTTTAATGATGTGAAAATAGGTGAAATCGGATAATAACCACGCCCAAACTCCACATAAAGGTTATGTTTGAAAACTACCAAAAATGCATTAAGGGGCTATACCAGTGTAACCCATGAAAAATTAGTCGATTTTCGTGATTTTTTTTAAGAAAGTACTTGATCGAATTTTTTATGTTTCTTGGACATAGTAAGCTATACTCTTAACTATATTTTAAGATGTAAGATTTACAAAAATATTGAAAAATAACGTAACATCCCAAACTGCTAAAATGAATACGGCCGAATGAGTAGCTGAAACTAACAAATTCAAAAAGCGTAATAAAATTGAAAAATATCAAAAATTAACAAAATGGCGAAGCTCTGAAAAAATTGTCGTTTTTTTAATGCCAAATTTACAATTTTCAACAAATTAAGAAGATCGCAAGTCATTTTATAGTAAATATATTCAAGAACACTTAGTTTAAATTTGATCGTCGATCGGACAATTTCTCGTTGAGTTATTATGTCAACAATTTTGAGAAAAGTCGTTTCGAGAAAAACGCAATGCTTAATGGCACACAACGTGATCGTTTATTTCATAGCGGTCAGTGTGTAGTTGCAAAAATGGTGTGAGCAATATTTTTCCTAAATGAAGGTATTTCTTTAGAATAGGAAAAATTTTATTTTATATATTTTGAGCTCTCTAACCAATTCCTTCGCATTGACTTTTTTTGTTACCCTTTTGTCTGTGTCTCTATGAGCTTGCATGAATCGGATAATAGTCTGTATTCTTATCGTTTTATCTTTAAAAATAACACATTTCAATTAACAATCATTTTTATTATATAAATATAATATTTGAAATATTTTTTGAGCATGATTTAAACACTTGAATTTACATATTAGGTTGACAAATATCTCCCTTCCGCTTTTTTGCTCTTTGTTTAACGCTTTATAACAAATGTTGCAGTGATCGGATTTAATTCAAATATGCGCCGTTTCGTTCGAGAATCTGTTTCCATTTAGACGGCAACTTCATAATACCCCCCTCCTTTTTGCGAAGAACTCGGACAGCCACTCTTCATAAGCCTATTTTGTATTAAACTTTACACCACCAAGGGCGTTCGCCATCGACAGGAACAGGTGGTAATCACTTGGCGCTATGTCCGGGTTATATGGTGAATGCGATAAAACTTCCCATCTGAGCTCCCGTAGCTTCTGACGAGTCATCAACGAAGTGTGTGGTCTGGCGTTGTCCTGGTGGAACACTACACCTTCCTATTGGCCAATTCTGGACGCTTCTGGTCGATCGCCTGCATCTGGCGTAGGTGGTAGAATTAAGCGTCTGGCCATAAGGGAGCAGCTCATAGTGGATGATTATCTTCCAACCCCACCAAACACACAGCAAAACCAACCTGGCCGTTAATCCCGGCTTGGCCACTATTTGTGACGTTTCACCGGCCTGTTTGTATTGCTGTATTAATGCACAAAATTAAACTTTCACTTTTTTCAAAACCAGTTGTTCTAGGAATTTAGGAAGGTTTTCAGTAAAATTAATTAAAATATATTAGAAAAGTTTCAACAAAATATAATAAAAGGGTTACCGATGCGAAATTTTAGATTTCTTATTTGACTGAATTTTGTAACTCTTTCAGGATGTATATTCCTTTATTTTATGTATCTAACAATGAGCATGTATTTTCATATATGAAAAATTGTATATCAAATCTCTGAAATTTTAGTATGCAACAACAATGCACAAAGCATTAATCTAACTGTTCGCAACTGTAACACGTTAGAATAATATTAAAACCATTGGCAATTTTCCTCAAGCAACAGCAGCATTAATTTGTTGCACACGCCCCCTCACCGCACCACGCTACAAACAACACTCAACACTCAGAGTGTGCTGTGCGCTGTGTGCACTATCAGCAGTTTAACTAAATTAATTCTGTCAGACAGCTGAAAGTGCTGCCGGTAAAATTCAGCCGAATGCTGACCGTCTGTCAAGAGTGGCCAACAGCTGCCACAAGACCGCTACACAGCCTATTCACCTCACCTCATGCCAGAGCACAGAAAAAAAGTGTGTTATTTTATTGTTATTGTTGTTGTTGCTACTTGGAAAACCTGATTCAACGACTTGAAGGCAGCACGCCATTTCGCTTAGATTCGCGTATCATTTATGTGACTGTGAGTGTGATTGTGTGCGAGTTAGTCAGTGTGCCGCAGCGTAACCGGTGTCTCGAACGAAATTGAAAGTGTTACAAATGCTCATTATCACCGCAAAACTTCATTACGATGATTGACCATAAACAGCTGACTGGTTGCCGACTGCTCGTTGGCAGCTCGTCGGTTGGGCGGCGGTGTGGCAACTCGGCTGTGCATGTGGATGCCATGGCTGGGGCTGTGTTGCAAGCACTGGCATTTTCATTCAATATTTGTAGTGAAATGATTACAACAATCACGGCGATCACTTATTATGGCATACAAGTTGCGAAAACACCAGCCGACATAGCAGCAACCACGCAGACGCAGACGAAGAAAGTGTAGACGATGTGTCGAGCGCGATGTTGCAATACCGGCAAAAATTGGCACAGCTGATGGCGTGCTTGTCAATTCACATAGCCATTAGTAGTTATTCGAAAATTAACGGTTTCTTAATCGCAACTCATGCAGAGATGGCGGGCGATAGTAAGCAAGCGAGCGAGTTTCGTTCTTAAGTCTTTGGTTTGCAGCGTTGAAAGGCATCGAGGTGCTCAAATTTCGTTAAGTAACTGTATAAAAACAACAACAATAAATACAACATAAGCAACAACAACAAGTGCACTGCATTTAGTTGTGACAGTTTTAAGCAAGCGGTGGAGGTGTGGTGCACCTACATACATGCATACAAGCAACCAATCGTAATAAAATCTACAAGCGTGTTTACGTCCATTGGCTTGCCTTAGCAAACAAAATATCTCACTGCATAAACCAAATGCAGATTTTTGCTTCTTTTTCTTCTTTGCACATATTTAAAATAACTCGCCGCAAATCACACGCACCAACTTAACAGCAACAAAAACAACAACAACAGCACAGTGTTGATAGCGCCACAGCTTGTTGTAGAAAATAGCCTGGCATCGCAGACTGCTGTCTTGTAGACTCGCCAATCTTAAATTTCGCAGTTTCAATATTTTTAGCTCGCATTTTACTGCTTCCATCTTACTTACATATTACATAATCTGCGACGAAGAAAAGGCGGGAGAGCGTACAGCAAGTGAGTTCGCCAAGCTGTTGACCCAATAAAGAGGAGTTTCGCCAATCGGCAGAAAATGTTTGCTAATTTGCAATTCTGCACATTTTCAACTGTGTGGCAAATAGTAAATGAATAGTTATTAGTCGAGTAGTAGTAGTAGTGGTTGAAGCTGATTTGAGTTTTTGAGTACAGAACAACAAATTTTACTATGAAAATTTGAGGCTAATCATATATATAAGAAGATGAACAAAAAATAAAAAAATATTCATTCGAATTAAAAAAAAAAAAATCATCCAAAAAGAAGAATGATCTTTCTTTCCTGATATCTTTCACTCAATCCTAAAGTCAAACAGCAACAATATTCCTTCAACGTAGTTATAAAGACTAGTACACCGATGAACTTACAATAGATACATAGTTCCCAGTAACATATTCAAACGTTGGTTAATTGGTCTACTGGCTTTCATGTTGATGAACATGCCGTATTTAAGAATTCTAAAATATATCTCCTATCAAAATTTATCTCATAATGTATTGAGAAGTGCTTTCGCAGCAATGATTTACGAGAATCGAGTCACAATGAGATCACCCTCCAAGATAAGTTTTAAATGGCAACTTTTGTAAGATTGTTCGATTAAGGAAATATACCGGTGTCACCTATTAAAAATTAGACGGTTTTCGTGAATTCTTTTTAAAGAAAGTTCTCGATCGAATGTTTCGATGTTTTTTGGATGTAATGAAGTATATTTTCTGCTAAATTTTAAGATTTTTTTTTCAAAAATATTCGGTGGTGCCAAAAAAAGTTCCCTGAAGCTGACATGATTTCGGCCGATTGAGTTTCAAAAAAAAATTCAAAAAAAAATTCAAAAGTTGAAAATATTTTCTATACAATTACCTACGGTCGTTTTTTTAATGCGAAATTGAAAATTTTCAATCAATCAAGAATCTTTAGTAAATGTATTCAAGAATACTCAGTTTCAATTCGAACTCGATCGGTCAATATCTCATGGAGTTATGTCAGCAATTTTGAAAAACGCGTTTAAAGTTTAAACTATAGAGGGTCATACCACCGAGCGGTCGGTTTTTAGAACGCTGTCATTCAAAAACTTTTCAAGATACGTCAAGATACGATACTACCGCTTTCACAGAATGTTTTTGAAAGTATTATTTATCAAATAAGCAAAAAATAAAAAATCGAGTTTTTTTTTGGAAGTGTCACACTGGTAAGGTGCTAAGGTCCCAAACTCTTATAAGGAGTAGATGAATTAACCCTTTAAGGGCTTCTAATGACTTACCGGCTTCTAATTCTCGTTATTTACATATTTTTGACCAGCGGTTTCTTCAATTATGTAGACTTATGTGTGGTGCAAGGTTACAGTTACCTTTGCTAATATGAGCTGTGCACGTGCTCATTCAGTAAGAGTTCTCCGCAGAGAGAAATTGGCAAAAAACTAATAATAGTTTTATTTTAAAACAAAGTGAATTATATAAATAAATAAGGAAAGAGAGTTATCTAAAAAAATCATGAGGAGAGTGTTTAGTTTATTTGTAATAATTTAATTTATGCCTATAAGCAACATCCTGTAACTAATGAACCAGAATACATAGGACTTTCAAATTTTTCAATATTTGAGTTAAGACTAACATATATCTGTCCTAAAAAATGTTAGCTCCGCCCATTTTAATTCGGGCATGAGAGGGTTAACATACAAGGGATATTTGTTTATATTTGTGGTCATATAAAATTTTGTGGGTTAACTTCCCGACAATTATTCATGAATATATCATAATAATTACTCTAAAAAATATAAAACCAAAAGTAGATAAACTGCTTTGGTTCACCAATCAGTAAAAAAGAATCGTAAATACTTCTAACTAGGGAAATATGGAATAATCAATTAGTTATCTAACCAATCATAACCGCTACAGACCAATATTTCCCTGCCTATTTTGGAAGAGACAAGTTTGGTTTTAAGAAAACGATATATCAGAGCTCAAAATAAAGTATTTACTATAAATAGATCTATCAAAACATTCTTTTCAATTTTTCTAGCAATCAATTTAGCAATTCGGAAGCGTTTAAAGAGTATGATTGAAAACAAAGATATAGCATACAAAAGAGTAAAACATTGAGCATAATAATGATTAAGGGATTCTATGCTTATGAGCTGAATATAGAAAACTTTTTTCTCACCTTTTAGCATTTGTCGCAGATAAAGTTGAGATAACTTTAGTTTGAAAACATGCAAGAAAGAACTAAATTCGGTATTAATTTTGTATATTAGTTATCTGGTTACCATTTTCATCGCAATAATTAAAATAGCATTTTTCATTTATCTTACTTTATTATGGGCAAAAAAAGTTATTTTAAACCCACACTCACTAATAGAAACAAAGCATCTAATGAATTCAACAGATTACTTCTAGAAAAAGTTATAAACCGATATCCCTTAAATAACTTGAGTACGATTATTAAACTGCATCCCAAAAATCCAATGTGAATGTTAACAATCAAATTTGTTTAAAATCGTAGTAGCCACAACACCTACCAACTTATCATCTAGTTAGACAATTATCGCACTTTTAATAATTACGAATATAATCGTTCTATGTAGACGTTGATAGATATTACCCGATTATTATTTACTTTCACACTATATGCAGTATGAGCGTTAAAAAAAAAATGTTCCCACCAAATGTGGTTTACTCTGCTTTAGTAATTTGTGTGATATGTACTACATAACTTTGTACTAAATTTGAGTTTATTGTTGACTGAGTTGTCGAATGTTAGTTTTTAAATTTTTATCTTAGCTTAAATGAAGTAGATAGCTAAAAAATATATATGTATTTAATATTATTTAATTTGTCTTAGTAATAACATCGGTCAACAAAAAAATATTTTTTTTTGGGTTTCATTGAAAAACACTTAAATATTAATCTTTAGTTCTTTAAGTTTGCTTTGGGCTCATCTACATCGATAAGTATATTTTAATTTATTTCATAAATCAAAGATGGCAGCACTTTGATTAACCCGAAAGTAAACAGTATTATTATTTGTAAGAGGCACAGTAAGAGATAGTTAACCTGTTTATTATAGCTGTAACAACAATATTAGTGTATTACTCAGATATAAAATGGCATCAAGTAAATGTAAAAATGATATTGATTCATTCTGTTTTATTTGCGGTGAATTTATTAAAGTTAGAAGTAAAACATTTGCTTTATCAACAAATTTGAAACTTTGCGAAGCCTATGAAGCCTATTTTAATATAAATCAAATATAAAAATCAGTCATATCTGCTTAAAATTGGAAAAATTGCTCTAATTTCTACGAAAGCAAACTTTAACCGGAAAAAAAATTTTGCTTATTTTTGTCATAGGAGATACTAAAATTTAACATGTAGATGTCAGACCCAAAAATCGTGTTGACCGGTGTAATATATTTATTTGCCGTATCTGCATGTACATAAAATTAATATTTGGGTCAACTGAGTCAAAAGGCTCTTTGCAGCTAATAATTAAAATTTTTTACAGAAAATCATAAAGTACTTTACAACGGTTGTATAGTATTATATATACTTATATATGTAAATACATATGTATGTATGTAATATATTCTCTAATATTAAATATATTATGGCTGCATTAAAACGCTCAACAAATTTCGGTTTTATGAAGTTCACACATTATTCATATGCTTTTTTGTCATTTTTAAAGCAGCAACAAGACCTCGCAGCACTTAAATGACATTTACATACATTTAAATTATTAATTGTAAGCACACATGTAAATATATATCAAGTAGATATCCTTCAACTGTGGAAGTGTGTGCACTTCCTTGGCTAAAAGGCAATTAAAACAGAGCAAAGTAACAAATGCTATTCCCACTCATATGCATACTTACATATGTGTGAATATATATATATGAGTATATGTAATATGTGTCCGAGTAGTGTGTGCAATTAAAAGCAACCTTAATTAATTGTTAGTGAATTATTAAAAACGCATTTAATTGTGCCGCTTCTAAGGTAGTTGCTTGCAGTATAAACAGTGCTTAACCTAAATATGTAAATGTAATTAAATTATAAGCACACATATAGATATACATCATATATATTTATATATGCACACGAGCGTCTCATTCAAAGTAGTAGCGTAAATGTCAAAAATGCGCTAAATAGCTAAGGTTTTTCTGAAATTTAATAGTACAAATGAACTTGTTAGCAAGGTTTCATATTTTTCAAATGAAATGTAGTGCGCTACTTTGTTTTCCGTGATTTTTGTAGTTATTTTATACAAATGACACAGTTGTTGTGATTTGTCCAGTTTAAATTTAAATTTATGTCAATTTGTTTTAAAACTCAAGCATTTGCTACTATTTGTATGCGCGGTGACTCAATTGTTATTCGTGTATTTATTTCGCACAATATTCGCAGGCCAAAGTACGCCAATTTTTTAATAAAAATAATCTCTAATCAACTTTTTTTTTTTACTTTTTAATTTTCAAATCTTTATGCCTCTCTTTTGTTTTTCCTTTTTTGCGCTACAAAGTCACTTTTCATTTTGAACGTCTCTGTTTAGGATGCCAGATGTGCTATCTCAACTCAGTTACACACACCAATGCAATTATATTGTGCAATATATGTGCGATATGCCGGAGAATAGTACATGGAGTTTACTTACACGGCCGTGTTTTGTGCAAAAAAACGAGCGCAAATAAGAATCGTGTAGACTAAGACACATAAATACAAGCAAAAGCGCAGCGCCGTCTGGCACAATTAAAATAAAAAATAATTGCAAGCAGTCACATTTTATGTCAACAGGTGTAAATATGCTTGTATAAAACGCTCAGACATTATCTTATATCTCGTATTCACTATCATCCACACAAATATTATATAAAATCATTTGTATGCTTAGCGGAAATATTTTTGTGCTGGTTAGCTCAACACTTGAGTTGACACTTGACATGTTCTCATTCACAGCTGAAATAAGTTGAATAAATTACTTGCACACTTGAAGTTCGTTGCTTAAGTCTTTTGTTTAGTGGGGGATACCCTTACACGATTTTTTTTTAATTTGTTGGAAAATGCTTTGGTTGTGTAATTAAAATTAAAATTAAAATTAAAATTAAAATTAAAATTAAAATTAAAATTAAAATTAAAATTAAAATTAAAATTAAAATTAAAATTAAAATTAAAATTAAAATTAAAATTAAAATTAAAATTAAAATTAAAATTAAAATTAAAATTAAAATTAAAATTAAAATTAAAATTAAAATTAAAATTAAAATTAAAATTAAAATTAAAATTAAAATTAAAATTAAAATTAAAATTAAAATTAAAATTAAAATTAAAATTAAAATTAAAATTAAAATTAAAATTAAAATTAAAATTAAAATTAAAATTAAAATTAAAATTAAAATTAAAATTAAAATTAAAATTAAAATTAAAATTAAAATTAAAATTAAAATTAAAATTAAAATTAAAATTAAAATTAAAATTAAAATTAAAATTAAAATTAAAATTAAAATTAAAATTAAAATTAAAATTAAAATTAAAATTAAAATTAAAATTAAAAATTAAAATTAAAATTAAAATTAAAATTAAAATTAAAATTAAAATTAAAATTAAAATTAAAATTAAAATTAAAATTAAAATTAAAATTAAAATTAAAATTAAAATTAAAATTAAAATTAAAATTAAAATTAAAATTAAAATTAAAATTAAAATTAAAATTAAAATTAAAATTAAAATTAAAATTAAAATTAAAATTAAAATTAAAATTAAAATTAAAATTAAAATTAAAATTAAAATTAAAATTAAAATTAAAATTAAAATTAAAATTAAAATTAAAATTACAACTAAAAATTTAAAACTTATAATCAAGTATTTTAAATTATTTTGCACTCACTTCGAAACTCAACACTTGTCCGTCATAATAATTATCTGTGAGAGATGGCATGTCCCCATAAACCTATTTACCCACACCAAAGTAAATTCCCTCATAGCCAATTTCAATAAATTGCGCCTTTCAAATGTGCAGACTATTTCAGTTTGGTAATTGTAAATAAATATATAAACTAATGGCAGTCACTCAGCTGCAAAACGTTGTCAGTGTGTAGCCTTTGACATATTTCATTCTCCAAACAAATAAATAAAATAGATTTGCACATATTAACACCTTTGCAATGTGACACTTTTATGATGGACTGTATGTATTTACAAATTAATCGCCTCATAAATTTCCAACTTCGAAGGGAAGCGGCTAATGTGACTAAGGCAAACAACAAGATTGTAATGTTTTCGTTAGTGCTCTATAGTTGAGGCTGAAGTACACTCATATTATACGACATACAATTGTATGTGTGTGCACAGTACATTGAACTGAGAAATTGCTTTCAAATAGAAAAAATCAAAAAATTAATTAATAGTTAAATAGTAAACAAATGTCGAAATTGAACCTTAGTATACAAGAAATGTAGATTTAGATCACCGAAAAGTGATCGATGTACTATAAATAGGTATGATAGTGCAAATTTTAAGTAGAATAATAATATATTTAGTAGTGGCAGTGAATTGGTGTAGCTATGTAGAAATGTATTTTCTACGAATTACTTTTTAAATTAACTTTTTCCTTACGTACATTTCTATTTTGACGTCATATATATTTTTTCTCATATAATAAAGCAAATAATTGAATACCACATTTTCCATAAAGAAAATATATTATTTTGCGTCATACCTTGACATCTTTACGATTTTTTGGCATAAATCGCTAAGTTAATGTTGACAAAAATTTTCAGTATTGAAAAATATCACACAGGTACGCATGTGGACAAAACAGGGAATGTGTGTGGGAGAGCTTGTAAGATTCTAGACCAAATAGAAATACGGAATGTGTTTTTTTTAAATATCGAACTAACATATATTTTGAGAAATTAGTCATACGGCTAGCTATATAGACTCCACCAACAAATTGAAAGCTGTAACCTATAAATTAAAGTAGATAAAGTTGTCCGCATATTCAATAAATACAATTAGAAAGTATTAATGAGTGTTTAATAATTAGAAATGTCTAAAATTTTTTACATTTAGCTTGATCCAACATTCCTTAAAAGAAGCGACATGAAAGTCCACCCTTTCTGAATAAGGTCTGAAGTAAATTATTTTTCTCATATGGACAAATTTAAATGTTTGCTAACTCAGCTTTAACACTTTAGAATCTAAAGCTATTGTATTTTTATATGAGAATAAAATATACCAACGAAAAGTATGAAATCTTACTACTTAGCTACTTAGAAATATATTCTACGAGTATTGTCAAAGTAACGACTAGGGCGCCACACCAAACACTACATTAAAAGCATTTTTATTACACCCTTTTTTACAACAATGTGCGAATTCATGGAAAATAAAGTAGATATTTCAAATGAACTTTAAGTGTCTGCGCTTTGTTTTTATTTGACAAATATGTATAATCCTCACGCGTATTTACAATGCCAATCACTAGGAATTTTTCCAAAATAGTTTATTTTCATTGACATTTTACCAACTTGAACAGAGTTGAACTTGAACAACAAAAAGTAACAACAGAAAATAGATGAAAAACAATTAGAAAAAAAAACATTTAACTAAATAAAAATATTAACCTAGTTTTTCAAGTTAATAGACAATTATGGAACATTCTGTATATAACTACTCTCTAAGACCAACAATTTTCCATTACACTTATACATAGACTTCAACATTAAGTCGAATGCCGAGCTATGTATACAGGGTGTGGTATACTTTATTATAGTATATATCTGCAACTGTATTCACCTAGGCTTTTGAATTGAAACAAATTAAAGAATTATCCTCCTACTACATCAGCTATATTCACTTTAATTCAATACATATATTCTCCATTAGACATAGACTTCTAACCTGTTTTAAGTAAACTATTTAACAAATGCTGGTCATTCCATTGTCACTGCATTCCGATAAAAATCACAAGTAATTATTATTGTTATACTCGTATGCGCATATCATTACATAAAAAAATTAATTACAATTGTCAAAAGTATTTAAATATTTCATTATTATTTGTGAGTGCTTGGAAAATATTTTTAAAAAGTTCGTGACCGGCTCATAGTTTATGGAGCAACTTGGCCTATTCATTAAATTCATATGTTTTGCTTATGAAGTGAAATATGTAAATAACAAATGCAAATTCTAAAAAAAACATGATCATAATTACAGTAAGACATAAGTAGGAATATTATTATTTACTTGATTATAAGTAACAAAATTCTTTATTTCGGAATGAAAAAAATGAACAAAAGAAAATATAAATAATAATTAAATTATACATACATATGTTATTATTTATTACTTCAAAGTAAAACAATTACTTTTTCATTTCAAAAAATATAGAGAATGATAGAATTGTTCTTGATAAAAAAATAAAACAAATATTTATCCAAACCAACCAAACCCATATATTTACTTTATAATCAAAGATCTCATGTATCGTTTTATCAATCGCATAAAGCTGTTACGAAGAAATTTGTTTGAAATTACAACCTTATTTCCGATCAAAATAATTTCAGAAATTCAGGACTCGAAGAATTGTTTATCCATACTACTATTATAAAGAGGAAAGATTTGTATGTATATTTGTAATGAATATTCTTTCACCATTGGAAAGCTACATTCTCCCGAATAACATATGCTATATTTATCGCTAGAATCTCAACTTTCTGGAAATAGTTTCCAGGTGAGGGTATCAAAAAGACTCCGTGATGGAGAATCTTATTCTGAAACTGAAAATCGTCTTGCAAGTAATTCTCTTCGCATTCCAAACGCGTTCCAGAAAGTCGAGGTACGAGTGCTCGCATCTGCTTGCTGAACAAAATTTCAAAACCTATAACTTATAACTTTTTAAATGTTTCTTTAAACCCGTGCGAAGCCTTAGCGCTCTGCTAGTTACTTATAAGAATGAAACTTTATCGCTATGGTTTTTTATAGTTTTTGTATTTTAGTTTAGTTTCTACTGAAATTAGTATTATTTACATATGTTTACCGGAATAATCTTCTCAGAAATTCAAGTCTACCTTTTTGTCTATCGTTTCGCTCTACTGTAAAACACTCGGCTGATATATTGAGTCATAAGTAAAAACGGGTGTTCTTCGATTATCGAAGTTCGCCTTCAAAATAGAAATATTTGCCTTCGAAGTTCTAAATAATATTTGTTAATAAAAATCATTATTAATTAAAGGATGTAGTTTTTAAAAGCTCTAAAATATAGATATAATCTATAATAATGTTTTTTATGTTGTAAATAATTCTTCTCACGGAAGTGAGTTTAAATGGTTCGTCAACAGATAACAATATTTGTGAATTACCTACCGAGAAACCGGGGACCAGAACGACTGCAGTTCTTTAATTTGATCTAAAAAAATTGATTTAATTTAATAGATCTATATTGATCTTGTCTAAAACTTTTTAGGAACTCTAACCACCAGACCGATTTATTGAAATTACTCTTATTAGTGATTGTTTTGAGAAAACTAATTCTGCTCGTCACAACATTCTTTCACAATTAAAGTAAATAAATCACAAGAAAATAAGGAGTAAACCACACTGAAATTAAATATTTAAAAATCATGAAATTTTAAGAGACAAATAGTATTCTCACAATACTCATAATCGTTTTGTAAGAATGTATGCAATTAATAATTATGCAAATAATTTTTCCTATTAATAATAAATTATTTTAACAATTTATTAATAAAATTATATAAAACCATAAACTCATTAAATCTTATCTTTCGAAATTCCAGCACTAAACTATGGGGTTACAAAAACACTACCTCAGATATGGACGCAGTGCGAGGGATCACATATTGGGTTTGGCGGGCGGAGGGCGACGCAACACGATTGTGAAAACCACCGGCGATAATGGACACAATGGCCAACATAGCGGCCATGGAACACATCAACATCATCACCATCATCATCATCGATCCGATGGTGGGGGTGGTGGTGGCGGTGAACACGGTGGTATGCCAAATTTAACCAGCCGCCCCACCCCGCTGTCCATGTTAATATCACAAGGAGCTAAAATCAATAACCGTAAGTATGCAAAGCAAAAGCCATATAATTAATAAAATAAATACCGAATTAAAACTAACAACTGTTTAAAGAAAAATTAATGAGAAAAAAAACAAAAAAAAAAAAAAAATAATAACAACAACAAAAGCAACAAAAAAAGAAGCCACACATTGCATATTTTGGTTTGGCTGGTAAAATCTTCTCAAGGAAACCGAGTTAATTTTCCGGTTTGCAAAATATTTTCGGTTGCCGATTTGTGTGTATATATGTATATATATATTGTTTATTTATATGTATATATACAGGTTTGTAGGTATTTGTACACATGTAAATACCTACATATTTTACACTATACCTATAGTATTTGGTAAATTGGTGTTAAAGTCAATATCACTTCAATTAAACAACAACCACTAACAATGACAACAAAAACAACCAAACCACACAACTTGCGAAAAGTTGCGCCAGTCACACATACAAACACGCGAATTTTTAAAGTCGAAGACTGCACTTCGTGCACGGTTCGGTTGTGGCGATAGCGGTGGCAATGATACTTGCTGTGCGGGGCGCGCGATCTCTGCGATCTTTGCGCAATGCAACATTCTAAAAACAAAACGTGGCGGCTACACGAACGGCACACTTCCGAAACGTAGGCCATCAAGTGCGCAAACACTGCTAGTAGCTAATGAGAACCACCGCTGCGGCTAGAAGCGGTAGCCAAAAATTGCTAAAGTTCGAGACTTGGCAATTTGCAGGTTGTTGAATTTGTTTTCATTTTCAATTTCGGTTTTCTTGATTTATTTATTTTTCCTTTGTTGTTGCTGTTTATTAGCAATTGCTGCAGTTGCAACAGTTGCTGCAGCAGCACAAGTTCATTTCAATATTTTATATGCGGTCATTTGGACCCGCAGCGCGGTAAACTTCATTGCAGTCTTATATAATTGGCGTTTAAGTCTGAAAATTCACGTACCGAAAAAGAAAAAAATTTAAACCCAAAAATTACAAAAATAAAACTTAAATTACTACCAACCACAAATCTGCTGCCCAAACTTGTTGTTTTGCTGTTTGCCTAGACTTGCGACTCGTGCATGAAAACTTGTATTAGAAGTCTGCCACAGCGTGTTGCTATAAACGTGATCGTCCACGTTGCGGCATTGCTGCGATTGGTGGAGCCGAAAAACTTGTTGCCAAAAATCTTATAAAAGTGTCATAACATGCTATAGTATAATACTGGTAATATGTAATCCGTATGTACTTGCACATATTTCTTGTTTATGTAAGCTTGTGAGTGGAAAGCCAAATCATGCAAGTCATTGGAGGATATTTGAATAATGGAAATTATTTTTGTATTTTTTTAAGAATGTGGAAATGTCTTCAAATTTTAACTCTCTCTTGAAATAATGACCTTTCATGATTCAAACCTAACCTCACTTTATCAAACTTGTGGACCAAACAATAAAATAAAATAAAATAAAATAAATGAAAATAAAATAAAATAAAATAAAATAAAATAAAATAAAATAAAATAAAATAAAATAATAAAAAATACACTAAATTATTTAATTAAATTAAATTGAATTTTTTTTTTTTATTTATTTATGATGATGATTTTTATGAATACTCTCAAATCAACCGAAATTCGATTATAGCAACCCTGTATACAAACAACTTGCAAAATTGCATTCAACTAATCTTAATAAGCTGCAATTAAGGTAATCATAGGTAGGCTGGTACTAACGAGGTCTTGTCAAGTGCAACTCTTTCATGCTGACAGAATTAAATGGCAGAATGTTGCTGCAACGTCAACCAATGCGACGGTCAACTGCATGAACACACACAGACAGATATATTTCCATGGCTCTAACGCATGCAGTTTTATTTATCTTAGTAATACTTAATCAAAACTATGCAAAGTAATAAAGTGATCAATGGCGACTGTGCATTTTGGACACACGCTTATAAAATATTCATGTGTGTGCTGACATGCAGAACCCTTCTTGCCTCACATACGAAACGCACATTGCATACATAATGCGCTGTGTCTTGCCACTTTGTTTACATTTTAACAAAGTAATAAACTGCTTTTGAAAGACCTCGACGCCTTCAACGTTCATGGCAATGTTTTCAGCCCGCTTTGGGGTACACCATCCATCGGCATCTGCATAAGCGAAACGCAGCGGCAGCTCAGCTATGTCAAGCTAATGCCACTGCTACTGCAAGTCTTGAGATTTTCGCATTTATTTGCTCGCATTTTCATTGCCTTGTGTGTCATAATTACATGTTTTAGTGTTTTCGATTAAAAACCTTGATTGGTGATTTGGTTTAATCTAGACGACAAATGGGTGTTTATTTGTAAATTCATATATAAGCTCGTATGTGTGTAAAGCTTCATATTTTCAATAAAATAAATTGTTTGATATTTGAAGTAGGAGGGTAAGATAATCAGGTGCTGATACTGTGATCTATTATGACTTAAGTGAGCTATCACGAATTTGTTTTGGGAAGTTTGAGGAGTGTTGAAATCTACTTCGATAAATTAAGAAATAATAAAATAAATTAAATTTTTTATTAATTTTTACTTAATTTAATTTAATTATTTTATTTTTTACTTATTTAGTTGTTTTTATTTGTTTATTTAATTTAATTTATTTCTATTTTAATTTATTTTAATTCGTGTACTTTAGAATTCTATTTTATTTTCAACGATTTTAGTTTTTCTGTTAGATATACATCCTTATAGTTCCTTAAAATACTAAAAATCAACCTCGAGACTCGAATATTTAATCAAATTTATCACATAAAATATTTATAGATTCTTTGTAATTCGTTAGTGTGCAGATTTATTGCAATAAGCACTTTTTATTGCCTTCTAATTGGCTTTAAATGCTTTTTAATAACGTTCCTCAAGTAAATACCCGCACTAAAGTTACAAATATTACAATAATTAATGGACAAAGTCAATAAATACTTCCTCATCGTCTAATTGGCTTTTCTAAAACAAGAAAATTGGCTTTGCAATTAATATAATTGTGCAATACAGCATTTTATTGGCATTAATTTTAGGGGATTAAGATAGGTGGCTTTTATCTGCAATGACGTCAGTGGCAGTATGCAAATCATTTCATTGAGTCTATTTTGTATCATTAACTGTGAAAATTATTAATATTATTTTATTTATTTAATTAAAGACAATTCAATTAAAAATAATGAACTATCAATTCAATAATATCATTAAGTTCTTAACAAATCTACACTGCGTATACGTTATATTAATTTGCAATGTAAATATTTCTCTCCCTCTGATCACTGAGAATTCTTAATTACAATGCCGTTATTAAATATTTATATATGATATGTAAATGTGTGTTTGTTTAAGACAGCCCTTTAAATATATTTTATGAATCTAAACTCGACCAATTTTTTACAAAAAAGAAATGAATTCCAGGGGTTACCCACCTCGCTTCAAAACTAGTTAAGATTTGTAGAAAGATCTCTGCAAAAACAGAAGATCTCACTTAGACCGCCTGGCGCGGCAAACGCTTGAAATCCGTTACAAATTTCTTAGGACTAATGTCGATTCTTGCCAATTCGCTGGGATCGCCGAAAAAGGACCTTCCGAGGTGTTTCAACCTCAGTCTGGCAAAAGCTGGATAATGAAGTAGGAAATGCTTAGATGATTCCACCTCGCCTACCTCCATACAGCTTTGGCAACTTGCATCTGCCACGATCCCAAGTCTGAACGCATGGGTACCCATTGGACAATGTCCAGTAAGCACACCAATGATCGCGCTGAGATGGACCTTGCCCAGATAAAGCAGTTGAAAGGAACGCTTACACTTCACAGAGGGCCTGAAGGACCTCGCCACTGCACAAGTTCTGGTAGTTGACCAGCGTTTGTTGAGCTCATGCATAGTCTGCATGTCCAGGGCTCTTGCGCAGATGGATTTTAGGATTGGATTTTTAAAATGTCTGTATTTCAATCCCGATCAGAAAGGCATATAATATCTATAAGTATCATTTAAACCCGCTTTTCTCTTATTTGGACAAGACCGAAGCAACTCATTTAGTCCTCTACTGATTGACATGAAATTTGTATTGTATTTTTATTGAAAAAATTTAACATTATTAGTCCATGCTTTTAGTCAAACAAAAGAATGTTTGGATGATCTAAATTAACCTCCTAGGAATGTTTCATACCTAAATCCAAATCGTTTATATTTTTATAAAAAGAAATTTACCATATAGCGTTGCAAGCTACGATTATCCACATATCTCTGACAGAAATTTGACAGATTTAACGCTATTACAATTTCGATTCGTTATCAACATACATTTCGATTATCTCCCCTACAAATTAGTGCCAATTTAATAACAAAAGCCGTCGAAAAACTTATTGTTGGCCACTAAAAATGTTACGACATTAACACAACAACAACAATAACAAAGGCAGACGGACAATATGCTGCAAGCAACGTCAATTGTTTTGGCAAATACTCATCCAATTGCTTTTGCTAATTTCTTACAAAGTCTTCAGCACTACAGCAACAGCAACAACAACAATAAAAGCAAATAAATTAAAGTCGACTGCATGATTCTGCAAATACTCGATTGCGCGCGGCACCGAAGCGCTCCGCGTATTTACCGCGAACGCCCAGTAGCTGCACTTCGTGTATTTACGAACACAAACACACGATCTCGGCACTTAGCATTTAGCACGTATTTGTTGTATTTGTTGGAGGTTTGTATGTCTGTATGGACAGGTGAATGCAATGAATGCACTTTTCAGCGAATGTGTGGCGATTGTTTGGAGTGATAAATAACAAATGGGCAACAAAGAAGTAGAGAAACAACAAAAACAATATAAACAAATATGTTCGTGTGTTATTGCTGCTGCTGCTGTAGTAGTAGTGATGAATCAATATCAACAACAAATTTGCTTCGAAATGCATTTGAAAGCTTAAAGCCAAGAGGCGTAAGCGTGATAAAAGTGCTGGAGAAGGCAGTAGTAAAATGTTGTAAGGAAAATGAAAATACAGCGATTACCACAAATCTTTGTTAGATAAACACAAGCTCAAAAGTATTACTAAATATACATATTTCAAGCAAGTCAAATATAAATTGAGTAAAATTAGCACTTAGCGAAGTAAAGGTCGGTCATTGGTGACCTGGTCAAGGAAATATTTTAAATTTTGGAAAATAATTTTTCATAAAACTGTGGAGTGTATCGTAGGGAATGTGAAAACGCTGAGCTTATTCCTTATTCGAAAAAGTCTTTTGAAATAAGTTGAATACCCTTAGTAGTGATTTTGCGTATACTGGACTGATTGCTTTCTTTCTTTTGAAGAATCACTGAGGGATTATTGCTCCACACTAAATCATCTATCCTCACTGTTTTATAGAATTATTTTCAACTAAATGCAAGGTTCTTTCAAATCTTTAAACTGACCCAAACGATTTTCATGAAAAATACTATTGGTTTTTTGCAAAAAAATATTTCTCCCTTGGTACATGAAATGACCTTTTATACAATGTTAACGAGATACCAAATGTCGCACTCACATTCGTATATCTCAGAGATTAATAATCTGACAACTTATTTACTGCAACAACGTCTGAATAGTCCTTGCCTAGCAGTGAAAGAAGGTTTCTTAAATGAAAAATTTGCATTATTCTTTGACATAACCTTCAGTAGATTAATACAGTAGCTATAACGGTTCTCCAACATTTCGATACTTCTTCGATAGTGTGAAGCTTCGAGGTTTTCAAAAACATCTGTGTTTGTATCCATCTTTTTCCAGTGGGACAGATAATGTGCTTAGAAAAGAGGCGGGTTTCCACGCCAAGGATATTTTATCGATGTTTTCACTGTGTCTTGTGGCCTCCCTGAATAGTTTGTATTATTTAGAACAGTACGGTTACGACGAAATTCCTAAAAGCATTGCCTGATTCTTCATTATACTAGGGCTGATTGATCGTAACACTGATAAAAGAGTAGCGAATCGAACAAACTAATAAAAGGATGTAATTCTTTTATTGTAATTTGTCATTTGCCGCGAATGTTAGGCTGGTCTACAATATGGAATATGACATTTGGTAGCATTGTAGAAAGCAGTTATACCAATTTAATAATAATGTAACTTTACAATATATTTGAATAAAATGTCATGGATCTTTAGCAGGATTTTCGTTAAGGATTTTCGTCTACTCTAAGGTTATTGATATCATCGAAAGCATAAGGAACCAAAGCGTATGGGTCTGGTGGTGAATGAGAACAAGACGAAATATCTCCTGTCATCAAACAAACAGTCAGTGCACTCGCGTCTTGGCTCACACGTCACTGTTGACAGTCATAATTTCGAAGTTGTAGATAATTTCGTATACCTGGGCACCAGCATCAACACCGATAATAATGTCAGCCTTGAAATCCAACGCAGAATCACTCTTGCCAACAGGTGCTACTATGGACTGAGTAGGCAATTGAAAAGTAAAGTCCTCTCTCGACGAACAAGTCCCTCATCATTCCCGTCCTACTTTATGGTGCAGAAGCGTGGACGATGTCAACATCCTATGAGACGGCACTAGGAGTTTTCGAGAGATAGGTTTTGCGCAAGATTTATGGTCCTCAGAACATTGGCAACGGTGAATACCGCAGACGATGGAACGATGTGCTTATACGGCGACATTGACATAGTTCAGCGAATAAAAAGACAGCGGCTACGCTGGCTAGGTCATGTCGTACGGATGGATGAAAACACTCTAGCTCTGAAAGTGTTCGATCCAGTACCCGCTGGAGGAAGTCGCGGAAGCGGACGACCTCCACTCCGATGGAAGAACCAAGTGGAAAGTGACCTGGCTTCACTTTATGTTTCCAGTTGGCGGGTGGATTCGGGTATAATCGCTTAAAGCTGTTCCTACGCCAAATATATGTATTTATATATATAACTACTCTAAGACAAGGATACAGATATTTTTGTCTATTATCCAGAGACTTTCCAATCTTTGAGTACTTTGAAGATTAGTCCAACAACAAAACATATGCATTCAATTCGAATGCATCAATTTCATAAAACGAAAAGAAAAGTTCCAAAAAAAAATCCAGTTTCTATTTCATTTTTTTCGTACACATTTTCTTCAAAAATTCAAAAAATACTTTAAGTGACACAAACTTAAGTAATGCGGCGAGTAAAACGTGTAACCGCAGCAATCTTGATTGTGCGCGCTTTCGCGTATGCGCAAACTCAACACCTGCTACGGTGCAGCACTGCAGACAACAATTCTAAGCCGGCGCGGAGCTAATCAACTTTTAGATTTCCAACGAGTTAGTGAAATACAAATACGTTTAGGCGCGTTGTTGATTATTATTTTTCTGCTTCTGCTTTTTCTTCTTCTTTTATTTACCTTTTGCCGCAACAGCTAACAAAAACAACATGCCAGCCATGTATTGGATTAAAGTTGCGCAGGCGCAGCTAGCAAGCAAGCAAACTAGCATTTCACTACAAAATACCACAAAAACGTGCGATCAACTGAATGTGGAGTGCGCACGCGAAACGGCGATTTTTAGCAAAGGCAGTTGGAGCTTAAAGTTAACTGTATGTTTGAGTGTTTGCATTCACTTGCTGCGTTATTGTATAACATGCCGGCAACACGACCGGCGCATTGCAACAAGCTGACAAATTACAACAACAACTAGCTCTAATATTCGTTTTTATGCAGTGTGTGAGTAACTCAAGCGCATAACTGTCCGCAAAAATTCACTTTTCACCGCAATTTCATTTAAACAGTTCTACAATTGTGTCTCATGAGCTGCTAACTAAACGCTCTAGTATGAAACGGAATTGCGGAAAATAAGTGAGCGATTATATTTCAGTGCGTAAACAACAGCAATTATTAAATTTAATTGTATGTAAATATATATATGTATACTTACACACATACATACAGCCATACAAGTGTGACCTTAGGCGAGTGAGTGTGCATGAGAAAAAAACCCGATATTATTGAGTAAATTTCCATGCTACATGCTGTTATCGATACGAGTTCGGTCAATTGGTGTTGTTATTGGCAAGCAAACAGGATGACAGTCCTTGTAGACGCACACACACACTCATACTCACAGAGATTGTGGTTGAGATACGCTTGCTTCAATAAGAAAAAAGCGATTGCGATTGGTTTTTTAAGTGACAGGCAGCCAAATATTTCCACTCGCTTATATACAAACACATACTAACATAGAGCCTCATATATACACAGACAAGCCTCTTCAAGCGCTTCTCCACCTATTTTTCGTTCATCTCCTACCAACACTCGTCCAAAAAAACATAATACTTATTAAATATTCGCACCTTCATACTTGTTTACACGCACTGTAATGGCCATTAATAAGCGATAACACTAATTAGCCTAAATAAGCTAGCGGTCGATAACTTTATTCGCGCGTCTAGTGAATTACATCGCCGAGTAATGTCACAACGAAATGTAAAACAAAAAAAAAATTTATACAAATGAAAAAAAAATAAAAAAAGTTAAAAAAATTAAATTCATATTTTAAGTGCTTTTTAATGAAATTGCTCAACGTATACGGAAGTGAAATCACAGGCTATATACAAGTCATAAATCAGCCAATTAAAAGTTGTATTGTAAATGGCAAGTCTAGAAGGTGTCGTGGAATTTTTTGCATTGTACTGAAATAAAAAGTGAATAAAAATTAAATGGAAATAAGTTTCCGAACTTTTTTATTATATTATTTTTTTTTTATTAATTACAACACTTATTTTAACACACAGCCATTAGCAAATATCAGTGGGTTTTGTCCGCCGTTTTGTACGTGATTGAGATTTTTCCATATAAGCCATTGAAAAGTAAAGCAATTGTCTATGAGACATTCATGTATGAACAATGGAAAAAATGTGTGCAAATAATAAAATTCTTACGATTTGCCACACAAAACCATATCAAGTTTGCATTACGAAGCATATTTGAAATATTTTAATTACTTGTACGCTGACAAGTGAAGTATTATGTATAAATTTTTAAATAAATAGGAGCGATTGTAGGGGCTGATTCCAATGAAATATACTTATAATTTTATTTATTTATATTTATTCATACGTGTGTGGTAGAGCTCTTAGTATTCGACTAATCGACTAACCGAATAGTGCATTATTCGAATAATAATATTCGGTTTGCACTATTCGGATAATCGTCAGTCATCGACTATTCGATTAACCGCTAATTTTCGACTATTCGGTTTACCGTTCGTTGTCGACTATTCGAATAGTGAAAGGTTATTAAATTTCTAAGTATATTGAAAAATATGTAACTCATGAAAAATACGAATAATTCACATTTTCACAAATAAAAACAAACAAAAATCAAAGGCTGCTTGGATTTCAAACAATTTTCATTTATTTAAATGCTGCCAGCGGAGCAACTATTCGAATAGTCGCAGCAGAACAACTATTCGAATAGTCGTAACATTGCGACTAATCGAATAGTACTAACCGGTTAATATTCGTACGAACGGTTACAACCCGGATATTCGAATAATCGGTTTTCAGGGTAATCGAATAATTTTAAGAGCCCTAGTGTGTGGAATAAAAAACATAACACTTAACTTATCAGAATTTGAAAAAATATTTTTTTAATTTTTGTGACACCCTGTACTAAAATTTGAAATGATTTTTTCTACAATTTCCAACATAATATAGTGGTTAGAGGACCACATAGGTATTTAGATAGGTAGTTATATATAAATTATTTTTTTAATAGTGCTCGTCCTTATACAGGAAATGTGCTCCGAAAAAAAATCGCTCTGGAAAACCAATAGCCATCCGGACCAAGCTCATGTTTTAGCAAAGGTATAAATTCAAATTATACATATAGTAAAAATAAATCCAGTAGTTCCCAATCAATCACGCGTAATTTTGAATTCGTTAATTCTGTTCCGGAAATTTTATCTATGTCAAAGATGATCCACGCTCTAGAAGTTCAATTGTCGAAAATATCAATAACCTAATGGAAAAAGTCGTGTCCGACCATAAGCAACTGTTACGATTACACAGGAGCTACATACAAAAAGAAGCTCGATATATGTATGGGTGCTACATGGACCCAGTGTTCATTTGCGAATGCTAAATTGGAATAAAATCGATACATTACTGAAACAAATGGTTACTGGTGATGAAAAGGTGGCCAGTTACAATAATGTCAAGAGAAAATACTCATGAGTCGTGATGATTCCGGGCAAACGGGGATTAAGGCAGAATTGACGGTGAAGAAAATTTTGGTATACATTTATTAGGATTAGCAGGGAATCATCGACCATGATTTCGGACCTGTACTTCAACAACTTCACCCCCGGAAGAAAGCAATCGCCCTGAAGCGGTCAGCTTTGTCCTATAGACGAGAAATTGTGTTCCACGAGCACAACATCACACCACACACAAAGATAGTACCTCTCCAAAACCCTCTCGAAACTGATTGAGAAAGAGCTTCCCTGGCCTGGCACCATGTGATTACTGTCCCCGCTTTTTTGTGAATGGCGTTATTTTTATGAGAATGACCTTATTAAATTACCTTCAAAGTAGGAACAATATTCCGAATAAAACAGCGTATATTTGACCTAAATCGGATCATTCTAACAACATATGTAAAAATGAACCCTTAATTTATTGCAAAAATATTGCATTTCATGTTACTAGAGCTCCTATCCATAATAATAATATAATTGAAATCACTAAACATTAATTTTTGGAAACATTTAATTATTCAAAAAAGGTTCTCAATTATGGTATATGTCAATTTGGCAATCCAAACATACTTCAAGTAAAATTTTATGTATACACAAATAATAATTTTTGCTAATTTCCTTAAACGACTCAAACGCATATGTATATGTAATAAAATGACAAGTGTTTGGTGATGCGTGCAACAATTAGCAGCTCAATTTCATTTTGTATACCCATTCATTAACACAACAATTGCAAACACACACACATGTGTGGTATATTTATATGTAAGTGGAAGACCACAAAAAGAGTGCAGATCATTTGTAGGTACTAACTGTTTGACCATTTGTCTGCCTGACCGCACACACCAAACTGCCGTGTCATTTGGTTTTCCACGCCAATGTGAATTTGTGCAATATTCGCGAGGCGAACACTTTGCATACACTTCTATGAGTGTATGTATGTATGTGTTTGTATTTTTGTAAATCTGCATATGCAGTTTGTACTAACTCTGGGTGAGCTAAACATAATAATGGTATGTATAACACAGCTTTGCTTTTGGTTGCATTGTTTGGTGACACCACTTTGTATATTGTTGTTGCTCAGCTTATGCCTTGTCATTGTTTAGGGGTGTTGCTGTCACCGGCCGCAGGTGGAAAATATATTTCAAGTTGAGTTTTTTCTCACTTCGGCTGGTAGCAACAACAACATGCCGATAATGACAGAGCAAAATGGTGACTATAAGCTTGCATCCGCAGTGTGTGCGCGTGTGTTTCTGCTTTGTATTTCACTATCTAATTGTTTGGAATTGTTTGGCTGTATGCTAGAGTCATTCTCGTAGCTCTCACGATTCAAGCGCTGCTTGGAAAAAAATTACCGTTTTTTATGCAAGTCAATGCAAATGTGCAACATAAAACACGGTCGCTTTAAATTAGTGCAAAGTTAGATTGTCCGTTTAACTGGTTTAACGGTGTGGACTAGATTTTGTTTTTGTTTAAGAAATATACATTTTTTTTTAATATGCAGTTTGTAAGATAATAATACTTAAAAAAATAAGTTTCTAAAATCTGGAGACAAAAGTTGAATTTTCACAGATGCTAAATATTTTTCCTAAACATAGAGCACAAACTCACTGCTTCTGTATGTTATAAGAACTTCCTCTTACAAAAACGTAACCGTGTATGTCAAGAGGTGAACCCTCTGTTCCATTCACCTTTTAGATTTTGATACACCAATATATACTCCAAGCACATACATATACATACATCTTGTAATAAAGCTATATCTCAGAATCCGTAGGTTTCCGAAAAGAAACAAAAACCTGGCGTAATCAGCGAATGACTGATGAAACTTACCAACTACTTATGAACATCAAAAAAAGGTATGGCACCTGATCGTTAATCGAGTAGCCGGCTGTGCGAAGGGCAAAAACTGGTTTCTCAATTATAATCTTTATCGATTTTAAGCTACATTGAAGGAGAAAGAAATCAATATATCAAAAGTAAAACGCATTTAAGCCAAGGATAGAACGTTAAAAACAGGGAGAGAGAATGGAGTGCCGACTTTCTCAAAAACACCTTTTCAAACAATATGGCACTTCCAAGATCAAATCACATATTATTGAGTGAATGACTCAGAATATAATAAAAAAATAAAAATGTAGACAATAAAATCTCCACTTTGTTTACCTTAATAAAATACCGTGCTATTGGATTGTAAAAACATTATTCGCTAAGTGAGCTAATAAGACGAGCGTCGAGTATTTTAAGTGGATATTTCCTCACTTGAAATCATACCAGTCAAGTTTAAAGCGGTATGTATTGAAAGTTTGTAACTCACATAAGCAAGTATGAATAAAAATATGCCCAGTAGTAAATCAAAACCAACGAAGTATCTCAATAGAAAGCGATACACACACATTAAGGAGTTAGGTGGGTTTGAAAATTTGTTTTGCGTTATTAAATAGTAAATATGTTAAAAATATTCTCCAAAAATTTCAAATCGATCCAAGTAAAATTCTAGTAGATAAACCTTTGGAAGTTCTGCAGATCAGAACACGCCAGTTTCACTTGAAAACTTTATACCCGTGTATCTCACAACTCAATTTAGAAAGTCGGTGGAGACGATTTCTCAAAAAGTTTTGAAGCGATTTTGTTGAAATTTTGCCCATTTTTTGAAATAACTTTGAGAAAAATATTATTTTTTATTACAAATAATGTTTTCTAGTCAAAATTTGTTTTCTTATCCAAAGTCTGTCAAAAATTAATTTTTTTATTTTTCTAAACAATCTTCCAATAACCAGATTTATCCATGTACTATCGAAATATTTTTGGATGAAACAATAATGTGTTATGCCGTCCACGGCAAGATCATTTTTTGAGACGTCAGGGGAGTTGAGGTACGAACGACTGAGTTTTCGAAATTTTGAAATAAAAATTTCAAAAAATACTGTTTAAACATGTATCTTTGATATAATCTATTGTTGAATAAAAAAAATTTTGAAAAATACAATTAAAAAAAAAAAAATTTTTTGAAAATTTTTTTATAGTAAAAAATTTACAAAATAACCCTATCTAATGTATACTAATTTGTTGAGGACCAAAAAAATTAAAATAGAAATAATTCGTATTACAATTGCTATAAATCTCATCCTTTTTGGAAGAGTTCTTTTCTAGTCTAAACACTACTACTTGAAATAGCACATTTCAGACTAGTTTGATCTTAAGTCCGAGTTTAGGTTATATGCTATAATGCTTGCTGAATAAATAACAAATAAGTTTTATATATACAAGTACCTATATACTATACATATCTACCTTACTATGAGTATTGAATTAGAAGCAGACTACTTGTAGAATGGTTTGTATTACATCTTGCCCCAAATGCTTATTAGCCATATCGTATTAACCAGTCACTCATGACAATGATTGCTGCACACATGATTATTTATTATGTATGACCAGTTATATATCTACAAGTGTAGATATCCATTCATACATACTCGTAAGTAGGCGTTTGGCAGTAACAAAACAAAGCTCAAAGTAATTTTTGATGGCTTTGGGGCGGTAAATGCGCTACTGTACAAGCAGCTCAACTTAAACGCGCACAGATTACAGTGGCAATAGACATACACTATCATTTAGCGATTTTTAGTACTTGGGTTGAAACTTTCGTTACTCATGTGTCACTCCTTTTGTAAAACTTTGGCAGCGTACATTACATATCTTACTTAAAATATTTAACAAAAATGTGGCTATGAGATATATTTATACACACATGTTTACACATGCTTGTGTAATAAATCTGGAAGTGTTGCGCATGCGTAGATAGAAATTGACAGCTGTGGAGGCAGACAACACAGGAAAGCCAACATTATAAACTGACCGACAGTTAGACAAGCAGCGGCCGTGCAAAATATATAAGTGGCGGCGAGTTACATATTTAAAACGCCTATAAAAGCTGCGCAGCCGCATACCAGTAGTGAATCCAATGCATCTAATTATAACAGAAAGTGTTTTTTGAATGTACATATATTTTTAGTTTACGGTCGCTTACATGCCGCTAAGGTTAAACACGAGCAAGTAACTGCCAAATATGTATATGAAAAGGTTTCACTAAATACAAAAAAAAAATTTTTAATATTTTAAAATATTTTTAAATGTTAAACTTTTTTTATTTTCATTAAAAGCATTTTTTTATTATTTAATTAACGGCTACTTGCCGGAATATAACGCGAAATATGACTGAGTGGCATGAATGGTGCGGCGCTGTGGAATTCCCTTGACCTTGAAGATGTTGTCTTATGCTTTTTCGCTTTTATTGAGCATTTTTTTACGGAATATTTGCGCAACTTTCACTGCTCCACAAGCGAGCGAGCGAACGAGAAGAAGCGCTGACGCAGCGCTCGTAGCCAAACCAAGCGATTGCCGAACTATTCAAGCCAAACTGACCGTGCTAATGTGTATGACTTACGTTTAGCAGCAACGACAACAATAAAAACCAACAAAAACGGCTATCAGTGACAGCGGTGACAGTGTCGCTGCCGCAGCAGCGTTGAACCAAGTTGGAACGACAATATTACGCCATTATAAAGAAGTAGCGCATTAACAAAAGCAACAACAACAACAAATGCAAAGATTAAACTGAAATCTCCATATTGTTTCACAGTTGTATCGTTGTAATATGCAAGAAAAGAGGTGAAACACAGCAGCTAATAAACGCAACGCTTTTGCAAATTCAAGGTCGACGCTGACCGCACGCGTCGGCTTTGTGTAGTTACCATTTTTCTTAGTCTTTCATATGGATCGCGCCGCTGCTGCGCAGAAAATAATTATAACTTTTGTGACATAGTTTGGCCCGTTTGCGAGCGCTTAGTATTTGCCCGATTGGACTTTAGCGCTCGCTTTTGTTGCAAATAGTTTTCGGAATTTTGCATACATATTTACTTAAAGTTATTTTAAATGTTTTTGTTATTTTTCAAAATCTAAATATACACACCTCCTGACCTGTGATTGACGAAGATTTACCGCAGAAATTATTTATCATTGGTATTTGATTTGTTTTCTTTTTTTGTTCTGAATCTGCACATGCACCCCTGATCATGTATTTATGTAAATATGAATCGCATAATTTATTCAAAACTTTTTAAAAGTTGTGTTCTCTCCAAAAATATTTATTATTAATTTTTTTGAGCTAGCCTATGATTTTTCGAAAATTATTTATAAACTTTTTCTAAACAACACAAGTTTTTGAAATCCGTTTTCTAAAAATTTGGTTATCATAACTTTAAAGCGATGCTCACTTCTCACTTTTTGATTTTTTAGCAACAAAAAAATATAAAAATTCAAAGCAGTCCACCCTTCAATATCTTTCGAATGTTTTTGTCGTTTTTCGACGCTAACCGGGTGTTAAATAACACTCCTCTAATACTTTAGGTTGCACTTGATGTAACGGAATATAAGAATTCCTTACATATTTCTATCGAATCGACCATTAATCAGTCCTAAGCTGGATAAAAATCTGGGTCAGTTCCAGCTATGTAGAACCGGTGGGGGAACTTTTATTTTGATGTAGAACATAAACAGAACAGAACAAACAATCTTAAGTGTTTTTGTTGTTAATTTCATATACTTCTTGTTGAAAGCATGGAGTTTTAAGGAAGAATCACTAAGCATTATAGAACTTTTAAAATTTTAACGCTTTCATTTTTTAGTTTCTAGTAGTGTATTGTACCTTTTACCAGTTCTTTAAGGCCTTAACCAGTAAACCAACATTTGGTAACTTTAAATTTTGATTTCTTGGAACAATATCGATAGAAAACGATATCGTTATACATGTATTTAGAAGGGAGAAATATATTTTTTGACACAATGTTTGCCTTAAACCGACTTTAACAGTTATATCTCAGTTTAAACGGAGGAATCTTCCCTGAATCACCGCCTTTTTTGCTATGGCTTAGAACTTAACATGGCATTTATATACATTTGTTATGTCAAAACAATTGCTATATAAAGGGACGCTACAATAGTAGAGCGATAGTACGTTGGTACGATCCAACAACGTGTCGAAATTATTAAAATTTCCTACCGAAATTCGGAGTCAGTGGCCTCAGCTTTAAGAGCGCCACGTTCAATTTATGGTCGTCATAATCGTTCTGTCTGACCGCACAATGATAACCGAACAACCGAATTTGATGATATAGACTTGGACAATATGTGATTCCAACTAGACGGGGCCACAAGTCACACAGCGGATGTCACAATCGATTTATTGAAAACTAAAATTGGGTTCAGCGTCTGGACTTCTGCAAGCTTGCCCGTGGTGGCCATGCAAAAGAAGTCGAGTTTCATATATAATGGCATCGAATGTACTTCCACAGGAATAAAGAATTTCATTAATATCCGAAACTATTATTGTTTTATTAAAAAAAAACTTGTGTAGGAATCTTATTGAAAAACTTTTCAATATAGCTCTGGCCTTATATACCGTATCACATGATTTCAAGGTGCAAACCGAATCGGAAACTTTAGTATAGTATCCCCCGATTTCAGGGTTGATAAATTAAAAGTTAACTAATAATCGAAATATCGCCACATAAAATTTGTTAAATTTTCAACTTAAAATGCAAATATCTCGAAAACTCTCCTGCGGCAACTATTATATATATTCGTAATCTGGAGATCGTCCTCTTTCCAACCATACCCATTTCATCCCTGAAATCGGGGGATACTATACTGAAGCCGATCCCGGAATCGTACGAAGTTATTGTTTAGAACCCAGTATGGATCGGAGTGATGGTACCAAACAGCTACGACTTCAACTAAGAAAGTCATAAACATATCATTTTACTCTATTTTGTAAATGTTACTCTCTTATGGCATTACTATGATTTCATAGTATTTTCGAAGAAAATAAAAAAATATTTCATTATATTCCATAGATATGCTAGAGGTTTCGCGAAGCTTCTTACAGGTCCTCATAAATATAAAAGTTGCACTCAAAGTACACATATGCATGTATGTTTTTTGAGATAACTCTTCCTAAAAGTTCGTTCCAGAGCGAACTATGTTATAATGAAATTTGCAGAATTTGCACCGATCGAGATTTGAACATACAATTTATTGAGGTATTCTGAGGATTTCAAAATATTTTCGATTATTATAATACAAACTTTATTTTTTCTCAGTGTAATGGTTAAATAGTTAAATTTTTTCACTACGAACAAATGTTTTATTAATGTCACAATTATGCTGAATATACCAAAATTTTGACTGCAAAAAATTAAAAAAATAGCTGAAATAGCGAAAAATGGATTCGCAGGTGAATTTCGAAAGTTTTTATATACAAAGAGCCACAGAAAAAAATATACAAAAATGCATTTGTAAGAAATTAAGAATGTAACAAAGAAAGTACTCACCAGCGTAATCGCATACCAACTTCGGTAGCGAAGAGATCGCTGTCACATTTTCGAAAAGAAATGCCCAAGTGAATAGAAGTGACGTGGATTTCGTGGAAAGGTTTTAAATACAGCTATTTTAATCAAGCCCTCGTGAGCTTGCACTAAAAAGTGCTTGAAGTTTTTTTGTAAAAAATAGAATATTGTGCAATATTATTGTGAAAAAATTTAAATAATTCTACTTAAGAAAGTGCACTGAGTTTTAAAAACAATTTTATTAACTGATTATTAAATTATTACTTATATGATTACTAAATTACATTGCAGTTTGCATCATAATTACAGTTAAATAAAAATCAATAAATTTTTACTCAATAAAATAAAACGACTGCCTCAATCAGCGTTCGTGTGCGTGTGTGCATCGCATGTGGAAAAGATTTCATTATAACTGTTTTAAGTAACGGTAAAGTGGTTGTGCATTACTAAGGTGGACGACAATTGATTGATTGCATTTATTGACTCACACACCAGCCTCGTGTGCATGCAATCGATGATTTCTAACGTATTATAAAGACGAAAATACTATAATTTTAATATTCTAAAGAAAATATGATTCTACGCCGTAAGAAGCCAGCGCAATTTAATGCCTGGCGCTCATTGTTGCGTTACATCGGTGGCCTTTGCTCCAAATGCTTTGCGCCAGAGCAGCAACTTTTGCCAACACAACAACAACAAGAGAAGCAGGCAACACCGAAAAAGTTGCCGGATCACTATGAGAATACAAATATATGGGTGGATATAGTCACTTGTGAGTCGTGCGAACAATCCTTTGTGCTCTACTCAAATCATGAAACCAAATTGGTGGAGGTGAAAATTTGGTCATTGGGTAAGAAGTGATAGATTTTTTTCTAAATTTCTAAAAGATTCGGGTTCACATAATAAGAACGCACTCGGATTTATTAAATAGTGAAAATGAAGAAGGGTCTTTAGGGATTAAAGGGATTTAAAATATATTTTTAAAGTAATTGTTGAGAAAGTCGTAACCTCCTTTCACTCATGACGTCACAAATCTATGCATTATCTGTCAAATTCTTTTCGAAAAAAGCAACGGAATCTCATTCTTGAAAAATATCGAGTGTGACCTGGATGTTAAACATGAGAATGATGCCAGTTCTTCGGTAGTTTCCTATAGTTTGTAAGTAGTATAATTTCTTTTAATTTTCTTAGCCATGTAAAATCGGAAAATTGAACAAGAATTCCATATTTGGTTACCAGGCAAATGATTACAAATAATTAGGTAATTATAAATATACTTAAGATTTCTAAAAGCTCTCCAGTTCTTATGAAAGCAATCAATAACACCAATAAGTCTGTATGTACGCTTAAAAAACCAACTCTTGCCTGAATTTCGGCAACTTTCAATACACATCACTAGCCTCAAGGCCAATGCCACAGTCCTTGGGGAAAGTTTCCCAAAAGTAGCACAATCCAGCAGTCGGTTATGTAATCGGCAGGGTAATAAAACACCGCGCAACGTGCGTAACGGATGATTCAAAACGGGCACAATGCCATGCATTTTACGCTCTCAATAAGCGACAGTTCCTAAAATTCCCAACCGCAGAGCAAAGCATCGCCCATTTTTACAACATCTTTCAACATCTCATGTAAACACACTGATTGTTGCCGGCTATTAAAGTGCAAGTATATGATATTTACTCATCGCATTTGTTATTTTCTGGTCAATTAACACATTGCAGTGAATGTAACTGGATATATGTATATTGAAATACGTATGTATCTATACAAATATATAGCCGTATATGCAAGATGTATGTACGGAAATCGACGTGTGACATCCGCTCACAGTTAACCAAATAAAGGTGAATATTCGCAAAGGAACACAAATTTGCATGTTAACACACGTGACTTATTAGACTGCAGTGAGTCAAGCATTCTTTTTTTGTAAAGGTATACATTTTATAGTAGAAAATATTCGAAGAGTTATAGCCCTGGTAAAGAGAGTATGGCGATACCTCGTTGAAGTCCTATAACCACTTGTTTGTCGTGTTCGATCCTGTTGTACCTCTCACTAACTCAGTTCGAATACCTCGCTCTTTGAAAATATTTGTATGAGAGAGCAACATCAATGTTATCCAGATATGTTCGGTATAAGAGAGTCTATATCTTATCATTAAAGTTGTATAGTTACTGGATTAATATTACTATTCGATTATTGACCAGTTACTAGTTCGATTCTCTAGTTTCCATAAGAGAGTAATATGAATGTTATCCAAATAAATGTATATACCTTTTCCATATTATTGTTGTAATAACTATGAATTGATTATACCAGTTTGTTTGATTTCAACCAGTGGCTTGTTCGATTCGCTACTCCCCACAGCTTAGCGAATTAAACACAGCTGATGCAAGTACCTTAACTTTTCATTTGACATCTCCGCGCATATTGCACAATTTAGAGTGTTGCCGTGTCAATAATTTATTTAAAAATTTATAAAAATATTTTTCAACCAACCTACCCATATCGAATTACCGTTTGCCATGAGGCCGGCCTAAATACACAAAAGCCGGTCGACTAAATATTTTTGTACTCTTTTTGGTCCGATATTCTTGGCACTGAACAAAGTGCAAAGGAGTAATTTTAATCATTTTTGATTTGCTTACCTGCTTCATTCTTTATTTAATTTATTTTTACTTATCTGATTTATTTTATTTTCGTTATTAATTTAATTTTATTTTTTATTTCAATTTCAGATAGACTAGCTGTGATAATTATTGGAATAGTTACATTAATTTTAGGAATATTGCTTTCAACAATACCATGGTTGGATTATTTTATATTAAAGGTGAGTACCATCACATCGAAATGTTAAGATAATTGGATTATAGCAAAAGATCTCAAGATATTGTAAATCGACTTCAAGAGTTTTGATATTTTTAAAATGAAGCTAATCGCTGCTAACCATTAATTTCGAAGTTGTCCAAAAACGTTCAATAGATTTTGAAATGATTTAACTTTTACCAACGTCTTATCATATCGAACGTTTCATATTACTCTATTATTTAAAACAATTTTATATCTATTTACAGAATTTAAGGCTATGGAATGATACGTTAAGTTATCATTACTGGCAGCGACCAGGTGTCGTACGCTTAACTAAAGTTTATATATATAATGTTACAAATCCGGATGGTTTCCTGCAAGGAGAGAAACCCAGATTGACGGAAGTGGGTCCATTTGTTTATAGGTGAGTGAAGTTACCTATGAACCACTAATTAAATAGGCTATTACAGCGTTATTAGTTGGTAATTAAGTTTGATTAAAGTACAAGTTTTAGAATTATAATTATATGATACACTTCAAATAGTAGGGAATAGCAGTTGTAATTTAAAGATTAAATGTAATGAATTCAAAATTGATATACATACATATATATAATTACGATCATGCTTGACGAGAAAAGTTTGTATTATGTCAATCTATGCGAATTATACCAGTTATTTCCTAGATTGGCTATTCTCCAAAATTTGGCAAATCAAACATTGCTTATAGACTTTTCACATAGTCAAATTGAGTCAATTGATCAATTAAACATTTGATTGAGCAAACAGTTTTTGCCCTCCACACTGCCGGATAATCGATAACCGATCAGCTGTTATAAATTTTTGTTTTTGCTCTTCATAAAGAAGTTGCTAAGTTTCATCAGCTGATTACTATTTTTAGTAGCGACGTCTACCTATGTATATATAATTACAAATACGGTCTTTGTCGTAGAGTTGCATTTCATTTTCAAGTAAATTAACATTCAATTAAAAATAAATGTATTTAGATTTTTATTTTGTATGGTAAATCGAGCTTAATCAGCGTTTTAATCGAGCAGAGGCCGTTTAATTGATCAATTAGCTCCTGTGTGAAAAGGCTATTATATTTGATTATGCCAGTCTAGACGTTTTATAACAGTTGATTGTTCGATTCACTACTCTCAAATGCTTTTTAGTATATAAAATATAATAAATATCTAAAGCTCTTACAACAACAATGTAGACTTAGTTGCTCAGTATCAAAATAAAATTTGGTACTTTTTTGCAATTTGCGTCAAAATATATGACTTTCGTCTGGCTTTTGACACGTGTGTATCTAATTATTCGGTCGGCCTTTATTTGGAACACTTCAATTCACCTTTGTCTCGGCAATTTTCCAGTTAAAGCTACTGAACGAGTAATTTCATATGAGTAGCTGTTTTTGGCTTGTTTATTCGTCTAATAATTTCAAGACTCAAATGTTGTTGCATTTTTTTGAAAATATTTACGAAAATGCATTTATGACCAAAGTGTGTTTAGCAAATGGTTCAGCCCAAAAAAAAGCACTCTTACGAAAAAATGTACTCTGTACTAGCAAGTAGAAATTCCACACATGGGTTTGAAGTAACTAAAGCAGGCGTTTTGCAAAGCTTTTGCAAATGAAATGCTCAACTTGCGCTATTGAAAGTGATAAATGCGCTGAAAGCGCGAAACGCCTAATAAGCAACTCGAAAATATAGGTCAATTAAAATTACAATGTATTGGCAATAAGTGCAATTTTTTAAGTGAAAATGTTGTGCGTAAGCACTTTGTTGTTGGTTGTTGTTGTTAATGTGCATTGCAACAGAAATGGGTGAAGTTGCTGAAAGTTGCACATGTTGCAAAAGTGGCTTTTCGCCAACGCCAGCAAAAATATAAATTTTGTAAATACGAGCGTATATGTTTACATACATATATAGATGAGTGCAAGCGAGTGAAAAATTGTGTAAATTTTGAGCAAAAATATTTCATAAATATATTCGCGTCACATTTGTGTTGTTTTAACTATTTTGGAGGTTTTTACTTGGTTTTTCTCAAAAGATTCCCTAATAATATGTTCGTAACTGTTTCAAAAAAATAATTTAAATTTAAATCTTCTAAAATGTTTTACATTCTTTGAGGGAACTTGTTGAAGATTGTTTCAAATTGAACCTTTAAATTGGTCTAAATGAACCTTTAAATTCAAATTGAACCTTTAAATTCAAATTGAACCTTTAAATTGGTCTAAATGGGTTAAAGTTTACGAAAATATTTCGCACACATATTTGAGGTCATACTTTAACCATTCCCAGATTTTTTTTCGAAAACTAAATGTGAATATGTGGACTTCAATTTTTTTTATTCATGAGTTCAGCACCACTTACAAAAATAATATTTTAACTACAACCAATTTTTCCAGCTACCATTCAAGGTCATTTGGGCTAGTACTAACTTGTTAACAGTTGATTAAAAACTCATAAATCTTACGGGTTATTAATATCAATTATAATCTAAGGCGTTGAATCAATAATTTGTGGATTAAATTTTTAAATACCGTTACATTAAACTGTAACGCGAATACAATACGCCATTAGTGAATGAAAAATGGTAAAATAATCGGTAAATGCAATATTCAAAAAAACATTTTTCATCAATTAAAGCAGAAACAGCACACGTTTTTGACTATATTTTTGAATAAATAATTCGTATAAAATAGCCGAAAATTGGTTTGAAATTAAATAAGCAATCTATAGGCAAAGCAAGCCTTCACAGCTAAAAAATATCAAAGTGTTCTCTAATAATTATTTTTTTAGAGAATGAGAGCTAACTATAAATCGTCTCAATGAATAATGTAGCTTAATGAATAGATTAAGATCAGAGACTAACTCACTTGGACAACCAACAGCGCCGGTCCATTGTGATGCGGTTAATGTTCACTCCTGTCAGTGCCAAAACCGGATGGTGAAGAAGGAATTTACTTGATATTTCCACCTCGTCTGCCTACTACAGCTATGGTAGTTTCCGTTCGACAGGATTACCAATCTCATCGCATGTTTGGCTATTCCAGAGTGTTCCGCGAGTACACCCACTAAACCTCTTTGTAAAAAGAATACCATTTCTTAACAACACAGTATGCATATTAAAACATCCAATAGTTAACCTAATCAAAAAACGATGGAGACAAAATTGTGACACGTCACGTCATAATCGAAACAAACAAACACATTTTTTTTAGTAAAGACTTTCTCTATTTTTGTTCATGAGGTCAGGAACCAATGTAATGTTCTGTCAAATGCACCGCAAAGATAGAAAATAAAAGTGTAGATAGTTTGATAATCTCTTCTTCCGTCATTCTCAACCTAAGCAGTGTATGTCCTATGATGAATAATGATCATATTCAAATATGAAAAAAAATCATACTCACCAATAGATATGGTATAGAATTTCGTTCATATTTTATATTTTATTGAAATAAAATGGCTATAGCTCTAAAAACATCATTTATAAGTCTAACATATCTTCACAGCCAAGAAATATTAAATAGCGATAAGAGCATATGGGAATCGGGATCTATAAATACTGTATATAAACCAGGATATACTATCCCAACACTTTACATATTCTAACAACTCTAGTTAAAGGGGCATATTATAATTTAAAATGGCATCGACTTAGAATAGAGATTTCATTTATAGTGCAAAAATAGAAAGGCATAATTTTTAAGTTTTGATTTTTTTTTTTAACACTATCATAGAGGAGTTTCTTCGAAGTATGTCATTAATAGATCTTTTCAAATCGCGTTGTCATTTCCAAGAATACAATTTTAAGATAGTGGGTATTAAATTTTAGATAAATATGAAAAAGTTTACTTACTCGACTAGGATTTTAGTACAAATTCTACAGAACTTGTTAAATAACAAGCATATTGTATAAGTGTATTTCTAAATCATGATCTATCAAATACTTATGCCGAACAACTTGTCAAATAACCACTTAAAATCTGAAAAGCATCCGGTTTTAAGGAAGATATTATTATGGGCGACTACCGCTGTAGGAAAATTGAACGAGATTAACTGTTTCTTACATTTACAGTTCATACATTATACCGTTCAATTATGACAGTTATAATTGTCAATTAATTTCATTGATTGACAACACTTAAGCTGTGATTTAGAACTAATTCTAATTACATTATCTAACCGTTACTTAGCTTTGAAGTTAACTTAGTCGTTGGCGTTTTTTTACTAGTAGAGTGGTTTTCATTAGTCTAGATCTATTGTTATTAAATAATTAAAATATTACAATTAAACGTTGTATTAAATAATGATTTGTTTACGGATACAATTCACTTTTAACGGCTTATGTTGACTTTA
This sequence comes from Zeugodacus cucurbitae, assembly GCF_028554725.1. Taxonomy (NCBI): domain Eukaryota; kingdom Metazoa; phylum Arthropoda; class Insecta; order Diptera; family Tephritidae; genus Zeugodacus; species Zeugodacus cucurbitae. The sequence goes on from NC_071669.1 coordinate 50,210,159, forward strand.
AATTATTCTAAGTAATGAAATAAAAATATGAACACGCGCGTTTTCGAAATAATTGCATAAAGTCCAGCTCCAGTCCGGAACGTGATCAATTTCCATTCTAAGCGTTGTTGATGGAAATTTTAAATTTATTTAATGGCAGAGTTCGCAATATCCATTGCTGTAAACGTTTTATATGTTAATTTTGCTAATGTTTAATTGCAATAAAAGGTATAAAGATAAAAATATGAAAATTGTCAGTAATAAAATGAATTAAATATAAACAAAACACTTTTTTCTAATTGACAACTATTTTTGTCATTTAATTAGTACGTCATTTAATTCAAACATATCGCTTTAATCAAATTGCTTGCGAATAGAAATATTTAATATTTTTTTGTAATTCTCATATATGTATTTTTAAGTGTGAAAACGTTTTTTAATTTGTCAATTTCTGTTTAAAAATCATTATATTATATTCTACATACATTTAAGTAGCGCGTGCGAAGTTCAAAATTGATTAATAAAATCTTGAATTAACTGATAACCTCAGTGTCAACAACAAATCTACAAACTGGCGTAGGCATACATACATATAAATATATATGTGCAAGTATTCTCTATTTCTCACAAATACAATCAACAACCCTGCAGGAAATTATTGTAATTGAGTGGCTACAACTTGATAGCAAGCGCTTTGTCATTCAGCGCCTTAGTCAGCTGTCATACTTTTATGCTGAATAAGCGCTGAAAAGCCAAAGAGTTAACTATACCTTAATAAATTTCACGTCAGTATTGCTGACCAATTGCGTTCTATTAGTCCACTCTCTATATTACAGATATTTCAAATCATATATGAGTCTTATTGACATTCAGTTGATACTTTTGAAGTGATCCATACTACTAAATTTATATATACTTTAGGATTAGTATTATAGGTGTTTTGTTAGACAGAATATATATTGATTTTTTTTTAACTAAAGAAATAAAACCTTAAACGTTAAAATATTCTAAAAATCAACCAAAGCAGAGTACTCAATCTCAATTTTCCGTCAAGGTATATTGAATTGAGGCGATATTTAATAAAAATGCCCGAGAGCTTCTTATTAAATCAGTTTAAATATTTATTAAAAGTTGTGGTAGGTCTGGAAATGTTGTCTAAAAGTTGACTGAAATAATAATGAATGAATACAATAATACCAAATCGCATATACGATTATACTTGCTGAAATCATATATAATCTACAGTAGATAAGCAACTTTGAAAAATAGCATAAAAAAGAAAAGAACACTTGAGTTGAGGTGTAACCGAACATTTTATACTCTCGCAATTTCATAATTTAATTATATTAATAGAACACACATATTGACCCATATATTCGGCATTACATTCACTAGAATATCGAAAACTATTATATATAGTACATGGAAGCTGGGAAAATTTCTGGATGGAGTTCAACTATTTTTGCCACCAAACTACATTATATCTCACTTAACTTTGTTAAGAAACATCCATCGGATGTTTGAAAACCTTAATATTAGGTATATTGGAGCTAGGGGAAGGAAAGACCCGAATTTACCCATTTTCGGCACAGAGACACATTATTAAAAGAAATTAAAATATTGGAGAGATGTACCGGAAATTTTCGGTAACAAAATATCTATAGTCACTAAGGTCTTCATGTTCGATATTTGGGGACTTGAAAAGTTATAGTCCTTTTTCGATAATTTTTAAATATGCGATGCCACGTCTCTAATACAGTATTTGTATAAAGTTTTATTCCGAAATCTTCATTGAGTTATATGGAAAGTAAGCGTGGCTGTGAACCGATTCGGGTGTTAAAGAAATGTTATGTATCGAGTAGTTTCTGAGAAATCCACGATATAGTTTTTGACCCAGAAGTGAAGTTTACACCTATGAAAGTCTTTCGTAGCGTTCTGACTTATAATATTAATTTCCTATGACTGATAACAAAGAACGCGAAAGGTTGAAATATCCATAAAATATGAACTTCTTGTTATCTCTAAAATAGTTTGAAGCAATCAATTTATTTTTATAATGACAACTATTTTGCTTTCATATCTGTAAATCTCATTTTAAATACTATAAAACGAAGTCAATAAACTTTCAAAAAAGACACCGCACCAAACCGTAAGGAGGAATGATGAATATACCACAAACTCATTGGACCCGCCCTGCGTAAGTGCAGCGTAATTACAAACCTTCAGTTGGAGCTTAGACACGATCGCTGCTTATTTCGAGACAATAAAAGTAAACTCGTAAAAACTTTTACAGTCGACACTAAAAATACTCAACCACAAGTAACTTCTTTCGTTTGTCGGCAAAAAAATGGGCGACTCTATTAGCGGTACGTCACAACAGCACACGCTTAAGTACACAAGTACATACTTAGGTACTTAGAGGCTGTGCCGAAATGATGAATGAAATGCAAAGTCGCACTTGAAACGTCTGAAAAAATACGAAAAAAATTAAAAAAAAAATCGGCTGAAACCGCAAAAAAGTGCCAGCGCCACAGACACAAAAAAGTGAACACAAAAACAATAAATAAATGACTGTTAGGCAAATAGAGAGACAGTTCCTCTGACGAATGCACAAAAACACTGACAGCGCTGACAATAGGCGTCTGTAAACAATAATAAATATTTAAATGTAGAAATGCGTGATTAGATTTAATTTACACTCAGAGACCTAGTGGAGCAGTGGATCTCACCGCAACAACAGCAATAAAAACAATAGCGAAAATCAAAATGACAATGGACATCAAATGCGAAAGACACACTACAACCACAACGGAACTGAGCTGATCTTTGAAGAGCACAACTATTGTAAATAATAATGAGTATTTCCGCACCGAACCGCACCTTTGGAACGGAGAGGGGTCTACGTACAGCATCGCGCAGGGTGCGCGCTTCATTGACTGTGCGATTTTTTGTTTGCCGCTGAACTTGACATTCAACTCATTGTTTGTGAGTGATGAGCGCCTATTAATAGCTGGGTTAGTGATGTTGTGGCGTTAAGCATTAGGAAAGCGCTTTGAGGCCGTTTTTGCACGACGAATTGCGATCTGTAAACACCGAGCAGCGACTTACCTTGACTTTGGCGTTTGTATTATAAAGAAAAGTTTAACACATATAATGTTGTCATTTAAATTATAATCACAAGGAAGTGTGTCTATAATTTGATTTAAATGGGTCTAAGGTTAGTAAGTTGTACTGTGGTATTGGTTGTTCGGAATTGGCTTAAGACTTGTATGTCCCTGTATATGTTGAGTATCATCGAAGTAAGGGCCAGAGGTCAGGATATCACCCAGCATTTGTAGTCACCCAACTTTGATCTGAACCTTTGCGTCTATGTCTTTCTAAGCGTCCATGTTTTACCAACTACCATATCCTCCTTGGGAACTTATCGAACTTAGGGGAATCGGATATATTATATCGTAAACCCTCTCTAAGAATGATGATTTTTACTATAGATCTTTCAAAAAAAAAATCGACAAAATTCATAATTTTTTCAAGGAAATAACACAATTCTGGAGACTACTCTCGTATAATCCAAAAATGTGTTTATTATTTAAAGATCCCCGAGACTTTTGATCTGGTGTGTTAATTAGTTGACTATTAGAGAATATTGTATACGTGGGGCAGAACTGTTCGAAGATTATTTTCCAGTTCTACAAATAGAGATATAATAAAGTTTCTTTATTTTTATTTTACAGAGAAGACATGCAAAAGGTGAATATAAATTTCTACGAAAATCAAACAGTGTCATATCAGCACAAGAAAATTCTGCAATTCGTGCCCGAATTGAGCATTGATAAGAATACACCGATAGTCACACCCAATATTCCTCTATTGGTAAGTACAAATTATACATAATAAATATCAAAAAAGGCAAAAGTTAACTTACTCTCTCACTCTCTCTCTTTCCACAGACGCTTACTAGTCTCAGTCCAAAATTAGGTTATCTGCTATCAAAAACGATTTCCGTAGTGCTGACCGCAGCGAAATTTAAACCGTTCATCAACGTGACTGCCGATCAGTTGGTGTTCGGCTACGATGATGCGCTCGTCAGTTTGGCACATCGATTTTATCCAAAACATATGCGTCCAATGGAGCGAATGGGACTGCTACTTGGGGTAAGTGTGAAGAGATATTCAAAAACAATAAAATGTATACTAATCAGTATCCTCCAAAACTATTTTATACCTCTCCAGCGCAATGGTACACTAACCGAAGTCTCAACTATTAAAACTGGTCTACAAGGCATGGAAGAATTCGGTTACATAGACCGTCTCAATGGACTCGATCACCTGCCTCATTGGCATAAGCCACCCTGTAATCGTATTGCCGCATCCGAAGGCTCTTTCTTTCCGCCACGTGATATAACAAAAGCCGATACCGTTTATGTTTATGACAAGGATTTATGTCGCGTCATACCTTTACAGTACCAAAGAGGTGTACAGAAGGATGGTAAGCCGATTGCTTGATTATATAACTCGCGCCTAATAGCTTTTAAATTTTCCACATTTCTTACTTCACAGGTATTGGCGCTGATCTGTACATCTTACCCGAGAACACTTATGGCGATTCGTCGAATAATCCGGAAAATGAATGCTTCGATACAAACGATTATGAACCGATTAAAGGTCTACAAAACATAAGCCCTTGCCAGTATGGCGCTCCTGTCTACATATCAAATCCACACTTTTATCAAGCCAATGAGTCGTTATTACATTCGGTTGAGGGACTCAAGCCGAATAAGGACGAGCATGAAACATACTTCAAAATACAATCGGTGAGTTTTAAGGTTCAAGTGCGGAGAAGACGATTTTTTCGATCGAGTAATGAGAGAGTCAAGGAAATAACAAGTGTTTTCAGTAAAATGTGCCGAAGACTTTTGATTCTTTTAGAATCTTTTTAGTAGAGTTATCTACAAAGGCTTCATTAACTCGAGTGATAACCCGTTTTTTTCAAATTGGTAATGACGTATTCAAGAAGTTATTACTCAATAAGTGCATGCAATCATTAGAGATACTTATCACCAATATCGGAATATACTTTGAGAATCTTCTATATCTTACCAAAGAACAATATACCGACTTAGATCTTAAAATACTCAGTTTTCCAAAATTTGCTCTGCAATCATAGATTATTACACTGACATAACGGTATTTAATTGATATCCAGGATTAAGATACTTTTACAATAGTAGTAATCTTATAACTAATGTACCATATATATTATTTTCAGAAATTGGGTGTACCACTGGAGGGCAAAGTACGCATTCAACTCAATCTCAAAGTGACGCGAGCGAAAGACGTGTATCCAGTTAAGGATTTTCGAGATTTCATGTTTCCTGTTATGTGGTTGGAAGAGGTAAGATTTAAATATTTTTGGGGAGTTATAAAAAAGCCACCATAAATTGAGGAGAGCTCCAAAATCAGTCGAAAATTTCTAATTTAATCTAAATTATGGCATTTAATATGCAAATCTGTTCTGTAAAAGAACAAAGAATTTTTGACATATCAAACGTAAAAAGCCTCGCAGTGCTATTTGACAGCTGTCAAATATGGATAATTCTTCAACTATCTAAAAAATGAATTTAAGGTTATTAGAAAAGCTGAATCCACACTAAAGTCTCCTACCAATTACATTTGTTTTACAATTTAACCTAAACTAACAAATTTCCACCAATTTCCAGGGCATCTCCGAGCTTACACCCGCCATCCGACGTTGGATCTACTTGGCCACCGTATTCGCGCCGATCATCATACCGATCGCCTCGTATCTGATGATATTCGGCGGCATACTTGCCATAGTCTTCGTCTTCGTGCGCGCATATCAGAACTTCGTGTTCGCACGCGATCCCACATTGGAGATACTCGAGATGGGCCGACGCTCGATAAGGCGTGGCAGCAGCTTCATTGCGCAGCATCAACACAAATTCATGCATCGCGAAAGTTATACGCTGCTGAAGACAGTGCCCGGCGATTTGTTGGATGACAAAGAGGACGCGATACCCATAATGACGAACAGTTCATAGTATTCCTAACAACACAAACAAAAAAAAAAAACAAAATTATGCAAAACCAAAATGAGTCGAGTTGAGTGTACGGCAGCGCGTTCGATTGGGTCTCATGCGTGTTTTAATTTCGAATCGAATTTAGTTTTTAATTAGTTAGTTGTACATTTTAAGTGTAAAGTAGGTGTGAATGATTTAACTCAATGTAAATATGTGTGATGTGTGATGAAATGGCGTAAAATCGAAATCAAGCAACAACAAAAACATGCATACATATGTGATCTAAGTTATTACTTTTGAACGTGTTTGTTGATTTCTCGGATATTTTGTGTGCGTGTGTGTGAGTGTGCGTTGATTAATGTTGGTGAGCGCGTGTCTGCGGCCTTTAGTGCGTTTTAGCTCTAATTCTCCAAAAATCAAGAAAACAAAAATTTTAAAATTACAATTTATTGTTAGTAGAGTATATATATTTATACATATATATGTATGTATTTATCGATAATATGGTGTTTAGCTTTCTTCTTCTTCTTCCTATACTTATAATCATCTTATACAAATTTGTGAAATTCCAGGGTTAGTGGTAAATTTAGTTTAACTGTAAGCATGTACACATTTACAAAAACAAATACACAAACATTTGGAATTAATATATTTTTAGAAACATAATTGTAATGACAGGATTTTTTTTTTCAAACAAGGAAGGCCAAAACAGTAAAACTGAACAAAGAAAAGAATATTTAGTATTAACAAAAAAATTATAAAAAAAGAAAATATATATACATTTGTATACAGAAATATATTTTATACTCCTACATATGTCCAAATTTATAAAAACATATTTAGTAAAAATTATAGAAATTTTTTCGAAAAAATTTCAAAAATCTTGCCCAAAACCAAAATGTACTTTCAATAAAGAAAGTGAAGAAAATTTAGCATAAATTAATACATATTCAATTTATTTTTTTAATTTTGTTACAAAATTTTTCGAAATCTTTTCGAAGTTATTTTCGAATAAAAATACAACTTCGAAAATTTAATTTTTGCTCAAATCAACACACCAAAAACCAAAATTTATTTCTATTACATAAAAAACAAGTTCAATTCCATTCGAAATTTTTTCGAAGTTATTTTCGAAAAAAAATTTCAACTTCGAAAATAATAATTTGTGCTCAAATTAACACACCAAAAACCAAATTTACTTTTATTACACAAAAAACAAGTTCAACTCCATATATTTTTAATAATTCTAGTTTTTAAATACTTTGTACATAGCTATTTATATATTCATATTTAGTATTTCCAATAAAATAATTAATTTTGTATGTACGGGGGTAGTTTATTACACAAAATCTTACGCGTAGCAATTTTAATTATTATTGACTAGTTTGTTAATTACATACATTATGTTGTAAGTTGGAAATTTATTTTTAAAGTAATTTTTTCAAATATATTTCACTAGTCATTTTTACGACACAAAAATGAGAGCAGATTATTATCCGTAAGCAGTTTTCTTAGTATTTAGCTATTTTAAAAGGTTTTTTATACAAAAATAATGTAGTTTTTATTATACACACGTAGTCAATTTAATTTCAATCATAAGCAAAAAAACACTAAATTTTTTTGAGGATTATTGTCGAAATAAAATATTTTTGAAAGAAATTGTTATTTTAGACAAATAAAAAGTTATGAAAATAATTTACAGTTATTTGTCTTATTGCCAAGGAATTTTAGGAGAGTTCAATAAATTGTGAGTATTTTCTAGGTGACATCGGTATTGGATAGAGAGACAGATCGGAGAGACTGATTAATGTCGAGGATGTGGTAAATTTGTATGTTTTTCTGGTCGGAAGGCTTACCTCGATTCATCACAACTTATTATCTTAAATTAGTTTATACGGAAATCTCAAAAATTCTAAATAATCCCAGAGATTAATAGAAAGGCTTATGAATCAACCTGAAAGATTTTTCTCCTGCAAGATCAAAAATCTGCTAGGCAATTTGTTTCGATTCCAGCAAATTCGCATTCGGGATTTACCAAGAATCGTGTTGCTTCAAACTTAGTCTCTTAAAAGTGTGTCGAGCACATCTCTGCTTTAGAATTACTGGTAATACTAGAATGGAGGTTTTATAATTGAATATTTAATGCTGAATTTACGTGGTGTGTTCAAGAAATAACGGGAATTTTGTTCAAAAGTCCAATTGCCATTTTTTTTTTTTTTTATTATGTTGATATATATCCCCCGAAGTACAATACATTTTCAATTGTATTCGTTGCTTACTTTGGCTGTAGCAGCCGCTAAGGACAGATATGAGATTGGCGATTTTCGTTTGTTAAATACTCACACTTCGTTGATTCTACGTAAAATCTTGACCATAAACAATACTCCATATTCGCCAGTCATGACTCCGTGTGTCTTTTTCCTATTTCCAAACATAAAGGGTTTAAGGGGTTTATAAGCATACGATAAATCGCTGAAAGTGCCAAAGACTATTCCAAAAATCGAGTTTGAGGAGAGTTTAGAGGATTAGAAGAAGCGCTCACATAACTGCCTAGTATAGAATAGGGACTAAAGGGTGATCCATTTCCAGGTTCCCTATTCTTTTTAAAGAAAAAAACGTAAAAATTTAAAATTTAGTGAGGAATGTTTATTATCGCTCGAAAGAATATTCATTTTCATTTACTTTTTTTTATGATTATCTCTTTCAAAAGTTTGAGCCAGAAATAGGCCTCATCATATTTTGTACGCTTACAATTTAAAATCTCGAAGTAAAACACGCCAAGTCGTTCTCCACGGTCTTCGTGTACACTATCAGCAAGGGCTGCTAAATTTTCTCCACTGCAATATTATCCAATAATGAATCCAGGGTCTCAAGATGGGTGATGGGATGGTGGTGTTGTTGCTACGCTCAGTAGGCGAAAGATTATGTTGGCCATAAGTAGAGCAAAGTAAGTCTTTCCATGAAGAAATGTCAGACAATAATGAACAAAAATAACTTGACAGCTTGACACAACTGACGCGAGATCTGTCAAAAAAAAGGCTATTGAAAAAAGTACTTGTATCACCTGATATTTTAAAGTCGACAACATTAATGTGAATGAATAAATAGTTTTTTTAATGAAATTTCCGTTTTTTTTTTAACAAACTTCGTATATATTTATGAACCTAACTTTTACCTACAAGCATCCCATGCCAAATTTAATGTTTTTACCATCAATCTCTTGGAGTTATTGTATATATATAGTACAGTAGCGGACAAAGAAAGAGGACCCTCTAGAAATGTGTGATTATTTGATTTTCTTTAAAAACAAAGAGTTATATGATAAAATTTGTTACGCAACTAGATTTATATAAGTATTTCCAACATAAATACAATCTATAATATAAAAATGAATCGCAAACTGTGTTGCTAAGCGCATAACTCGAGAACCGCTGAACCGATTTCGCAAATTCTTTGTTTAGAATGTTTTTAGAGGTACCGGGATGGTTCTTACGGAGAAAAATTAGAAAAAATCCTTGAAAAAGTATTAAATCCACAATTTTTTAATCACCCATACAAACAATTTGTGTCGTTAGTCTCGAAAAAAGTCGAGAAGGGCCAAACCGATTTGGCTAATTTTAGTTTTGAAATATTTATGGACGGCCAGGGAAGGATTAGAAAGTAAGTATATATCGAAAAATTGTTAGGAAGATAACAAGATGATTTTATTGAAATTGACAACAAAATTATAAAAAAAAAAAAAAAAAACAATAAATAATAATATTTTGAAAGTTGCTTTTCATTGTTGCTTTGATAAAATATTTTTATCATTGCTCAATTGTATAAGGCTGTGTCGATAGCCCAAAACAATTTGTAACAAGTAGGGAAAGGCAACCGAACATTTTATACTGTTGCAATTTATTGATGTAATTTTATTACACACAATTTGAAATAAAGTCCAATAGAATAAAGAAAATCAGCATATCTAGTACATGAGGGTTGAGGTAATTCCTGAACCGATTTCACTCATTTTCAACGCCCATTTATAATGGGAATGGGGGCAACTTGGCACCTGTTAGTAGGCAGACAAATGGCAATTCGGCCTTGAAATTACTCCTAAATTGCAAATCAACGAAACACCAGTCTGCAAAATCGCCAAAAAAAAGAGCAATAAAGAAGATTTTCCAGATATTCAAGTGTAAAAAACAAGGACCTCTTTGATCTTAATGCGATAATTTAGAATTTCGTTAAAGGAGAGTTGACACAGTTATAAACCAGGATGACGAATTCAATTATCCCACAGACTATTTTAAATTGCTGGACTATCCCCACTCACTTGCAATTAAAAGTAGTGTGAGTTGTCATCAAGCTGCGTAACATAAATCAACATCAAACTTTGCAAAAGAACAAGACTGGCTGTGAAGAAGGTAATCAATATCGTGACCAAAGCCAAGATAAAGCTAACTCTGAAATTTGGTCATTTGTTACTTTCTCCAATATACGATTAAAAAAAATCAATGTTTTACAAATTATGACGATTTACGCTTAACACAGATCTACAATAATGTCTATCAATCAATTTTTCGCTGCATTGAAAGATTTAATAATTTAATGTATACCTTAGCCACAAAAACGTGTGGCCGGGTCTGCTAGTTTTCAGTTAAAAATAAATATTTTCATTTTCGATTAGAAGCCAAAATAAAATATTTCCGATATTTGAATTTCAAATATGGTATTTATTAATAATATTCTTAAAATTAAACCCGATACAATTGATTTTTTTTTTTGAAAATAGTAATAATGATGGAGATACCAAAATGTCTTCATTTAATATTTCGATTTGGCTCGATGGCATGGTGCAGAATCATCCTGAAAAATTATTTATGAAAAAGTGCTCTTCAATTGAAGGGGCCATGTTCTCCAGTAAGAGCTGTAGATATTTATTTGAGTTAACATTTCCATCAATTAAGGGCAACTTTCCAGCACCATGATAACAAAAACACCACCCGATAATTAGGGTCCCCCCTGCCTAACGGTACTTATTAATTATATATTAAACGGCATTATAGAATAAACCGAAGTGGTTAATTTTGGAATTATCTGAAAATATGACTTTTCTCCAATACTCCTTGGTCCAAATTTTGTGCAATTTAGCCCACTGGAGGCGTTTTTGTCGCATTTTTAACGAAAAAAGTGGATTTTTAGATGGCCAACGGCCAATTAATCCGGTGTTTTGGAGTAGGGATGGAAAGAGCGCGAGCGGAATCGATTTTTGACTTTGGAATTGACTTCTAGTTTTTCGATTCTGGAAGTCAATTAATCAACCCCGATAGTCGACTTTTGTGACTTAAGTTGACTTTTTATAAATTAAGCAACTCGTACACGAAATTCATTAGATATATCAATATTTTTTTAGTTTTTAACATATTATAAAAAGTATTTTAGGATTTCATTGCATACATTTTGGTATTGGATAATAAAATTGCTTTTTTTAATTAAAAAACAAAAAATTTAAAAATAAATAACTACGAAAACCACATTTCTTCGCCGATTGATCTTAAAAATATTAGCTCATTAATGTGCTGAGGTGATAAGCGACTCCTCAACTGATTTGCGATAAGTCCTGCATGTGAAAATAATCGCTCACAGGGTACAGACGTTGCAACTATTGGCAAGTACTTTTTAGCTACTTTCCATAGATACGGATATTCATATTTCATACTTTCCCACACAGTGAACGGATTAGGATTTTGTTTCCGATTGACAGCCGGGCGTGTCAAATATTGTCGTAATTGTATTGGTAATCCTCCAGCCTCATCAGAATCTGCAAGATAGGAACTACAACTCACAGTGTTATCAAAATAAGACCATAAATCATCATTGTCATCGTTCGTTTTCTGAGATTCCGGACCTCAAATAGCTAATATCTCATCTTGAGGGTTAATATTTGCCACCGCTGCTGCCAATGCTAATTTTCGTTCTGTCTTGACAAGATCAGCTACACAAAAAATTATATTAAGATTAAACTAAACCATAGAAATAATCAAATAATGTTTGCATAATCAACCTACCGACATTAGTTACCGCTCGTGCAGAATCCCGAATACTTTGAAAACCAAACTTTTTATAACGAGGATCAACCAATGATGCACAAGCGTACAGTTTTACGGATTCAATATTGCCGTATTTTGTTTCGATGTCTTAAACCATTCTCTTTTTCAAATGTCGCCCAATTAAAGTTTCTGGCGTTAACTCTTCAATCTTCTGTAAAATATAAAATCAATTTATTCAATAAAAATTCAAAACAAGATAATATTGCAATAGCTTTGCTAGTTTAATAATGGGAACTTACTTTTCTAAGACTTGAAATCAAAGGAATGCACTTGCTCAATGTTACACATTTCTCAAAACAAACTTCTTGAGTTATTTGCAAGAGAGGTTTTAAGATGTCACGAACTTCTACTAACGCATCGATTTCCTCACCTGTGATCATGTTAGGTGGCTTAGCTTTCAAAGATTTGTCCATCTTCACTTGTAAAAGCACTTTACTGACATGATCAGCAAGCACAATGAAACGGTCAACCATTTCAAAACAGGAGTTCCATCTCGTTCGCACTTCCTGAATTAATTTCAGACGAGAATTTTCAGGCTTGTCCTTCTGTAATTTCAGCAGCTCTGTAGTCGCTCTTTCACTTTGTCGAAAGAATGTGACAATTTGTTTAACTTTTGACAATAGCTCACGCAATGAGGATTGCTCAGTATGATCTGTAATTAAGTCTTCAAGATTGTCAATAGCATCATTTTCATCAGCGGGTAAGTCGGAAACTTGATTTCGAGATTCAGATGCAGGTGGAGTAATATTAACTTCGATAAGGCGCTGACCAATATTATTTATTACATGTCCAAAACATGAAATGTGTTCCCCATCGCCGAACTCACTTTTAATAGCTCCTTTGATGTTTGCGCCCCCGTCTGAAACGAATGCTGCTATTTTACTATCATCAAGACCCCAGTCATTGCATATATTTCTTAATTTCAAGCTCAAATTTTCTATTGTTTTCCTCTCTTCCATGAGATAAGCGCCCAGCTCAACAGTCTTCATCTCAGTTTCTGTGAAGAAAGGTTAATATGTCAATAAAGCTAGGAAACAATGAAAATGCATGATAGAAGAAATTAATAAGATTAACGTTGTTTCCTAATTCAATTCACTACTACCTGAAAAAGAATTAGCATTGTTTATACAACGATCCATAGGACCTTGGACCTGAGATTGTACTGTGGAATTTTCTTGAACAGATGATTTTGTTTGAGGTACCAAAGCAACCGATGGAACAGATGATTCGACAGCGACTAAAACCTAAGAAAAAAAATGATTAAGTTAGTATCAATATAAAAAATTAAATTGTCTGTGGAGAGGAATAATTTATGTACAAACTTTAAAAAGTTCTTCAAAAGCACTTACTTTTTTAGGCTGAACTTCGAAATCATTGTGACTGTCATTCAATCTTTCATTACTTGACGGAGGAGCAATCTTATGAGCACATTGTAAGTGCTTCATCATTGATGTGCTTTTATTAAACAAAAACTGTTTATGACATAAATCACACTTAACTTTACTGCCATTGTTAACTTTTGTGCAATAGGCCCATATCAAACTGGGAGCCATGATAAAGAATTGTTCAATACTATGTACCGTATATTAAAAAGTTAATTACATCAATTACCGGCGGCAATATAAACATTATATTGTTATAGACCAATCAGAAAATCAGAAAGAGGCTATTTATAAAGAAACGCTTCGATTGGTACTTTGTATTGTGATTTTAAAAGTAATCTTATAGTGATTATCTTAATTCATCAACTGTCAAAGTCATCGAGTAAAAGTCGATTTTAATCGATTCAAGACAAGCATGAATCGATCCTAAAAAGTCTATTATTTCTAATAAAAGATCGATTTTCGACTAAAGTCAGAGTCGACTTTTCCATCCCTATTTTGGAGGCGCCATAGTACAATCCGTGTTCTGATTTCGGTTTCATTCAGTTTCCGAACTTCGATTCTAATGTCTTCTTCGGTTTTGAATTTGTTCCGAATTCTAATCCGCTTAATATGGTAGCCTTCTTCAGGCGTCCGGAGCCAGCTTTGCGTTTTATAGACACAGTCTTTGGATATTTGTAACACCCAGAAGGAAGCGTCGGAGGCCCTCTAAGGTATATATATAAATGATCAGTATGTTGAACTGAGTCGATTTAACTATTTCCGTCTGTCTGTCTATCTGTATATATACGAACTAGTCCTTAAGTTTTTAAGATATCGTTTTGAAATTTTGTAGATGTTATTTTCTCTTCAAGAAGCTGCTCATTTGTTGGAACTGCCGATATCGAACCACAATATCATATAGCTGCCATACAAACGGAACAATCGGAATCAAGGTCTTGTATGGAAAACTTCCGCATTTGACTACATATCTGCACTAAATTTGGTGTGAGTTATTGTTTATAGAAATAATTTAATCTCCGATTACGAACGATCGTAATCAATGGCTTCTATGGAAAATTTTCGCATTTGACGTGGTATCTTCACGAAATTTGACATGGATCACTGCTTAAGGTAATAATATAATCTCCGAAGAAATTGTTCAGATCGGTTAACTATATAACCTTAATGTTTCTAGCAAACAACCCGGCTAAAAAGAATTAGTAAAATGTTTTCTTTTTTTTACTTACTTTTTCTTACGTCTTTAGATTTGCTTAAACACATAGTTACTAAAAGAAATGCACCTGTGAAGGGTATATTAGCTTCGGTACACCCGAAGTTAACGTTTTTTCTTGTTTTGAAGTAGTTCTGGGATCGCATTTTTGCCCATTTTATTTGCAATGAATGACGTGTGCACACAGGAAAATAAATAAAAACGTTTTCTTGTATCTGTATAACGTACTTAGTATAATAAAAACTTTTTTTTTGTATATGAAAGTTTGATTTGTAAATACTACATAGCTTTAAAGCACTGCAAGTAAGTGTCCCGTTTTTTTGTCCGCTACTATATATGGAATATTGAACAATATATTTCAAATAATTGGATGTAGTTATTAACTGGGATGGCACAGCCAGAAATTGTAACTCTATATCAAATTCAATTAATTTAACGCACTACAAATAAGTGTTATATGAAGAAAATTATTATTTTCTTAGCAAGAATTTGGGAGAAGCAAAAAATAAATTTTTAAATAAACCAGCAATTTTAAATAACACACATACACATACATATGTATATACACATGTATGTTCATGTAATTTAGAAGTTTCCAATTAGTTTACTTCACATGAAAAATAAATTGCTTTCATTTACTGTAAAACTAACAAAATAAAGAATCGTACTTTTCTCAAATATTAATTACACTTTGAATTTCTTCCTTAAAATAAACATTTTAACTAGTAAAAAAACATACATATGTAATCTACGCATTACTCCGAGCCAGTTGCATGGCCACTGAGCTAACGAATGAAAACAAAAAACGCTCAAATTCACCTGTGCAGCTATGAAATTTGTGTTTGTTGTTTTTGTAACTTTATGAAAACTGCAGTTTTACGCCTTAAAGGTTTCCATTTAAGTGAATGTCAAAAGCAGAAATTGCATAAAATGAAAATGGAATGCTACTCACACACTCACTTCTGCAGAAATATTGAATGTGTGCGTGTGTGTGTGCTTTTTTGTATTGTATGCAAAGAAAGTTTTTCTTCAACTTGAAATTCACTGGAATTGCAGTTAGAAACAAAAAACCCGTCGTAAATTGGTTGCACTTTTGCAATATACATTTGAGTGAGTGAGTTAGTGCGGACTCAGCGCTGACCCAACAGCTGATAAGTACATCATATATAAAATTTAGCAACAATAATTCTCATTCAACAACATACATATGTAACGAAAATCGTGGTCGAGAGCGTAAAAAGTTAATTTATCGTCACTAAAGCGGAAAGGCAACCAAAGAAAACGAAGGAAATAATGGGCGAAAAAGTAATAAAACAAACAATTGTAAACATCAAAAAGAGCGTCAATCAAAAGCTTCAAAACATTTCACAGTTCCTTCAAATTATAGTTTCACACAATAAAAGCGAAGAGCAAAAGGGACGCAGTGGACGAACAAAAAAACGTGTGCTGCAAATCATGGTCACACAGAGAAGCATACTTTCAGCGGCAAAGCAATTTGACCAGCGACCATATAAGGTCCCTTCCACGACCCCTCCTACACAAGCTGCGGCTACTACTCGCCATGTGGCAGCAACATATGGCGGCGCTATTGGCCACTGCGGCAGTCGAGCTACCCCAACAACTTGCCGATAAAGCTGAAAAAATACAAACACACACTCACTCAAACAAAAAAATATTTATTATTGGGGTTTGGGGGGGGCGGGCTCTGGAACTGGCAAGAAGCTGGTAAACTGGCTTATGTAATTCACAAGTGAAGAAAGAAATATGCTGCCACAAGTTAAAAATTCGTAAATCATATTTCAACAGGCCAAATCAAAGCGGTCAAAGCGGAGTACTTTCCTAGCGCAGAACAGAGAGGGAGAAGACGGGGATATGAAAGCAATCAGTGGCACAGAAAAATGGCGCACAATACCAGCATGAAATAAGAAACGGCGAGTAAGCTTTCGTTTTGCACACAAAGCACCGTTATTGCGGTACTCTTACACAGTCGTATAAACTGACCTCACAGCGGGCGGGCGGGCGGAAATTGTGAAAAAAAAAATATTACAAACAATTGGAGTTTTGATGGGGGCAAAGGAGCTGTATAAAAGAAAGAAAAACAAAAACAAAAAATTAATAAAAAAACAGCTTTCAAATAAAGCAGTACAAACGCACACAAATCTTGCATTCGATTTCAGGAAGAATGAAGTACCGTTTCAGCATATTTATACTCTCGCAACAAAAGTTGCTAAGAGAGTATTATAGTTTTGTTCACATAACGGTTGTTTGTAAGTCATAAAACTATACGAGTTAGATATAGGGTTATATATATCAAAATGATCAGGGTGACGAGACGAGTCAAAATCCGAATGTTTGTCTGTCCGTCGGTCCGTCCGTCCGTCCGTGCAACGGATAACTTGAGTAAAAATTGAGATATCTTGATAAAACTTGGAACACAAGTTCCTTGGGACCGTGAGAGGGTTGCTTTCGAAAATGGGCAAAATCGGCCCACGCCCACAAAATGGCGAAAACCGAAAACACATAAAGTGTCTTAACTAAGCCATAAATAAAGTTAAAAAAGTAAAATTTGGAACAAAGGATCGCACTAGGAAGGGGCATATTTCGATGTAATTTTTTTGGGAAAGTGGGTATGGCCCCGTCCCCAAATCGGTTATTTGTATATATCTCGCAAGCCAATAAAGCTATATAAACTTAACTTTCTGCAGTCGGTTCTCTTACGTACTCTACCACACACCATGAAATTAGTTGAAATCGGATAATAACCACGCCCACCTCCCATACAAAGGTTAGGTTGATAATTACTAAAAGTGAGTTTACTCAGTAATAAAAAACGCCAGAAACACTACACTGCACTCATATTTTTTTACAAAATGGAAAATGGGCGTGGCATCGCCCACTTATGGGTCAAAAACCATATCTCAGGAACTACTCGACCGATTTCAATGAAACTTGGTTTGTAATAGTTTCCTTACATCTCAATGAAATGTTGTGAAAATAAGCCAAATCGCTTAACAACCACGCCTACTTCCTATATACCAGAACTTTGAAGACGATCTGAATCGTTTACTTTACAATATATAAAGTAAGCACTAGTGAAGATATCGATGCAGAACTTTGCACAAATACTACGTTTATAGTGTGGCAGCCCCATCATAAAAATCGCCAAAATCGGACCATAGGTTTTCAAGGCCCCATATATCGAACATGGGGACCTCGGTGATTCTAACTTAATATTAGGGTTTCCAACTTTCAATGGACTTTATACAATATATATGTAGGTCAAATTGTGTATTATATAATATTAATAATGTTAAATAAATAAATTGCGAGAGTATAAAATGTTCGGTTACACCCGAACTTAGCCATTCCTTACTTGTTTTTTTTTATTTCTTTATAAATAACAACTGAAAGCTCGGTGGTACACATATTTTCGACAAAAGCACGTGTAATAAATAAAGAAAAAATAATTATAGAAAAAACTAAAACAATAAAGGAACTGCATAATTACAAAAACAACACTTTGATATCATACTTCCTTATGGGACCTAAAAACCGTTAAATATTTCTGGCAAGCACTTTTATGCGACTTTAATGAGTTCCATGAGTTTCCAGCGAACGATTTGGAATACTAGAAAAGCTTTTTGTATTTTGAAGTTTTTTTTATACTTTTAATATTTTTTTATTTTATTTTTTGATTTTTTTTCCGAACGCTAGTACGCTCTTTCTTTTAATCTATTTAATCTATTTCAAGTGGTCAATCTATTTCAATACTAATTGAAATTAATTATGTCAGCATTGTAAGCGTTGTTATCCAAATCGGTTGGTTCTCTCACCGTTTTTCAGATTTCAGTGGGGAGATTGAATGTGTCAAAAGCAGAGGCTGTCGCAACGGAGGGTGGGATTGTTCGCTATTAGAGACCGTAACAGTCCTTGTTACTACAATTACAGCGATTATCTACAGCAACCGTTTAAAGTCTGAAGATCATAAGTGATGGTAATTTAGATATCCATATTCAATCTCCCTCATTTTATTTCACTAACTAATTCAAATTCTAATTTGTTGTTTGGTATCAATGGATTGGGGTTCCACATTTTTATGACAAACGAATGCTCGTTATATTAAAGTGTTATAATAAAACTTTTTAAAATTAGAAAAATTACTACTGCCTTCTTCGTTAAATTAAGTACATATCTTTGAATCATTGGTTAGATTATCAAACATAAGTTTCATTATTTCCAAGTACTACTCATTGATTCCACGAAACCCATATATCGATTATAATTTGTTATTCCTTTAAGAGCATGTTTCTTCAACTTAAGTCAATGTGATTGTATCCCAGAACTTGAGACATTTCTTGGTAATGACAGATTTTTAAATCTTGAATTATATTGCCTCAAGATGATAAAAATGTCCTTGGCCTATTTCGTGACTAGTATATAGTTCCAAATTCAGACTTTTTATATCCTAACATTCAACAAGACAAATCTCTGGCTATATCTTTTCATCTTACTAGGTTTTTGGGTTTGTAATTCAAACGCATGCTTACCCAAAACTTTCAAAAAGTACCTTTCGAGTCCCTTGAGGAACCTTGAAACCCGTCAAAAAATCTATATGGACATTGCCAACCCCAGTTCTCGTAAATTCCCTCCAGTTTCCCAACGCTTCTTGTTTTTTTTTTTCAAAACTACTCCGTGTGAGTCTCATTTGAAATCAGTAATACAATCCCCAATTAGTAATTGTAAAAAAATTTAGCAGTTAATACATTGTAAATTCCTTGACTCCGAATTCGGTACTATTTAATATTGGACTTAATACAGAACATTTTTACTGACATACCGGCCGACATTGGATAAAGAAGATAAAAATTTTGAATATTTATACATTGAGCACCATACTTGACATTAGAAGGTATAAACATAGAAACTTTCTGAATTGTTAGATGCATTAACTTAATTATCTAATGTCTCATATACATAATATTAATCGACGAAATCTGATTCGGAAAGCTTTTTCTTTAATACGATGAGGTCTAGAATCAATTTCTGTATATATATACATATATCACGAATCGATCTATAATATATCACATTCATTTGAATCTATAACATTCCTAGAAATTATAAAATTATCACGATCATGACATTTTCATTGCAGAAAAACAAACCACTCATTAATTTTCAGTAAAAGAAAACTTCTCTCACACAGCAGATGTTTTATATATGTTTTATCCTATGACTCCGCGTAGAGCAAAGAGTCACAATAATATTCTTCCATTTATTTCTTTCTATCTTGTGCTAGCCTCTGGAATTTGAACTCCACCTTTTTTGGACCGTAGATATGTATTTCGATGTACAAATGTCCTCTCCAGGTCATAGTGGGTCGGCCTGTCCTTCGGCTGTCTTGCGAATTTCCAGTCGATAGCTCTCCGACTGATTATATCTGGATCTCGTCTCAGAACATGCCCGAGTCAGCACCATTTTCTTTTGGATATTTTGGTCTACCTGGCTATTTGATTTGTACGTGATATAAGTCCGAGTAAGAGACGGTGACGGACTACAAAATGCGTCAAATGTTGCAAAGTCTTCGGTTTGTGAAAACTTAAAGCTTTTGGATGTCTGAGTCTACAAGGTTCCATGCTTCGCAACCGCATGGAACGGTTGATTTAACATTGAAATTGGGTACTTTTTGGGACCAAGGGAATTGACAGTTTGCTTTGAAGATATACCGAGTGGAGATCAGCTTTTGTCCTTTTTCCATTTGTTCTCCTAATCTATAAAGAGTAATTCTTCAAAAATCACATAATCTATCCACTAAATTAATATTTTTATTGAAATGTCCGAAAACGTAAATATGCAGACCCCGACTTAAACATGTCAGAAATTTATAATTGATAACTCCTGCTGATAAGAATCAAATCAAAGCTCCATGCATTGTATATATATTCTTAAGAGAGGTCATTGTGCCTCATGAACTTCCTTATTTATTCAATTCATATAAAATAAATGAAAACGATTATAAGATGTCAGCACATGTCAACCTCACAACAAATGCCGCCTCAACTCCGCTCCCATCATGCGACTCCACATTATATAGAATTAATTGCAATTAAATATTTCTATTTGCGTACAATAAGGCATTTAATTTGCCATTCACTGACCGATAATAATAAAACTTTGCCGTTGAATGTCAAAAATCAACCCATAGCGATGGCAATCAACCACCCAATAGCCGAAACGTTTAGCCATTTTATTGAACCACCGAATGAGGAGTTGATTGGTTAGCTGATTTCGATGGTCGGTAATTTCAACAATTTCCCCAAATTATTTCTATATGCCCATGCAAAGTGGCAACCGCCAACTGCCACCACCACCACCACCACTGCACAAACAACAAAAAGCGTACGAAAAAAAACATTCTTAAAGTAAATGAGATGCAGGACGCGTTGACAGCGCTCAAGCAGCAGTTGTTGCTCCATTCAACGCAGACATCTCAATCCCCGCCGAAGACGCAGTCGACGCAAAGTGCGTGCAGCGATTATAAGATTTGCTCGACGGCCCAGCCATTTATCCACTTACCTCACCACTACAGTGAACAACAAAAGCAACGCAGGACCAACGGAATTGAAATATCTCGAGAGCGGATGTAATAAAAAATGTTTATTATTTGGTAGCACCGAGCTACGCGATGTGCGAAGTGTGCTAGTAGCAGTGGTGTGGGTGGCTGCTTCGGCTGTAAGCAAGTTTATGGTTATGAGGTCACGCACATAAACGCATGAAACGAAGACCCTGTGGGAAAAATAAATAAATTTGAAAATCTGAAACTAATAATTCTTACGATACCTAATTTTTTGAATATCCTAGACAAATTCCATAAGGTGTTGAGAGCATTGCTACCTCTGCCAATTAAAAATCTAAAACTTAGAAAATTTTAGAAATTCAAAAATTGATTCATCACAATCTCTACACAAGAGAAGAAAGTGTACTGTTCCCTTGACAATCCTGCCTAAATAACCCCAACTTTGACCCGGACCCATACTTTTATCTTATTCGGCCAAGTGCTGTCCATTCGGGGCCAAATTCCTCAAAATTATTGCTCTATTATGTCTTGCTTCAGAACAATTTTTTACGTTTTATCCCCTTTAAAATCCTAAGGACTTTACAGAAAATACAAAGGTCTTAATAACCATGTGGTGTAATGAACTGCTTTAGCGAGATCTCTGGACAGTAGGCAAAAAAAGCTGGTATTAAGGAACTCAACTGGGCACTAAAAAATATATAGAATGATTCTTGAAGACGTCGAGATATCGAACAAAGCCAAGCAACAAATATGTCATGTGTTCTTTCGACTTGAATTCTCAAACTTCTGTTCTGTTCCAATTTCTTCTGCGATATACAATAGAACGTACCGATGTGTCTTGAAAAATACATTCTACCACTATAATCTAATCTACTATCACTACTTATATACTGGGGTCAGGAAAGAAATTTTGATACTATGCTCAGGAGACAGTTCTTGAACACAAAGTCGATTTAATTTTGCATCCACTTTAGAATAGTGTTATTATGTTACAGCTTGAAAATGTGCGAAAGATGGGGCTTCTCTGATCTAAAAATGGTCGAAATCGGACTAAAATGATTCAAGAGTCAGATGCTGAATATAAGGACCTCCTACGGATCTAAAATTATACCGAAAACATAAGTCAATTTGAAAGATAGTTTATAGAATTAAAGGGACATATTTTTTCTAGTAATAAAATCGGTCAGTATTTCTTTTAACCCCCTTATACCCATATATTGATTAACGAAGTTCTCGATATAAATTTCCGATTTTAATTATCGACGAGTGTAAGTAAAATTTAAGTTATACTGACTGAAAAGGAAAAAGTAAAAATTCAAATTCTTTCAACGGTATTCTCGATCATAATCACTTTCCTGCTGGGAAATCAACAACGTATGTCTGTCTGTCTGTATGTATGAAGGCAGATTTAATATTCTTGTATAATTCATAAGAAATTCTATCAACGCGAAAGAAATGCGTTAAAATATTCTAAGTGGGCAACAAGCTGACGCCACTCAATATAGAGGCGAAGCAAGCCGGCACTTACACACATACAAACACACATCCTTATTAGAACAGATTGTTGGATTTAAGCACGAGGTCTCTATTTCTTTCTTCCTTCTCTCTCCGCACATCTTCAACTCCACAACCACCAACCTACCCAACTGAATGACTGACTGACTGCCTGCCTGCCTCTGGCTTTTCCAACCACCCACTCGATTAGCTGCTAAACGCCTGCTAAGCTTTACTCAGCCCCCTCCGAGTGTAGAGCGAGTGCGTAAAATTGGCTGGCGGTTTGTCCGCTTGACTGCCTGGTGGGTCGATTGGTTGGACTGCCTGGCGGTGGTTCCACGTATTTTCCGGTGCGTTGCACAGGTTATTTATTTACTGGCGATATTTTCGTTTTCATGGCCCAATGAGAACTTTTCGAATACGTATTCAATTGCAACCACCGCTCTCCGCGCTCTCCTTCCTTTGATGATTCGATGGCATAAATCGGAAATTATACTATACCACGGCAACATATTGAGTGCGCTGGCTGCAGTTGTGACGGAGGCGGCGTTTCGCAATTGTGACTTTATGGCGAAGAAATTTGGCGTTTTGTTTCCGATAAAGTTCTGTTGCCATTTCATTATTGCCTTCACACACGGCGCTGCTTTGATTCAACTTTGACTGTGCGAAGTCCTTCAACCGCTCGGCTGTGGGCTGCATAAATGTTGGATTATCGGCTTGAAGGGGTGTGAGCGGAGGAGCTGGGTGGTGTGCGGTAGCAAATTACTTTGATATACAATATTTTTATTGGATTTTATAGCATTCATAAACGAAATTTTCGACATTCCCTTTTTATTGTGGCGAGTTAGCCGTGATTTGGCGAAATGTTTTCGGTACTTTTTATGCCTAAATAATGGCTAACATAAAGTTATTGCAAATTATTCGATATACGAATATTTGATGGTCGTCAGTTGGTGCTAACTGATTTTTTATGCCCCACAAATACAACAATAATAACGTTAAGTGAAATATACGCACATACTTCCATATTGAGGAATAAAAATATGAGTCAAATATTTCAAATATACAATTATTTAACAAGCAAGTATGGAAGGCTAAGTTCGGCTGTGACCGAACATTTTATACTCTCGCAATTTATTTATTTAATATTATTTAATACACAATTTGACCCACATATTCGTCATATACAGTTGAACTTCCCTAACTCGAATCACAATAATCCACAAAAAAAACTTCGAGTTAGAGAGACTTCCGAGTTACGGAAGGCAAATTGTACGAAATTTGACTCCTATTGCCAATTCAAGAGTTTGAGTTATGGGGAACTTCTAGTTATAGAAGTTCGAGTTATGGAAGTTCAACTGTATATGGTATAAAGTCCATTGAAAGTTGGAAACACTAATATTACGTTAGAAGCACCCGAAGTCCTCATGTTCAATATATGGGGCCTTGAAAACCTATGGTCCGATTTCGGCGATTTTTAGAATGGGGCTGCCACACTATAAACATAGTATTTGTGCAAAGTTCTGCACCGATATCTTCACTAGTGCTTACTTTATATATTGTAAAGTAAACTATTCAGATCGTCTTCAAAGTTCGGTATGTAGGAAGTAGGCGTGGTTGTGAACCGATTTGGCCTATTTTCACAACATATCATTGGTATGCAAGGAAAATATTACAAACCGAATTTCATTGAAATTTGTCGAGTAGTTTCGAAGATATAGTTTTTGACCCATAAGTTGGCGGAGCCACACCCACTTAAAATTTTGTATACCAATTTGGGTGTAGCCCTTCTGTACCTTCTTTATAATAAAATGTAAGGTTTCTGGTGTTTTCCCTTACTGAATTAAAGCATTTTTAGTAGTTTTCAACATAACCTTTGTATGGGAGGTGGGCGTGGTTATAATCCGATAGCCTCCATTTTTGGACTGTATAAGGTAGTACCTAAACGATTCTAGAAAGTTTGGTGGATATAGCTTAAGTAGTTTACGAGATATGTACAAAAAACTTAGTAGGGGGCGGGGCCACGCCCACTTCTCCAAAAATATTACATCCAAATATGTCCCTTCATAGTGCGAACCTTTGTACCAAATTTTATTTCCATAGCTTTATTTATGGCTTAGTTATGGCACTTTATTCGTTTTCGGTTTTCGCCATTTTGTGGGCGAGGCAGTGGTCTTCGAAAGCAACCTTCCTATGGTGCCAAGAAACAACTGTGCCAAGTTTCATCAAGATATCTTAATTTTAACTCAAGTTACAGCTTGCACAGACGGTAAGACAGACATCCGGATTTGAGCTCCACTCGACAGCCTGATCACTATGGTATATATGACTCTATATCTAACTCGTTTAGATTTGGGTGTTACAAAACTATTATACTTTCTTAGAAACTTTGTTGCGAGAGTATAAAAACACCCCTTATAGTAACAATAGGGATGATAAGTCCAAGTGTGGATTAAGCCAACAAAAAAGTGTGTGAAAGCAAATATTTATCGAAATCCGGCACATAATATTCCCAAGATCCTGAATACAATTTTAAAACTGTGAAAGTAACTCAGGCGTTAACAAAGATATCAAAGCAAAACATGTCACATTTAATGCACTTACGCAGATACAAAAATCGGTAAATTGACTGCTTATAATGAAAGAAGTCACTTCAACAACAACAAAATAACGCCACTTACTTGAAACGTATCGTTATCCAACAAAATCAGCAAATTTTTATGATTATTTTATCTCCTACCAGAAGAGTTTATATCTTTTTCACCGCCTAAAAGTATGCAATTTTAAGATATAAAGCATTGCAAAAACCTGCATCTTCTTTAAATACGGATATGTCGCTAATATTAACAGTTCCGCCTGTGACAGAGAAGTTTACAACTCGGTTGTGAACTTAGCTAAATTTTTGAGGAAACAGGGTGTAGCAAGTACTGAAATAATCAAAGACAGATTGTCAATCTAGTTTGCCAGAAAATAAACTATTTCGTTAGTTAAAGAGATACCGTCAGCGTAGAACGATTTAAATTCCATTAACTGAATAGCATGTGTACTGCTTTACGATTCTCATAAATGCTTATATATTTAGTAAAAACCTGTGAATCTTAACCTAAAAAATCAGCATTTCAGGTTCAATGTTGTTGTTGTAGTAGTTTTGACAACAGTTCTTGATCAGATACAAATCCAAGTCCGTTATGATTATGTAGGCCCGATTGTCGTGGAACCATTCACAGATCGATAATTTATGAGCACGGTTGTCCTTTGATTTGTTACCGCTCATCATGCCATAGTCTATGTAGCAATAAATATTTTCTGTGCTGAGTTCCATTAACAAGTTATTTTGGACTAAAAGACAATGTAAATGGAGACCTTGGATTTCACACCTTCGGTCAGCTGGTGAACAAACGAGAATCGATATAGAAAGCCTAAGCAGATAAGTTATGGGTGCAAAGCGCTTTCTGGAGACATGAGTTTCACTTATTAGAGTTTTCCTGCTCCACAAAGGACTGTACTATAAATCAGTCCAAGTGTGATCGCCATCTCATCTCGATCTGTATCATCGATCACCCATAGAACTAAACACATTAATTGCTCTATTTCTAGGTAGTAGTTACCAAAGAACGACGGAATCTGTAAGAACATTAAAATGGTGAATCGCTCCTCACTAGGGTTGAAGCAGCTGAATATTTGAAAAATATTCAATAAACTAGTCAAATTTATTTGCAGTTATGCTGGTTTCAGGTTAAAAAACTAGTTTCTATGTAAGATCTTACATTCTTCAAAACAAATAAAATTTACTCTTCGCTCAGATAATGACAATAATTTATTTAGTTGTAAACTTATTTTCTATTGTACATTTTACACTTTTTTATTAAAAAATACATACAATAAAATTACATCTATATTTACCGTATATATGTATGTACAGGTAGTCAGCCACCAAGAGAATGACATAACTTTTATTACAAGGTTTTGATTTTACTTTTTTCAGTCCATAAAACCTCCATTTCGGATATCAACAGAAAACAAAAAAGAAAATCAAATCAAAATAAGCAAAACGAAAACAGAAGAAAATATGAAACACACAAAAGGATCACAATTCACAAACGCCGGGTCGACAAATTCACTCAAAACTGATGCATCGGATAGTCGGGTCGATATCGATGATTGGGTGTGCGCGAGGAGAACTGCGATATCGTGTCATCGCCATTTGCGGGCATATTGTGTGGTGGGGCCACCAGCAGAATTGGCTGCAGATTCAGCGATTTCCGTGAGCCGGCTAGACTGACAGCGTCTGTAATGTAAGCGTTGTTAATCTCACCTGGCATAAAGGGAGGGAATTACGGTATATTTACGAAGTTTCTATGTTTGTTTCTTGTTCTTTATTAATTGCAATTGACTCACCTTTGTAGAGTGAACTCTGATAGAGTGGATCGGGTTGTAGGCGCACATGGCGCGTGGCAAGTATGAAGGCGAGTGTGGCTAGGACCACACCATCGACACATCCAATTATGGCAAGCGGATAGGCCCAACGAATGCCGCATAGACCGAGCTCAAAGCGATTCGCATCGGGACCGCAGATTTTACGAAAATCATCGGAGTTCCAGCCGAACGGGAAGGCGGCACAGGCGACGATCATGCAAAGCGCTGTAAT
Organism: Zeugodacus cucurbitae; assembly: GCF_028554725.1. Lineage (NCBI taxonomy): Eukaryota > Metazoa > Arthropoda > Insecta > Diptera > Tephritidae > Zeugodacus > Zeugodacus cucurbitae. The sequence goes on from NC_071669.1 coordinate 50,237,584, forward strand.
AAGTGTGAAACAATAAAGTTTTAAAAGGAAGGAAAAAATGTATATCATTCTATGAGAAGTATGGAATAAATTCCTTTATCGAAAAAATATATATAAATTCTACTAAACATCAACCAGCAGCCTACAGGGCCTTAATTGTATCTAAAAGTTGTTATGCGTGGATCAGTCCACCCTTAAACTGAAAAACCAGTCTTGTAAAGGAGATATTATAGAAGTTTTTTCTAACAGGAAATCAATACGAACAACTATGAAACTAGATGAAACTAAAAAAAGTGATTTTAAAATATCTAGTGATACCGTAGACGACTGTGTATAAAAATATTCCCCATTTGTTTCTCTGTTGAACTAAATTTTTATTCAGAGATGAGAAATTCAAAAATTCAACGATCCATATTCTCTGGATGAACCAGCCTCTTAATTTTGCTTTTCCCACTATAGAGGAGTGGGATAGTGGTGAAGTTGATAAAAATAAGTTTATATGCAGATGTACAACTTCACACCGGGTAACCAAAGGCCCTCTGCCTGCATTTAGGTTTTGAAACCACAGCCACCACGAAACTCCCCGAAGCCTTGAAATATATTATCTAGCACGCATAGATAACAGACTGAGTATCAGCTAAATTAGTCTAATTATCCATTCGTGCATGTTTGGATTTTAGTCGCCTCTTACGACAGGGTGAGGACTTAAGAACAGTAGTTGGAGTGTTAACAGGTTATTTTCTGATTTGTAGGCATGTCACTAGACTCGGGTTATGATTTTATTAACGATGTCTCCGCAGATGCATTTATAAAACTTGTTGAATTGAACAACTTTATCAAGACCACAGGATCTTTCGGAGCGGATATGGTAGAGTGATGGAATTCTAGTCCCAATGGAGTCACAATGAACCTCTCAAAGGCGTAAGCGCGTCGTATGACAGCCACTTTACCTATCTTCCTACATACTCAGTACTTTGCGGTGTCATAACATTGGGTATGGAACCAAACCAATTCGAGGGACTGGGTTAAAATATTTTGGAATAGGTTGGAGTTGGTTAACTTCAAGAAAACGAAGAAATCACTTTTTTACTATGGCTCCCGAATACAAATTTTTATACTCTCCCAACAAAAGTTGCTAAGAGAGTATTATAGTCCACATCACGGTTGTTTGTTAGTCCTAAAACTAAACGAGTTAGATATAGGGTAGGTAGATATATATACCAAAGTTTGGAATATAGGATCGCATTAGAGAGGGCCACATTTGAATTTAATTTTTTTTGGAAAAGTGGGCGTGACCCCGCCCCCGAATAGGTTTTTTGTATATATCTTGCAAACCAATAAAGTTATATAAACCATACTTTCTGCAGTTGTTTCTTTTAGCCGTTTCCTTATACAGTCCAAAACTGAAATCGGATAATAACCACGCCCACCTCCCATACAAAGGTTAGGTTGAAAATGACTAAAAGTGCGTTAACTCACTAACGAGAAACGTCAGAAACACCAAATTTTACATAAGAAATGGCAGAAGGAAGCTGCACTGAGATTTTTTTACAAAATGGAAAATGGTCGTGGCATCGCCCACTTATGGGTCAAAAACCATATCTCAAGAACTACTCGACAGATTTCAATGAAATTCGGTATATAATATTTTCTTGATACCCTGATGACACGGGTGGAATATGGACGAAATCGGTTCACAACTACGCCTACTTCCCATATAACTCAAATTTGAATCCTTCTGATTCGTTCACTTTATAAGGAACCGATAAAGATAGCGGAATAAAACTTTACACAAATACTGTATTTGAGCTGTGACATCACTTGTGGAAAAATTGTCAAAATCGAACCATGACTTTTCAAGGCCCCTGATATCAAACATGAAGAACTCAGTGGCTAAGAGTAATTTTTCACCGAAAATATAGGTAAATCTCTAAATAAATTGCGAGATTATTTATGATATACCCACACAAACTTCGATATTATATGCCATAAACAAATGTCCATAATTAACTATATTAAGGCCATAATATCCGAAAAATGCAATTTACTGTTCAGCAATTTTGAAAACATTGATTTTTTTTTTTCAAAAATGCCGCCGTTGCATTTATCATAAAATAAATAAAAAAAATTGTTGCTTTGCTGCGACAGCATTTCGTGCTTATTTTCAAGCGGCGTTACTGTGTACTCGCTTTTCGGTCAGCAAAATTGAGCTCTACTTATATATAAATATTACAAAATGCTTATCTACAATGTGCACTTGCCGCTGTACAAAGAATACAAGAATATGCAGGTGTGTGCTACCACAATTATTTACTTAAATTAAATTATATATACAATATATATATATATATACATATGTATGTACATATGTACTCACCTGATATGATTTGCATCCAGCCGCATATGTGAAATACTCTCGTTGATTTCATGAAGATCAAGAATACCAAAAAGCAGATTGTCAGCAAGGCCAATGCCACCGCCGCAACCATAAAGAATGTTGCCAACTGTTTGTATGAATATGTGTGTATTCGTCATAATGATGACCGAGATGATGATGATGATGTTGTTGATGATGTTATTGTGGTTATACGTTGTTGCAGTGGTTGTTGAGCGCAAACAATGGTTAATTAAACAAATGAAGAATGAAAGGAAAAACAAATAAATAAATAAATAAAATATCTCACAATAAGTAAACACATAAATACTCAAATACACAAGTACAAGTTAAAGCAAAAGTCATGTCATTGGTGCTAGGCACGAATGTGTCTGCGTTACGCACTTGAAACGAGAATGTCGGCACGGTGAGTATGGTCTCCCAACGTCGCTTGCAATTGTCAAATATCTCATCGCGCTGACACATCTGCCACAGACCCAAGCGTCCCGCACTTTCATTGTCCGGATCACCGACCCATTCTGTAAAGCAATTGAGGGAAAGTAATTAGAATTTAATTTGAATGAATAATGTTATGCGGTAATTTATATTAAATTAATTCAAGTTGCTAAGAGAAACTTAATTATGTAATAGAGTATTTATTTAGAATATATAACTAGAGATTGAAATTTGCGGTTCAAAGATAATTTCGAAGAAGGGTCAATAAATGTGCAAAGTTGTAGTTATAAGAAAGGTTGGAATACCGTTGTATTGAAAATTGAGTAGTATCGATAGCTCGATACATTTTAACAAAGTTTATTCCTAAGTATTCCACTTCTTATAATATAATATATAGGTTCAATAAAATTGTTCAGTGAACTTGAAAAAAAAAATACACACAGGAACAGAAAGTATGGCGTAGAGAAGAAAACATTTTTGGAGAGTTTCAGACTGGTTTTAGCTATGAAAATTATATATATCGATGCCCAATATTTACCGACTTTAAACTCATTTTAATAGAGGCGATGATTATAAATGAACCAGACCAGAGACAATTTCCTACTTTAGTCAAATATTAAAATATGTTTGGTAATAGTGGTTGTCCTTAGTTAGAACAAAAGAACTCTATCCACAAATATCGGTTCAGTTTAAACTTAGATAACGCTAATGGCATTAAAACTAATCGCTCAAATAGCTGCCTCATTTGTGATTCTCTAAGTTCAATAAAACAATAAACAAATAAAAAACAAATGATAAACGAAGAAACCAGAAATTTAATCGAGCTTTACACTGTATCGTTGTTACCATATCTTTTAGATTATTCTATATCTGATAGATCTTCGAAATTTGTGCCTCGAGTATTACTTTAAAACTACTACTAAATATCAGATACAAAGCTCTCTTGTACTAAGCGAACTATATCTGCCTAATCATTACACTACACTCGGCAAGGTATTGAACCAAACTAATTTTTTCCGGAAGATTGAGTCATACATAAAAAAATTGGTAATCTCCGATTTTCGAATTTAGCATCCAAAATTGATATATTTGGGTTCGCAGTTCGAAAAAAGGATAATTTAATTATTATTTATTACAGAATATTGTTACTAAAAAAAAAAACAAAAATATGCATAAATCTACATTTTTCTCTTAACTCCATGATATATAAAACTTTTCGGTCAAAAATGTAGACTAAATGCATATTTTGGATTTTTTAGTAACTATAACCTAAAAGTAGTAGTACTAACTATAAACTTAACCTGAAAATAACTTTTTTCAAAAAGCGGTATTTTAGAAAGCGGTTCTTTGATATCTATAGAGTATCAGTTATCTCGATTAACTTCAGTTTACGAATATTCGTCGCTTTGGACGTTGACCAGATTACGGTGCTTTCGGTGGTTGTTTCGTAAGACAAAGAGCTCGGACAATTTAAGAAAATTTTAGATATAAGTCGTATATTTTCACAAAAAAACATAGTTTTTCGTCATATTTTTTATAAAACCCGAAGCATATGTCACACAAAATGCTGAATATCTCAAAACAATTGTTCGATAGTTGTAAAATACTATTGTTGTAAAATGTGTTGCATACTGCAAGGACCAATCGGTAGACACCGCCTGGCACTGTCTAGTGTCTGTGCTGGAGGAGGTTCTTATCAATAAGGACTACGCGGTAGATACCTTCCTCGACATAGAGGGGGCCTTCAACAATGTAAGTCCAGAAGCTGACATTTATGCACTCGACGAATTTGGGGTTGAAACGAACCTCTAGTATATCATCCACAGCCTTCTTTGCGAGAGAACTATCGTCGCGGAATGGGGAAGTGAGATCGCACGTCGAAAGGTAAACAGGGGGACCCCTTAAGATGGGGTGCTCTCTCCTTCACTCTGGATCTTGGTAGTGAATGCACTACTGGAAGATCTCGAACAGCAAGGCTGTCAAGTGATAGCTTATGCGGATGTCGTAGCTCTGTTGGTCAAAGGAAAGTCTCTAAACACTGTGTATGACACTCAAGAGTTTTCTGTCGGAAGCTCTCAATTAACTCCAGTTTTCGGCTGTAAGACCATTGCAGCGTCTTTCACTCCAATAGCAGAGCGGCAATATTGTCATTGGATTCGATGACAGTGCGCTCTAAGCTAGTAAGAGAGTGCATAACATTGTTATCAGTAGCTTCTAACTACTTGGAACCGACTTGTGTGGGTACCCGGTCACCGCGGAATCGCTGAAAGCTGCAAAGCGGATCAGCTTGCAAGAGAGGGTACCCTAGCAAGATTGGCGCCGGAGTGGAATCGTGTGAGCAGTCCGTGGTCCACTTGTTCCAGAGCGCTGGACACACTGTCTTTGAGTGAGCTCTCCAAGCGCTGGAGAACAACCAGCACCTGCGCAGTAGCGAGGTCCTTTTGGCCAACAGTGGATCGAAAACGGTCTTTGCAGCTACTGTCGCTCAGTAAGGCTCATCTCTCCGCAATCATTGGAGTGCTTACTGGTCATTGCCCAATAGGCACACACGCGGTGAGGCTAAGGATCATGTCAGACGCTAGTTGTCAAAGCTGTTTGGAGGAAGGCGAAGAGGAATCGTCCAAGCACTTCGTCCTTCAATGTCCAGCATTCACCAGACTTAGTTTAAAGCACCTCGATAGGCATATTTTCTGCGAACCCAACGAAGTGACTGGAATCGACATTAGACGACTTAAGAACTTTATTATTGAGTGCAAGAGCTTCGTCGCAACATAAGGATCTTAGTGATCCGTTAGGAGTTTTTACGGGTGTCACAGTGGACAGTCGGGTGGACAGTCGAATCTGTCTCAGTGAGATTCTCTGCATTTCCGGAGATCTATCCCTTAACCTAACCTAACCTAACCTGTAAAATGTGTAATTCTTCAAAGTTTAAGTTTAACCATCCGAGGCCTGTGTTTCTTATTCACTGGTTATTCGTTTTTATGTGGTGGGTCCCAAGCCCTACGCACAACCGCACAAGCGGGCTTCGCCTTCTCACTTTAGCTCGCCTCCAAACGGATGTCTGTTAGCTACCCAGGGGATACTTGGTCTAAAACCGGAAGTCGTGAGCTGCTTGAGTCATATGCAAAAGAATCGTTCCAGGCCACTCCCAAGTGAATGGCAATCAGAAACTTTCCTCACTTGCGTGAACTTCTACATATGACCCCATCCCCCACTACTTCTACTCGACTTGCACTCCTGCTCTCGGAGAGCACTCATCAGCATCTCGATATAAGGGAGCTGTGGAACGGCATCTCAAACTCATTGCATACCGCTGCAGCCGAAACAATTGTTCTCCGGCAACGCCAAAAAACCAGTTGGTACGATGAGAATTGTCGTTCCGCAGTGGAGAGAAAACAGACTGCCTACCTCGCAACGTTGCGATCGACCACAACACGTTCGGGGTGGGATAGATATCGAGAACTGAAGAGGGAAGCGAGACGCATTTGCAGACGTAAAAAGAAAGAGGCCGAAATGCGTGAGTATGAAAAGCTTGAAAAGCTGGCCGACATGGGTAATGCTCGAAAATTTTATGAAAAGATGAGGCGATTAACAGAAGGTTTCAAGACCGGAGCATTATCATGTAGGGACCGAGAAGGTAATCTGGTAGCGGATGTCCAGAGCACACTGGGATTATGGAGGGAACACTTCTCCGACCTGCTCAATGGCAGTGAAAGTACAACACCAGGAGATGGCGAACCCGATTCCCCAATCGATGACGATGGAATAGATGTTCCATTACCCGACCATGAAGAAATTCGAATAGCAATTACCCGCTTGAAGAACAACAAAGCGGCGGGGGCCGATGGATTACCGGCCGAGCTATTCGAATACGGCGGCGAAGAACTGATAAGGTGCATGCATCAGCTTCTTTGTAGAATATGGTCGGAAGAAAGCATGCCTGACGATTGGAATCTTAGTGTGCTCTGCCCAATCCATAAGAAGGGAGACCCCACAATCTGCGCCAACTACCGTGGTATAAGTCTCCTCAATATCGCATATAAGGTTTTGTCGAGCGTATTGTGTGAAAGACTAAAGCCCACCGTCAACGAACTGATTGGACCTTATCAGTGTGGCTTTAGACCTGGAAAATCTACAATGGACCAGATATTCACCATGCGCCAAATCTTGGAAAAGACCCGAGAGAGAAGAATCGATACCCACCATCTTTTTATCGATTTTAAAGCTGCCTTCGATAGCACGAAAAGGAGCTGCCTTTATGCCGCGATGTCTGAATTTGGTATCCCTGCAAAACTAATACGGCTATGTAAGCTGACGTTGAGCAACACCAAAAGCTCCGTCAGGATCGGGAAGGACCTCTCCGAGCCGTTCGATACCAAACGAGGCTTCAGACAGGGTGACTCACTATCGTGCGACTTCTTCAATCTATTGCTGGAAAAAATAATACGAGCTGCAGAACTAAATAGAGAGGGTACAATCTTCTACAAAAGTGTACAGCTCCTGGCGTATGCCGATGATATTGATATCATCGGAAGCAACAACCGCGCCGTTTGTTCTGCGTTTTCCAGACTAGATAAAGAAGCGAAGCGTATGGGTCTGGTGGTGAATGAGGACAAGACGAAATATCTCCTGTCATCAAACAAACAGTCAGCGCACTCGCGTCTTGGCTCCCACGTCACTGTTGACAGTCATAACTTTGAAGTTGTAGATAATTTCGTTTATCTGGGAACCAGCATTAACAACACCAACAATGTCAGCCTTGAAATCCAACGCAGAATCACTCTTGCCAACAGGTGCTACTTTGGACTGAGTAGGCAATTGAAAAGTAAAGTCCTCTCTCGACGAACCAAAATCAAACTCTATAAGTCGCTCATTATTCCCGTCCTGATGTATGGCGCTGAAGCGTGGACGATGACAACATCCGATGAGACGACTCTTGGGGTTTTCGAGAGAAAGGTTTTGCGCAAGATTTATGGTCCTCTAAACATTGGCAACGGCGAATACCGCAGACGATGGAACGATGAGCTGTACGATTTATACGACGACATTGACATAGTTCAGCGAATAAAAAGACAGCGGCTACGCTGGCTAGGTCATGTTGTACGGATGGAAGAAAACACTCCAGCTCTGAAAGTATTCGATGCAGTACCCGCTGGAGGAAGCCGCGGAAGAGGACGACCTCCACTCCGGTGGAAAGACCAAGTGCAAAGTGACCTGGCTTCACTTGGTGTTTCCAGTTGGCGCCAGAAAGCAAAAAGGAGGAATGAGTGGCGCGCTCTGGTGGATTCGGCTATAATCGCTTAAAGCGGTTCCTACGCCAAATATATATATATATATATAAGTTTAACCACAAAACTTATGGAGACAATTCTACAATTATTTTTAGCCAGTCTGTATACAAATGGTTTTAGCTATACATAATACATACATATATCTAAATTATAAACTAACTACAATACAATATACAAACTATTCATCACCATTACTATCAAACAATATATACATATATATTTACCTTAAAAAAATTGCAAAAATAAATTAATATAAATTATACGCCGGCAAGTGAAAAAAATGGAAATCAATCAAACTTGGCCAACAAACTGTTCACAACACATGTGTATATACAAAATCTGACATAGACAATTGACTGACATACTAACCTGGCGTCACAAAGGCAACAATGCCGATAATCGCGTAACATATTGTGAATATCGCCCAGAGTACAGCTATGGCCTTTGAGTTGCGTATGTATTTGGTGGCATAGAGATGCGTCGTGTCCACGTACTCGATCTTTGTGCCCATTTTGTCGCACACACACACACACTCAGACAAGTGTCCGCTTCGCGCTCACGACTTCACTGTGGACTGTTTGGCTGTAAAGAATCAGAGTTGGAAGTTGTCAGTTGAGTAAATATATATGTATAAATATAAGTATATTTGGTTTTATTATATAAAAAATATAAATGTAACAACTTTTTGCGCTTAATTAAAAATAACATTGCGGTTGTAATTAAAAAGAGCACATAATTAAGAGTCACTGGACACAGCAAAAACTTAGTAAAACGCGCTGAAAGCTTGTTTTTATATATTTTAAGCCGCTTATTATTTGGTGTGGAACCAATGGTGTTATATGAGTATGAGTCAGTTGAATGACCTTAGCCGCTACCAGAGTCACTGATGGCTGATGGCAATTCATTTTGAAAAATAAATTATTTGTGGAATTTTTATCTCCAGCGGCTGATATTCTTTGATGCCAACTTGCAACTAATTAATCACAGATTTGCCTTAAAAACTTTAGAAATTCGTTAAATGCTTTTATGTATTACAGTATGTATATTAAGTGCATCATTGAAGACCTTACTTTAGTCACTAAAAACTGTGCGTTTAAAGAAAAAAATAAAATTAAATTTATAAAAAATTATAATTTTGTATAATAATAATCGAAGAATCAAATGTTTAACACTACATGTAGTGCTGCCATTGAGACCTCCTGTACACAAAGAGTTAATAAAGAAATAAAAAAATCCTCTGGTGGAGCTATCCGCACGTTTTATATGTAGCAGGCAGTTCTCTAATAAGGATCATAGAAGGAGAGTAACTGCTAACTAAGCATGGACTAAGCTCCAGATTTACAAGTCCGAGATTATAAAAGCTAAGATGGCTTCATGAAAATCATTAAGAGAGTTTTTATAAATCTTTCATGTATATCAGCTCTCGCAAGGAACCTGTTGAGATAACTGAAAAATGAGGCTGGACATTTGATTTTATGCAGAGAGAATTCGATTACATTTTTCAAATATACTGTCAACTCTTTGCCAAGTACTTCAGGGTCATCAAGCTCTACTAAACCAAACCAAGCTCAATCTACCAAAAATTAAGTAATAACAGTAAAAATTGGTGAAAGGGATAACTACAAGGTGACATATTTGAACGAATTTATTTTAGGAAAGTAGGCGTGGCCCCGCCCTAACAGGTATTTTACGTATCTCGCAAACTACAAAAGCTAGATAAACCAAACTTACTACACATTTTTCCTTTTAGTTTTCCATCATACACCATATAAATTGGTGATTTGGCATAATAACCAATACAATCTTCCATACAGAGGTTATGTTGAAAAACTACTTCCAATGTCTTTACTGCCGCTAGCGCGTCAATAGAGGAAGAGCCAAATCCGTCTCTCACACGACGTTCTAAAGCGTTTACAAAGATCTTGGCCTATGTCCTTACAAGATCAAATTGCCGCAAGAACTGAAGCCGCTTGACCACCAGTATCGTCGAAAGTTCGTGAATTGGGCTGAGCAATAAATTGAAAATGATCCGTATTTTTATCGAAAAATCATCTTCAACAATGAGGCTCATTTCTAGCTGAATGGCTTCGTCAATAAGCAAAATATTCGTTATTGGTGAGACAGCAATCCACACGTACTCCATAAGACACCATTGCATCCCGAAAAATTTAAGGTTTGGTGCGGTATATGGGCCAGCGGCGCAAATGGGCTTCTACTTCTTCTGTGCTGATCAAGACCGTCACGTTACTGTGAATGAGAATCGCTACCGTTCAATGATAACCGAATATTGCTGGCCCGAATTGGATGATATGGACTTGGACAATATGTGTTTTTAACAGGACGACACTACAAGCCATACAGCGAATGTCACAATCGATTTATTGAAAAGCAAGTTAGGTGAACGTGTTATCTCACGAAATGACACAGTCAATTAGTCGCCTCGGTTGTGCGATTTGACGACGTTAGACTATTTCCTGTGGTTACGTCAAGTATAAGGTCTATGCCAGCAAACTTGATGCATTTTGTAATTTCTGCAAGTGTGCCCGTGGTTTCCATGCAAAAAAAAACAGTTCCATACATAATCGCATCGAATGTATTTTCACAGGAATAAAGCATTTCATTGATTTCATTAATATCCCAAACCGTTTTGCTTTTATTTACTATTGTAAAACCCTTTACTACATTGCATCGCTCATTGAAAAATAGTCGAAATCGGACTATAACTTTTCAAGGCCCTAGATATTGAACTTGAAGACCTCAGTGTCAACAGATAATTTTTTACCGAAAATGCCAGTACATCTCTCAGTTATTTAAAAAAAAATCCTAGGGTATCTTCTCCTTATTTTCTCTACCCTTAAAAATGTGTAAAGTCGGGCCATAACTTCCCTAGCTCCCATATGCATACCTAATATTAGGTTTTCTAACCATCCGGTGTGCTTTATACCGTATACATCGGTTAATATGTGAGATATCTTACTAAAATGAAGTAACACTATACTTTGGATATAATGAAACTTGGTGGTAAAAATGAGTCAAATCTGTTCAGAATTAACCCGTGCCCTCATTTACTCTATAGAATGATTTTCGGTGTACTAGTGGAAATTATGCCGAATATGTCGAATTATGTGTTAAATTATTAGGTCTACAACTTTGCTTCCGCCGTTTTTTTGTAAATTTAAGTTTTTTTTTTTGTATAAAAACGGTAACAAATGTCCGCACTTTTCTTGGAATTAAAAAAGAAAAGCAAAATTTCCCGCAAACGTCGAGAATTCCGCTCAAAAAGTGACATTTTCAGTTGAGAATAAGTTTGGGATGCAAACAGATCTCTACAAATATTTTGTTGGGTTAACGTTGACTCAAATGTCCAAGATCGATTTAATCGACCAGTGCTTGACCCTAGAGACATCTATTGGAAAGCGGCGGAAGCAAAGTTGTAGACCTAATAATGAAATTAAATAAATTACTTCTTATAGTTATTATGTGTTATTATTACAATTTCAAATATTTCTTATTTAAAATATATTAAATAGAATTCTGCTTTAATACTTAATTGAAAATAATATCGAAAATTCAAAAATAGCGAAAATACAAAAAAATGCAAATGCATCTTAAATGCAAATACTAAACTCTAACCTACACAAAATAATATTGTTATTGGGTCAGCGCTTTCTCAAGCGCATAAACATTCAAATTTTTATTGACCTAACTGCGCATTTCCCATCAGTGATTTAGCAAAATCAATAAACTTTCATTTGATTTTAGTTTTCTTTAATCCGATGTGAATTTTAGTTAATCGATTAAATATTTCCTTCAATCAATTAATAATTACTACTTAGTATAGCAACCAGCTAATACTCAATCAGCCAATGTACGAATAATACAAAAGACTTAAGCAACGAACTCGCTGCCGCGCAACTAGTGAAATGAACCGCAAACCATGTGAACGGCCAGCAAATTCATTTAGCGCAAGATAAACATGAACATATTTCCGTTTGCCCATATGCAGCAGCATCACTTCGCGCTTTCCATTAATCAAAAAATAAAACAGAAAAAGATCTGAAAATGCGCGTTCAACACGAAAACACTCTCACTTCTGTACCAAAATGGTTTTCGCTTTTTCAACGTGTTTTGCAAGCGCGCAACTCAAAAACAAAAAGATAATGAGTAAATGAGAAAATGGAAAAAAATTAAAAAATGCCAGACAGCATTCTTTGGCCCATGCAGACATACATATCTCTTGCACATAATCGACCAGTTAAAGATGGTACGTGATTCACGCAGCTTTTTCGTTGTTCAAAAAAATTGCTTTTATTTTCTCTTCTGCATTTTGCTGATTTTTTAATTTTGCTTTTATTTGTTTTTTTATTACTTTTCTACAGTCAGCCAAAAAATGCACGAACAATTATGCGCTAAATAGATCTAGCACATTATACATATTTACGCCTTTATTCTTATATACATACATATATATATTTATGAGCACAGCCTTTCAGTTTCTATATACATATGTACATTCATAGCCGCATGACACACAGAGTTCATGGTGTGGCAAATCGAACTTCTGCACCGACTGCTTTGAGCTATTCAATAAAAGTGAAATACACTACAAATACAATGCATTCAAATTCGAGCAAAGAAACCCATTAACGAACGCCAATTTAATTGTTAAGGTCGTTTGTGTGCTCAGGCAAACACAACAACAACAGCAACAAATAATATTAGTTTTACATACAGCCGATAGCGAAAAATATGAACAATTGAAGCTGGAGCCAACATCGAGAGAAACAATGGCGCTAAAAAGCTATTGCGGGACAGAGGCGGCGGGTAGTTGATATTTGTGGAGTGTTTCAAAATATATTGAATTTTTGATTATTTTTAGATATTTCAATAAAATCAAGAAATTTGCTAGAAAAAGTTAAGGAGTGATGAATATATCAAAAAAAAAATATTTTTATAAAATATAAAAATTATATAGTTAATTTGAAATGACGAAGGTTCTCATGAAGCACTTAAATCTCAGCGCAATCTCATGTAATGAAGATATGAAAGGCATCTACAGTATAAGTAGTGTGTTCAGAAAATAACGGGAATTGTGGAATTAGAATTTCACGGGTTTGGAGAGTCCAACTGTCAAAAATTTTTTAATTCTATTATATTGATATATGTACAATCACTTGAACTACCATTTACAGCTGTATTCATTGCTTACTCTGTCTGTAGCAGACGCTTGACTTATTTTTATGAGCTTGACGATTTTCGTTTGTTAAAAGCTGACACTTCGTTGCTTGTTCGTGAATACTTGGCCAAAAACATTACTGTAACGATGCCCTAACATCCATATTCGGTAGAGTTGGCTCCGTGTGACTTTTTCCTATTTTCAAAAATAAAGAGCGCCTTATAGGTCCCAAAACTCGAGTTTTAGCAGTATTTCGTCGATTCATAGAAACGCTGGCATAAGTGTATAATATTGGATAGGGACTATTTTAAAGGCGACAATATTAATGATAAATGAATAAACAAATATTTTTTCAAAAAACAAAAATTCCCGTTATTTTTTGAACACACTTGGAATCATCGGCGAAAATTTATATTTTCATAGTATTAAAATCGGTCCCTGTTGCACAGAGTATCATAGTTTTGTTCACATAACGGTTGTTTGTGTCACCAAGAAATATAAGAGTTAGATATGGGGTTATATATACATAAATTATCAGGATGACGAGTAGATTTGAAATCCGGATGTCTGTCCGTCCGTCTGTCCGTCTGTCCGTGCAAGCGATAACTTGAGTAAAAATTAAGATATCTTAAGGAAACTTGGAACACATGTTCCTTGGCACCCTGAGGAGGTTGCTTTCGAAAATGGGCAAAATCGGTCCACTGCCACGCCCACAAAATGGAGGAAACCGAAAACCTATACAGTGTCATAACTAAGCCATAAATAAAGTTATGAAAATGAAATTTGGAACATAGGATCCCATTAGGGAGGGGCACATTTGGATGTAATTTTTTTGAAAAAGTGGGCGTGACCCCGCCCCCAAATAGGTTTTTTGTATATAACTCGCAAACCAATAAAGCTATATAAGCCAAACTTTCTGCAGTCGTTTCTTTTAGCCATTTCCTTATACAGTCCAAAAATGAAAGAAATCGGATAATAACCACGCCCACCTCCCATACAAAGGTTAGGTTGAAAATTACTAAAAGTGGGTTAACTCCCTAACGAAAAACGTCAGAAACACCAAATTTTACATAAGAAAAGGCAGAAGAAAGCTGCACTGAGATTTTTTTACAAAATGGAAAATGGGCGTGGCGTCGCCCACTTATGGGTCAAAAACCATATCTCAAGAACTATTCGACCGATTTCAATGAAATTCGGTACATAACACTTTCTTGACACCCTGATGACACGGGTGGAATATGGGCGAAATCGGTTCACAACTACGTCTACTTCCCATATAACCCAATTTTGAATTCCATCTGATTCGTTCACTTTATAATGTATTCATAAGGAACCAATGAAGCTAGCGGAATAAAACTTTACACAAATACTGTATTTGAGCTGTGACATCACTTGTGGAAAAATTGTCAAAATCGGACCATGACTTTTCAAGGCCCCTGATATCGAACATGAAGAACTCAGTGCCTAAGGTTAATTTTTCACCGAAAATATAGGTCAATCCCTCAGATATTTTAATGTAATTCATTCCCTCTGAATTTTTTTCTTATAACAGTTTCTCTCTGTACCTGAAATGGTAAAAATTGGGTCATAACTTCCCCCAGATCCCATATACCTAATTATAAGTAATATTAAATTAAGTGAGCGTATAGTCTTCGATACGTTGTATCTTGGTGGTGAAAACGAGTGAAATCGGTTTAGGAATTACCTCAGTCCCCATATACTATTTATGATGATTTTCGTTATTCTATTGAACTTTATGCCGAATATATGGGTCGAATTGTGTTGTCTTTATAAAATTACATCAATAAATTGCGAGAGTATAAAATGTTCGGTTACACCCGAACTTAGCCCTTCCTTACTTGTTTTTAGTAAGAAATATTCGGAAATTTAAAAAAAAATATATAAAAGTCTCCTAATTCCAAGCACCACTTTCGAACCCCCTTCCTTCGAAACGCCTCTGCACAAAATATTTATTGTGTATATATGTATCTGTATTCCCACACCATTGAATATTTTTAATTTAATTATTTTTGTTAAATTTTTCATCCAAACTTTTGACATTTCCACTCGTCTAGTTATGCATTCGAGCCAAATAATAACAATAAAAGGTGTGTATGAGCTCCAAATAGAGGCTGATTGGACAATCACTCTGCTTTACTGCTGTTGTTGTTGTATGTTTATAAATGTATTGTGCATAAAAAGAAATACCCGCATTTTACTTTTTTTTTTAATTTACTTTTGATGTTTATTAATAGAGTAATAGTATCTCATGGTGAGCTACATATTTAGAGACACAGTTACTTATATAGTTGTTGATGCGAGGGTGTGTTAAGGTGTTACAGATATTGGTTTAGAAGATCTTTATTGATTTAAATTTGTTTTCTAGATGAGAGAACGTGTTAAAATTTTAAGGATGTTGAGATAAAGGAGCAATATAAATTTTTTTCTTTTGAAATCACTCAGATTATTGGACTTTCATACCTTTGACGAAATAAAAAATAAGGAAATATAATGAGAGTTTATAGACGGTATATGACAAGGTGTCAAGTAATAATTTAAATTTATTTTTCAAATATCTGATCATAACACTTAAAAGGTAAATTTCAATGCGCTAAATGATTTTTTGAAACAGATTTTTATGGCTTAACTACTTCGCTTATGTCTCGCTAGTAAAATATTTTATTTCATAGTATTTTGGGTATAATATTTTTCAATTCGATTATGTTTGGCATTATTCTCATAGTAACAATACTGATTAATAGATTTCAAAATAAATAAGACTTGGCAAACTTCCATATCGTCAAAAGTTGCAATCTTTGACTCAACCGAATTCAGAGTCATCAGTTTTTTTTATACAATCGACAATTTTGGTCTAAATCTATCCGTTGGTGAAATAAACCAATTGTAAGTTTTTATATAAATAATTACTGATGGCGGACTAAATTATATTTTAAATAGTTATTTTAGAGCCAAGAGACAAAAACAGACTAACAAAAATAAATTAAAGATGTTTAAAATCGTTATAAAGTCGCCCCCTCGAAATAGCGATAGAATTTTCTCAAAGAACCTCAGGCGAATTAAATATTTTTTGTAAGAAATTTCATAATAGTTAAAGGTCAGATTTAATTTATTTTGAACAAAGCAAAAATATTTATTTTAAGCACAGAGACTTTATCAAATTCGTCGATAAAGGTCGATAAAACAGTTTTACGATCTCACTTTGTTTTAAAGTAGTTTATCGAAATCGAATTCGCTGCGGATTCAATGATTAAACCCATTAATAGTTTCTTCTGCCTGATTTGTAGCAGTAAACTTCAAAATGGCTTTATATGTGAGATTTTTCCAACTTTAAAACTTTTGTACCTACCCTCGTAAGCACTTCACACCTACAAAATTGTGTGAAAAATGCTTGTAATCATAAGATTTGAGCGTGTTATGAAAAGAAAGTGTTATTATGATAATAATCATTTATAGCAATTTTTTTATTGAAATTGCTTTTTTTTATAGAAGAAATTGATAAAAAAAATAATAAAATTTTCATTTGAAATAAAAAATAAAAATAAAATAATTTGGAATAAAAAAAAAATAATTTAGGTATATATTTAAAAAAAATTTTCCATTTCTTAAATAAATATTTTTATGTGGAAAAACAAACCGCCGCGTAGCAATAAATGATTGGTTAGTGCAAACGATGCTAAAATGCATTTTGCTGCATTTTATTTTCACTATTTTCTCGTACGCATATACAAATATGTACATATGTACATAAGCATCTCCATACGCAAGCACATTATTTATATTGGCATTTAGCACAGCAACACAAGCACACATACATATGCAAGTATGTATGTACATATTTGTAGTTGAGTTGTTAGCATTGGCGGAGTAAAAGCTGAAATTGCATCAACAAAAAAGGAAAGGGAGCGCGAATGACCCAATTTTGACATACGCGCATACTTAACTGCTTACGGATATACAAACATACTTACTTACACATATTTAGGTACATATGTAATATATACTTAAGAGCATATGCAAGCTTTTACCCTTCTACTTTGCTAAGTGGATCGTTCAAAAATGCTTTTTCGCCCATATTTTGTGGCATAAACAGTGCAGTTTTCACTTAATTTCGTACACAGTTAAGATTTTAATTTTTACTATTCTTTCACCGACAAACAGTTACTTCCTTTTTATGTTTTTTTTTTGCTTTTCTTTACTTCATTCTTCTCTGTGGCTTTTCTGCTGCAAATGTGCATTAAGTGAAAATTATGCTTTTTTATTTCCATTTTCACCGTTTGCCACAAAACAGGCGCAAGATGTGTGGCAACGTTTAATTGCAGCGGATGCGGCCATTTCAGTCACCACTTCCCCCACCGCGCTGCTTTCGTCACTCTTCTAGTTCAATTGCGAGGTGGTGAGCTTTTCAACTTATTGCCGTGTCATACTTTTCAAATCAACTTTCATTATTTTTCTACTTTACGTACACTGTACTTACGGTTTACAGTTGAGACGGGCTAAATGGAACTTCGAAAATAAGAGTTCGAACTTTTAAAAATTAGTCGGATCGAAAATATCTGTAAATGACTAATAGGTAAACTAAAATGAAGTGAGTGTATATGCAGTTTTAAGTAAAAGCTTTCATATTTCAAGTGAATTAAATATCATGAAATATAACAAAGCTTTCGATTACTTTTTAAAGATTGCTTCTGTGTTCAGAAAACGTGAAACGTATGGAATTATTACTCGTACTAAAGTTAAGGTAGTGACACAACCATTTTCAAAGTTCCGTAAAAGTTTTCGAAGTCGGTGATATGACATTTAAAGACAATGACCTTCAGTTTTGGAAAGCTTAACTTTTGATAAGCATCATCAAACTAACCTTTGCTAAGATCCTGATAAATTTCTTAAAAGCTTTTCCATAACCACAAAAAGCTCGAAAGTTTAATTTCCAACCTAAAGTTCGCAAAAGCTCGCGCACTCGAAACTTGAAGTTCAAAGCATTTCTAAGCTCATTATTGAACACTAAAAGCGTTTGCATAAATGAAAAATAATTTGAAAGTTTAATATCAACTGAAATCTCAATACTGCAAAACAATTTGAAAGCTTAACATTAGATATCTAAAGTTCAATAAGTGAATTCATTAAGAATTCATAAGATGTGAATTTGCTAAGATCCTGAAAAATGTATTAAAAGTTTTCCATGACAACAAAAAGCACGAAAGTTTAATTTCCTAATGAAAGCTCATTAAGGCTCGCTCACTCGAAACTTTAAGTTAAAAGCCTTTTTAAGGTACTGATTGTTTCCCAAAAGCTTTTTCTTAATTGAAAAAAAGAACGAAAGCTCAACCGAAAGCTCTATAGGTGTTTATTTCTCTTTAAATTCAAATGTTGCCTAATGGGAACATAATCAATCAATATTGAAAATATGTCTAAAAATAAAATTTATTTAAATTAAAATATTTGAATGGTTCGTATTGTGAAAGCTCTACAGTAAAGCTTTAACAAATAGATGAATAGCAAGGTAAACAATTGTTGTGAATTTCTCACATGATGTAAACACAACAAAAAGACGTCTGGACGCATTTCAACACATTTATACAAATATGCGGCTGCTGATGATGGTTCAATCAACGCTCCATGCTACGCGATGTCAAACAATAATTAAAAAAGAAAGTTTTGATTATGAATCGTAGAGGAATTTAAAAAAATATTATTACACATATGTATATAACCTAAAAAAAAAATAAGTACTTTGCACTCTAATCAATAATTTTTTTTTTCCAAAAGTTAAAAATACTAAAAAAAACTTAGAAAACATAATTTTTTCGAATTTGCTTCAAATATAACTTTTACTTAGCAGAAATTTTTGTAATACAAAATTTCCACCATATACATTTTTTATGTGCCGTTATTTTCATTTAGTGTATTTAATGTTTAAAAAATTACAATGTTTACAAGCACTTATGTATGCCGTTATGTGTTATGTGCCGACAAAGTGAAATTATTTACCGAACTTTTACGAGGTTTTATGTGTCCATAATGCTTTCGGTGCAATCATCATTACTCCATGGAGACAATCAACTTTTAACAAGCAAACAGCTTTCATTAAAAAAGCAAAAAAAATCGCGGAAATCGCACACCCAACCAGACACCCAGCCAACTGACCAGACACTACAGCAGCTACAACGCTATGACGAGACAAATAGCCAGACAAATTTAATCAGCAGCCAACTAGTCAGTCAACCAACTCAGCAGACATTCGATCAACCAGTTATCGGGCAAGATGGAGCGAGCTCCTTGAGCGAATCGACGAGCAAAACACGCGGCTGCTGATCAGTCGCCGATCAAGCGAAACGCAGCCAGATAACGGCGCACCAACGCGTTGATCGGGGGGGTAAATTGCAAGCAGCGCCATTGTTGCGCCACATTGTGGGCTGGGATGCCACTGACGCCGCTAATAATAAATGCTGTTATTTTGCAGCACGATCAGCAAAAACAAAAAACTACATAATTGACAGATGATCGTGCTGATCCGGTTATGCTGGACCAAATCAAAATTCATACCCGTGTACTTAGTACTTATTGAGTGAGTAGTAATATTTTAGTGAAACAAGAAATGATGACAAATGAATTTACGCCATGAATTCGCGGAGAACGCGCCTAAAACTCGTCCAACAGGCTGAAGCACACCTACAAAAAATTTATCGATAAATTTTACGAAAATATCGCACTAGTATTTGAGTATTTGCATGCGAGTATTGAGGAAGTAATGCCTTACCATAAATAACTGGTAATTCGATTTTTAATGTAAATGTAATTGTAGCTTGCTTTCTCACAAAGTTGTGATATATGCTTGGCTGTAGATACATATGTATATATGGAAACATTTGTTGGAGCATAATTTGCAGTTAGCTTGTGGCGTTTTTAATAATTTGCACTCTTGCGAATACCAGATATACGCCACTTGATCTATGAAAATGACTCACCACAGAGTATGGCGACTGGCTTTTGCATGCGAATTATGCAAGAATCTGGAGAATAACGGAATACGGAATAATAAATGGGTATCAATTTGGAGGTATTGTGTTTCTATGACTTGTTTGGATTATAGATATTTATGGAAACATTTTAAAATAATATTTTATGAGAAGAAATGGGTATGCAGGTGGATTTATATATGGAGAAATATTGGTATTTTTATGTTAAATACTTAATTATTCAACACAATAAAATATTATATTTAATTACAAGAAACAAATACATATTATTAATATTGTCATTCTTTGTTCGCCGAGAGAGCACTTTACTTTTATTTTTCTTCTCAGTCTTCTCAGTCCAAAGCGGCAGCAGTTGGCAAGACTGATTTCAAGGCTGACATTGTTGTTTGTGCTATTGCTGCCTTACAAAGTAGATGAAATTATATACAACTTCAAAGTTAGGATTGCAATCCTAACAATTGTCAACAGAGATGTGGGAGTTGAGTCGTGAATGCTCCGACTGTTTGTTTGATGACAGGAGATATTTTTATACTCTCGCAACCTGTTGCACACAGTATCATAGTTTTGTTCACATAACGGTTGTTTGTGTCACCAAGAAATATAAGAGTTAGATATGGGGTTATATATACATAAATGATCAGGATGACGAGTAGATTTGAAATCCGGATGTCTGTCCGTCTGTCCGTGCAAGCGATAACTTGAGTAAAAATTAAGATATCTTAATGAAACTTGGAACACATGTTCCTTGGCACCCTGAGGAGGTTGCTTTCGAAAATGGGCAAAATCGGTCCACTGCCACGCCCACAAAATGGAGGAAACCGAAAACCTATACAGTGTCATAACTAAGCCATAAATAAAGTTATGAAAATGAAATTTGGAACATAGGATCCCATTAGGGAGGGGCACATTTGGATGTAATTTTTTTGGAAAAGTGGGCGTGACCCCGCCCCCAAATAGGTTTTTTGTATATAACTCGCAAACCAATAAAGCTATATAAGCCAAACTTTCTGCAGTCATTTCTTTTCGCCATTTCCTTATACAGTCCAAAAAATGAAAGAAATCGGATAATAACCACGCCCACCTCCCATACAAAGGTTAGGTTGAAAATTACTAAAAGTGGGTTAACTCCCAGAAACACCAAATTTTACATAAGAAAAGGCAGAAGAAAGCTGCACTGAGATTTTTTTACAAAATGGAAAATGGGCGTGGCGTCGCCCACTTATGGGTCAAAAACCATATCTTAAGAACTATTCGACCGATTTCAATGAAATTCGGTACATAACACTTTCTTGACACCCTGATGACACGGGTGGAATATGGGCGAAATCGGTTCACAACTACGTATACTTCCCATATAACCCAATTTTGAATTCCATCTGATTCGTTCACTTTATAATGTATTCATAAGGAACCAATGAAGCTAGCGGAATAAAACTTTACACAAATACTGTATTTGAGCTGTGACATCACTTGTGGAAAAATTGTCAAAATCGAACCATGACTTTTCAAGGCCCCTGATATCAAACATGAAGAACTCAGTGTCTAAGGTTAATTTTTCACCGAAAATATAGGTAAATCCCTCAGATATTTTAATGTAATTCATTCCCTCTGAATTTTTTTCTTATAACAGTTTCTCTCTGTACCTGAAATGGTAAAAATTGGGTCATAACTTCCCCCAGATCCCATATACCTAATTATAAGTAATATTAAATTAAGTGAGCGTATAGTCTTCGATACGTTGTATCTTGGTGGTGAAAACGAGTGAAATCGGTTTAGGAATTCCCTCAGTCCCCATATACTATTTATGATGATTTTCGTTATTCTATTGAACTTTATGCCGAATATATGGGTCGAATTGTGTTGTCTTTATAAAATTACATCAATAAATTGCGAGAGTATAAAATATTCGGTTACACCCGAACTTAGCCCTTTCTTACTTGTTTCTTATCTCCTCGTTCACTCCAGACCCATACGCTTCGCTTTTTTATCATGCCTAGAAAAATCATAACTAACGGCAATGATAACGATATCATCTATATCTATTATCGAATATTGTAACTTCTCTCTTTAGCTCTGCAGCTCGTATTATTTACTCCAGCATTAGAATGAAGTAGTCACACGATAGTGAGTCACCCTGTCTGAAACCCCGTTTGATCCTTGCCGAACCTGACGGAGCTTTTGGTATTGCTTAACGTCTGTTTTACGGGGATGCGACGACGCTATACATGATTAGTTTGGATATTGTGTTCAGCAGTTATAGACGTGTAAACGCCGTAAACTAATCCGCTAGAGAAACGTTTCGTGAGATTAATTTAGTTTTGGAGGATGGTACTCTATCCCTTCGAACTGCGGAGGAATGGTTTCGACGATTCAGAGCGGGTGAAAACGACAACATGGATAAGCCAGCCGGCGGAAGACCTGTGACGACGAATACCGATCAAAACATGGAAAACATCGAGTTAGACCGACATGGGCATCTCGTGACATCGCCCAAGAGATGGGAGTTAGTCACCAAACCATTTTAAATGTTTGGGTGCCGCATGATTTGACCCAAAAAACATTCTAGACCAAATCAACGCCTGCGATATGCTGCTGAAACGGAACGAACTCAACCCATTTTTGAAGCGGATGGTGACTGGCGACGAAAAATGGATCACATACGACAATATCAAGCGAAAACGGGCTAGTGAATCGTCCCAAATTGTGGCCAAGCCGGGATTGTGGGCCAGGAAGGTTTTGCTGTGTGTTTGGTGGTATTGGAAGGGAATCATCCACTATGAACTGCTCCTATATGGCCTGACGCTTAATTCCACCATCTACTGTGAATAACTGGATGGCCAATAGATGGTGTAGACAAAAAAAATATTTTATTGCTTAATTTTCATACAAAATTTGCTTCGTTATGTGTTTTAAATACAACTGTCAGTAATTGGATCTGCTTAAGTTGTAAAATGCACAGAAAAACACAAAATGAAACTGAATTTGGCACAAATGTGCTCGTAATTACACAACAAGATAGTGCGGAATCCGATCTCGCATTGTATATAGTGTATGTATGTATGATATACACGGGTGTTGGTGTTATTTAAGATTTGAATGCAATTTGATATGTTAAAAGCATTAATTAGTCTATATTAGCCATCAGCAAGTGCCATAAATGGCTTTCGTTCGTCGGTGGTTAATTTGGTTTTGGCCAAGCTGCATTAGTGCCAAATTAAACACTTTATTGTCTCTCTAAAAGTAGAGTTGCGCAAGGTCTTTAGCTGGGTGGTTGTAATTGAAATTTGATGTTTTGTTAGCAATTCTCAAATAAATTGGCAAATGAAATTGGATTGATTTTAATTGCCATTTTTAACTTAAAGCAAAATGGAGATGGAAAAAAACGACTCCATAAAAATTCCGCTTAATGATTGAATGAAGAGATAATAAAATGGACACCACTAACATTTCTTAATATGTATCATATGACAATCCTTTCTTTATATATCGCCAACGTCTTCCTCCTCCTCCTTATTATGGTTTAAGTCTTGAAGTTCCGTCAAAATTGTATTAATACTTTCGGATATTAGATATTATGTGCTGTGAGTAGATTACTGTAAAAATAATTTTAGATTAAGTCTCCACTGGGATTCAAAATGATCTCAACAAACTCGGTCAAGCCCGTTAAAATTTCTTGAACTGAAGAGATCTGAAAACTGAGATCTTGAACGACCTACAGACTGTGGATAAATTGGTAGAGCGTAGCATACTCGTCGATTAACGCCTTCCTCTCTTTGATAATTAATCTCTATACTCTTCCCGATGAAGTTACGCATATTGGAACTTGGAACATGTTTTGAAAAAGCTTTAACGAGTCTTAAAATCTCACTTTTGTTCCAAATAATATCAATATATATATACGAAGATCTAATGAGTCATTGAATTCTCTCGTATAACATGGTATTCTTTTGAACTCAGAAACAGTCCTCGTACAATGGATCATCTCATCAACATAGTTTTGTTATGCTTTATAGAAGAAGATGCTTTTGAGCCTGTCTGTTATGCTTTTGGAGAGTGAGATGAAAGCTCAGTGAACCAGTCTGTTAAGCTTTTGTAGATTGAGATGAAAGCTCAGTGAATCTGTCTGTTATGCTTTAGCAGAGTGAGATGAAAGCTCTGTGAGCCTGCCTGTTATGCTTTTCGAGATTGAGATGATGCTTTTCAAGAGTAAGTAAGAGAGTCAGTGAGTCTGTCTGTTATTCTTTATGTATAGTGAGATGAAAGCTCCGTCACCCAGTCTGTTATGCTTTATGTATAGTAAGATGAATCCACAGCGAACCTGTCTGCTATGTTTTCGTATAGTGAAATGAAAGCTCAACAAAACAGCATTTATTTCAATTAAAAAATAATTTTCTAAATTTCTAAAACTAAAAGAAAGCATAAAATCGACCAATTTTCACAATTTACCCACAAAACATCTGACAACAAACCAACATACACACAAACGAATGGGCATTTAGCCTTTCTGCAACCAAATAACTTTAAATCATGCCGCCGTCAAAATGCTTTGTTTCACTGTCATCGTCTACATCTTTTTCTAAGTACACACCTCGAGCCAGTCACATTGTACGTGTACGCAGCCCAACAATTAGCCGTACTGAGCATGTGAACTCGCTAAGCTTCCGTTACAAAAGTGTCTTTAATGTTTTTATGATGGCACTTAATTATTTGCCACAACTGAGGCACCTTCAACGACGCGCGGCGACTTGACGCTGCATTTGTAAGCAGCCAGCCAACCCACTGACTACCAGAACAACAACAAGAGCAACAAATAAAATATTACAAGCGTAAAACAAAGCGCAACATTAATACAAGCTGGTATTTATAAGCGCTTAAAGAGTTGGCTTTTGGTGTTTTTTTTTCGCTGCTAGTATTTTACACACGCGTTGTTGCAGCGTGGCGCCAAACGCTTGAGTTAGCAGTGGCGACTAGCCAGCGTTTGGTGGCAGACGCGCTTGCGCAGTGGCAAATGAAGTTCGCGTTTCGTGCTGCGAAGTAAAAAAATATGAAATGTAAGTTATCTGCTTGAGTTGTTGTTGTTGTTGTTGTGGTAAGTGGCGCGAAAAATGGTTTTCTAGCATTTCGTCCATTCTCAACGCCACTACTTATGGGCAAATGAACTCATGGTTAAAAGAAGTTCGCGTTGCTTCAATGTTTTGACTTGAATTTCATGCGCTCACGAATTGTATGTCGAAATGTGGATCATATTGCCCGAAACATTCATTGTAAATGGAAAATGCAGGAAGACAAACGAAGAAAAGTCATGCAAGCGAAATGAAGAATGGTTGGAAACATACCCTGCATGCCGTGTGTTTAATTTTCGTTTGCAGAATGATTTTCTGAAGAATCTTGAATGTTCTCAATATGGGTTTGCCAAAAAATATGGAAGTTATGGCAAGATAGATTCTAGAAATCCAAATTCATAAGGTAAGTGAAACTCACAATTTAACTGTTCTCCCAAATGAAAACATTACACATGTACTACACTATACTTTCGAAAATCTGCAGACAATTTTTATATAATACACTTAAAATAAGAAAGTTACACCGAGGGAGTACCGAGATCACATGGTTCATTCTAGATGATTTGTATATAATGACAACTCCGAGCACTGTTAACTCCAAAAAGTTTCGACTTTTTCGAGGTGGTTGGAGAATCACTTTCGTGTGCTAGATATAAGTCGAGTCACAGCTATAAATTACTTGATCTCATTTTACCGTTAACCTTTATATCACACAATATCTCAACAATTCAATGATGACATGTAGGGTATAACAATATTTTTGATTACACAAAACACAGTTACTGGTGCGGATATGCTCTACCGGATTCCGCTGTTGATGGTCAAATACAAAAGTAGAAGCAAAAAAGAAATTGCCAAATATTGTCCATTCGAAACTAGTAGCATTCGTTTGGCTTTCTCGCCATTTCCATCATCTTCTTCCTTTTACATTTATTTTCTTTTGATCGAGATATTTAAAAGTTTATTTATAGTTTCTTTGTTCAATTCCATATTTAATTAATACGTTTTTGTTGTTCGCTTTAGCTTATATATTATTTTTTTTATTTTTTATGGGCAAATTTCTCTTTTGAATCTTCTAAAAATTATCATAGTCTTATTTATTATTATGGATTTTGGCTAAAAGATAATGTCAAACATGCCAATATGGATGTGGGTCAAGCCGTTTTAGATGTGGACCAGAATGGAAATATTATTTCACAATAATACTTGTGGAAATAGCTTTTTGGGCTATTTTGGAACAATTCCCTCTGGAAAGATGAAACAATCTTCAAGATATGGTCACCAATTTAAAAGAACTCTCGATTTTAAAAGAATCTCTCGAAAGGGCATGATAAAGTACCTGGAGGACACACAAATAAATTCTTCACGTTTTTTGAACTACGTCACTGTTGGAAGATACACATTTCATAAAGTTAAGAACATTCGTTTATCTCAAAATCAGCATAACTGTTGAGAAGCCGATCCCTCTTTTGATGAACAAAAATTACACTCTATGAGTCTTTCATCATTCCGGTTCTATTATACGTCGCGAAATATGAACGATGACAACCCGATTAGAAGGTACTTGGAGCATTCGAGAGAGGAGGTGGAGATGGGACTGCCAACAGTATGAGACCTACGACGACATGAATATGGTTAAGCGTAAAATATCCAACGAATGCAT